>NC_029777.3:84755769-84757962 GCF_000817695.3 Arachis duranensis
CACTGAGAGGATGGGAAGTAGCCACTGACAACGGTGACACCCTACATAGAGCTTGCCATGGAAGGAGCCTTGCATGTGTTGAAAGATTTCAAGGAAGAGTTGAAGTTCAAAGGACAAAGCATCTCCAAAACTCCAACATATTCCCCATTACTGCACAACAAGTAACGCTAGTAGTCTCTATTATTTCAACTTACAATTTTAAATACTTTGGCTTCTTACAAATAAATCCAAATAACTTTATTGACCTCCTGACTAAGATTAATAAAATAAACATTGATTGCTTCAAACCAATAATCTCCGTGGGATCGACCCTTACTCACGTAAGGTATTACTTGGACGACCCAGTGCACTTGCTGGTTAGTTGTGCGAATCACAAATTCGTGCACCAGCTAGCCAGATGCTCCTTATTGGCGTTTAAACGCCAGTAAGCTCTTCCTCCAGGATGTGCTTTTTCTTCTGCTGTTTTTGATTCTGTTTTTAATTTTTGCAATTGTTTTGTGACTCCACATGATCATAAACCTAATAAAACATAAAAGAATAATGAAAATATAGATAAAAATTGGGTTGCCTCCCAATAAGCGCTTCTTTAATGTCAATAGTTTGACAGTGAGCTCTCTTGGAGCTCACAGATCATCAGAGCATTGTTGGAACCTTCCAACACCAAACTTAGAGTTTGAATGTGGGGGTTCAACACCAAACTTAGAGTTTGGTTGTGGCCTCCCAACACCAAACTTAGAGTTAGACTGTGGGGGCTTTGTTTGACTCTGCATTGAGAGAAGCTTTTCATGCTTTCTCTCCATGGTTACAGAGGAAAATCCTTGAGCTTTAAACACAAGGTAGTCCCCATTTAATTGAAGGACTAGTTCATCTCTGTCAACATCAATCACAGCTTTTGATATGGCTAGGAAGGGTCTTCCAAGGATGATGCATTCATCCTCCTCCTTCCTAGTGTCTAAGATTATGAAATCAGTAGGGATGTAAAGGCCTTTAACCTTCACTAACACGTCCTCTACCAACCCATAAGCTTGTTGATGACCGGATAATTTATACGCTTTTTGGCATTATTTTTAGTATGTTTTTAGTATGTTTTAGTTAGTTTTTATTATATTTTTATTAGTTTTTATTTAAAATTCAGTTTTCTGGACTTTACTATGAGTTTGTGTATTTTTCTGTGATTTCAGGTATTTTCTGGCTGAAATTGAGGGACCTGTGCAAAAATCTGATTCAGAGGCTGAAAAGGACTGCAGATGCTGTTGGATTCTGACCTCCCTGCACTCGAAGTGGATTTTCTGGAGCGACAGAAGCCCAATTGGCGCGCTCTTAATTGCGTTGTAAAGTAGACATTCTGGGCTTCCCAGAAATGTATAATAGTCCATACTTTGCCCGAGATTTGATGGCCCAAATAGGCGTTCTAAGTCAGCTCAAGAATTCTGGCGTAAAACGCCAGAACTGGCACAAGGATGGGAGTTAAACGCCCAAACTGGCACAAAAGCTGGCGTTTAACTCCAAGAAAAGTCTCTACACATGAAAGCTTCAATGCTTAGCCCAAGCACACACCAAGTGGGTCCGGAAGTAAATTTTTATGTCATTTACACATCTTTGTAAACACTAAGCTACTAGTTCTCTACAAATAGGACCTTTTGGTATTGTATTAAGGGAGATCTTTCGATCATTTTTTGATGATTGAACCCTCTTTGGGAGGCTGGCCATTTGGCGATGCCTAGACCTTGTTCTTATGTATTTTCAATGGTGGAGTTTCTACACACCATAGATTAAGGTGTGGAGCTTTGCTGTACCTCAAGTATTAATGCAATTACTATTGTTCTTCTATTCAATTCAGGTTATTCTTGTTCTAAGATATTCATTCGTACCCAAGAACATGATGAATGTGATGATTATGTGATGCTCATCATCATTCTCACTTATGAACACGTGCCTGACAACCACTTCCGTTCTACAAGCAAACAAGGCTTGAATGTTTATCTCTTGGATTCCTTAATCAGAATCTTCATGGTATAAGCTAGAATTGATGGTGGCATTCAAGAGAATCTGAAAGGTCTAAACCTTGTCTGTGGTATTCTAAGTAGGATTCAAGGATTGAATGACTGTGACGAGCTTCAAACTCCTGATGGCTGGGCGTTAGTGACAGACGCAAAAGAATCACTGGATTCTATTCCAACCTGATTGAGAACC
>NC_029777.3:84757989-84809511 GCF_000817695.3 Arachis duranensis
AGAGCGCGTTGAACATTTTCATTGAGAGGACGGGACTGTAGCCATTGACAACCGTGATGCCCAACATACAGCTTGCCATGGAAAGGAGTAAGAAGGATTGGATGATGACAGTAGGAAAGCAGAGTGACAAAAGGGACAAAACATCTCCATACGCTTATCTGAAATTCTCACCAATGAATTGCATAAGTATCTCTATCTTTATTTTATGCTTTATTCATAAAGACTGAGATTTACAAGATGACCATAGCTTGCTTCATACCAACAATCTCCGTAGGATCGACCCTTACTCGCGTAAGGTTTATTACTTGGACGACCCAGTGCACTTGCTGGTTAGTTGTGCGAAGTTGTGATAAAGAGTTGAGATTGCAGTTGAGTGTACCATGTTGATGGCGCCATTGATGATCACAATTTCATGCACCAAGTTTTTGGCGCCGTTGCCGGGAATTGTTTGAGTTTGGACAACTGACGGTTCATCTTGTTGCTTAGATTTGGTATTTTTCTTCAGAATTTTTAAGAATGAATTCTAGAGTTTCAAGGTGATGTTCTTATCATCACCAAAGCTGATTGATTCTCATCAATAATGTAATGTCTTGCTGAAGCTTGGCTAGCCATGTCTAATCTTTTTAGACTAAAGCTTTAGACTAACATTGCATGATTCCTGGAATTCTTATTAAAAATTTTAAAACTCTTTATTTTCTTCTCCATATAATTTTCGAAAAATCCAAAAAAATTACAAAATCATAAAAAACCAAAAATATTTTATGTTTCTTGTTTGAGTCTAGTGTCTCATTTTAAGTTTGGTGTTCTTGTTGAGTCTAGTGTCTCATTTTAAGTTTGGTGTTAATTGCATGCATTCTTTGAATTCAATCATGTGTTTTCATTGATCTTCAAGTTGTTCTTGATGATTTCATTGCTCTGATCTTTAAATTCTCTTGTCTTGAGTGTTTTGTTGTTTCTCATATGCATTCTCAACTTGTTAGTGTTAGTAATATACAAACTTCTAAGTTTGGTGTCTTGCATGCATTATTTATTTGATCTTAGTTTCATTTTGATTATTCCTCATTATTAAAAATCCAAAAATTTTTTTTATTTGTGTCTTTTCAAGTCAATAATACAGAGAATTGAAGATTTAGAACATACAGCAGAGGAATTACACAGAAAAAGCTGGACGTTCAAAATGCCCAGTGAGGAAGGAAAACTGGCGTTTAAACGCCAGCCAGGGTGCCTGGCTGGGCGTTTAACACCCAAAAGGGTAGCATTTTGGGCGTTAAACGCCAGAATGGATACCATTCTGGGCATTTAACGCCAGGATGACACAAGAGGGAAGATTTTGTTTTTAATGCAAATTTTTTCAAGTTTTCATAATTTTTCAAAATCAAATCTTTTCCAAATAATATCTTTTCAATCATATCTTTTCAAAATTAATTTCTTTCCATTTTCAAAAATACTTGCTAACAATTAATGATTTGATTCAACATTTCAAGTATGTTACCTTTTTTGGTGAGAAAGGTTTAATGTTTGAATAATATCTTTTCTTGTTAGTCAAGTCATTAATTTTAAAAATCAAATCTTTTTAAATTGTTTTTTAGTCATATCTTTTCAATCATATCTTTTTAAAACCATAACTTTTCAATCATATCTTCTTAATCACATCTTTTTCAAAATAGTTTTCAAATCATATTTTTTTATTTCTAATTTCAAAATCTTTTTCAAAAATCACTTAATTTCTTTCCCACTCTTACTTTTCGAAAATCATCAATCAATTTTAAAAATTCTTTTAAAAATCTTAATTTATTTTCAAAAATTCTTCCCCTCTTCTCACATCCTTCTATTTATGGACTAACACTCCTCCTCAATGCACAATTCGGACTCTATGTTTCTAAGTTCGAATTCTTCTACCTCTTCCTTCTATTTTTCTTTTCCTCTGACACCTCAAGGAATCTCTATACTGTGACATAGAGGATTCCATATTTTCTTGTTCTCTTCTCTTTCATATGAGCAGGAGCGAAGACAAAAGCATTCTTGTTGAGGCTAACCCTGAACCTGAAAGGACCTTGAAGCGAAAGCTAAGAGAAGCTAAAGCACAATTCTCTGTAGAGGACCTAACAGAAATCGTCAAAGAAGAAGACATGGCAGCCGAAAACAACAACAATGCAAACAATGCAAGGAAGGTGCTGGGTGACTTTACTACACCTACTCCCGACTTCTATGGGGGAAGCATCTCTGTCTCTGCCATTGCAGCAAACAACTTTGAGCTTAAGCCTCAATTAGTTTCTCTAATGCAACAGAATTGCAAGTTCCATGGACTTCCATTGGAAGATCCTCATCAGTTTTTAGCTGAATTACATAGGAAAACCCTATGGAAACACCTATAATCCTTCATGGAGAAATCATCCAAATCTCTCATGGAAGGATCAATAGAGACCTCAACAAGGTTTCAACAACAATAATGGTGGAAGAAACAGGTTTGGCAATGGCAAGCCTTTTCCATCATCTTCTCAGCAACAGACAGAGAATTCTAAGCAGAGCCACTCTGACTTAGCAACCATGGTCTCTGATCTAATAAAAACCACTCATAGTTTCATGACTGAAACAAGGTCCTCCATTAGAAACTTGGAGGCACAAGTGGGTCAGCTGAGTAAGAAAGTTACTGAACTCCCTCCTAGTACTCTTCTAAGCAATACAGAAGAGAATCCAAAAGGAGAGTGTAAGGCCATCAATATGGCCGAATTTGGAGAGGAGGAAGAGGCAGTGATCGCCACTGAGGAAGACCTCAATGGACGTCCACTGGCCTCCAATCAGTTCCCTAATGAGGAACCATAGGAATCTGAGGCTCACACTAAGACCATAGTGATTTCATTGGATTTACTTCTGCCATTCATGAGCTCTGATGAGTATTCTTCCTCTGAAGAGAACGAAGATGTCACTGAAGAGTAAGTTGCTAAGTATCTTGGAGCAATAATGAAGCTAAATGACAAGTTATTTGGTAATGAGACTTGGGAGGATGAACCCCCTTTGCTCACCAAAGAACTGGATGACTTGTCTAGGCAGAAATGACCTCAAAAGAGACAGGACCCTGGGAAGTTCTCAATACCTTATGCCATAGGCACCATGACCTTTGAGAAGGCTCTGTGTGACCTAGGGTCAAGCATAAACCTCATGCCTCTCTCTGTAATGGAGAAGCTAGGGATCTTTAAGGTGCAAGCTGCAAAAATCTCACTAGAGATGGCAGGGTACAAGCTGCAAGAATCTCACTAGAGATGGCAGACAATTCAAGAAAACAGGCTTATGGACTTGTAGAGGATGTTCTAGTAAAGATTAAAGACCATTACATCCCTGCTGATTTTATAGTCCTAGAGACTGGGAAGTGCATGGATGAATCCATCATCCTTGGCAGACCCTTCCTAGCCACAGCAAAAGCTGTGATTGATGTTGACAGAGGAGAATTGATCATTCAAGTGAATGAAGAATCCTTTGTGTTTAAGGCTCAAGGATATCCCTCTGTAACCATGGAGTGGAAGCATGAAGAGCTTCTCTCAAAACAGAGTCAAACAGAGCCCCCGCAGTCAAACTCTAAGTTTGGTGTTGGGAGGCCACAACCAACTTCTAAGTTTGGTGTTGAACCCCCACATTCAAACTCTAAGTTTGGTGTTGGGAGGTTCCAACATTGCTCTGAACATCTGTGAGGCTCCATGAGAGCCCACTGTCAAGCTACTGACATTAAAGAAGCTCTTGTTGGGAGGCAACCCAATGTTATATTTATCTATTTTCCTTTGTTATTTTATGTTTTCTATAGGTTCATGATCATGGGAAGTCACAAAATCAATTGAAAAAAAAGCAAAAACAGCATGAGAAACAGAAAGAAAAACAGCACACCCTGGAGGAAAACTTGCTGGCGTTTAAACGCCAGTAAGGGCAGCAAATGGGCGTTTAACGCCTAGTCTGGCACCATTCTGGGCGTTTAACGCCAGAAAGGGGCACCAGACTGGCGTTTAACGCCAGAATTGGCAGAAGGAGCATTTTTGCTTGCCACTTCGTGCAGGGATGAATTTTCCTTGACACCTCAGGATCTGTGGATCCCACAGGATCCCCACCTACCCCACCATTCTCTCTCTTCTTCACCCATTCACCAATCACCTCAACATCTCTTCCCCAAAAACCCCTCACCTATCAAATCCCACTATTCTCTTTACCACTCACATCCATCCTTCATAAAACCCCACCTACCTCACCATTCAAATTCAAACCACTTTCCCTCCTGAACCCACCCATAATGGCCGAACCATACACCCCCTCTACACTCCTATATAAACCTATCTTCACTCCTTCATTTTCACACAACCTAAACACTAATTCTTCCCCTTGGCCGAATCACAAAGCCACATCCATCTCCTCTATTTCTTCTTCTTATACTCTCTTCTTCCTTCTTTTGCTCGAGGATGAGCAAACCTTCTAAGTTTGGTGTGGTAAAAGCATTACTTTTTGTTTTTCCATAACCATTTATGGCATCTAAGGCCGGAGAAACCTCTAGAAAGAGGAAAGGGAAGGTAAAAGCTTCCTCTAAGGCCGGAGAAACCTCTAGAAAGAGGAAGGGGAAGGCAAAAGCTTCCACCTCCGAGTCATGGGAGATGGAGAGATTCATCTCAAGGGTGCATCAAGACCACTTCTATGAAGTTGTGGCCACGAAGAAGGTGATCCCCGAGGTCCCTTTCAAACTCAAAAAGAGTGAATATTCGGAGATCCGACATGAGATCCGAAGAAGAGGTTGGGAAGTTCTTACCACCCCTATTCAACAAGTCGGGATCTTAATGGTTCAAGAGTTCTATGCCAATGCATGGATCACCAAGAACCATGATCAAAGTGTGAACCCGGACCCAAAGAATTGGCTTACAATGGTTCGGGGGAAATGCTTAGATTTCAGTCCGGAAAATGTAAGGTTGGCATTCAACTTGCCCATGATGCAAGGAGATCAACACCCTTACACTAGAAGGGTCAACTTTGATCAAAGGTTGGACCAAGTTCTCATAGACATTTGTGAAGAGGGCGCTCAATGGAAGAGAGATTCAAGAGGGAAGCTGGTTCAACTGAGAAGGCATGACCTCAAACCCGTGGCTAGAGGATGGTTGGAGTTTATCCAACGCTCAATCATTCCCACTAGCAACCGGTCCGAAGTTACTATAGACCGGGCTATCATGATTCATAGCATCATGATTGGAGAGGAAGTAGAAGTTCATGAGGTTATATCCCAAGAACTTTATAAGGTGGCGGACAAGTCCTCTACCTTGGCAAGGTTAGCCTTTCCTCATCTCATTTGTCACCTCTGTTATTCAGTCGGAATTGACATAGAGGGAGACACCCTCATTGATGAGGTCAAGCCCATCACTAAGAAAAGGATGGAGCAAACAAGAGATCCCACTCATCATGAAATCCCTGAGATGCCTCAAGGGATGCACTTTCCTCCACAAAACTATTGGGAGCAAATCAACACCTCCCTAGGAGAATTGAGTTCCAATATGGGACAACTAAGGGTGGAGCACCAAGAACATTCTATTCTCCTCCATGAAATTAGAGAAGATCAAAGAATCATGAGAGAGGAGCAACAAAGGCAAGGAATAGACATTGAGGAGGTCAAGCACTCCATAAGATCTTCAAGAGGAAGAACAAGCCGCCATCACTAAGGTGGACCCGTTCTTTAACTTCCTTGTTATTTATTTTCCTGTTTTTTGAATTTTCATGCTTATGTTCATCTATGTTTGTGTCTTATGATCATTAGTGTCTTAGTGTCTATGCCTTAAAGTTATGAATGTCTTATGAATCCATCACCTTTCTTAAATGAAAAATGTTCTTAATTGAAAAAGAGAAGAATTGCATGAATTTTGAATTTTATAATAGATTAATTATTTTGGTGTGGTGGCAATACTTTGACTTCTGAATGAATGCTTAAACAGTGCATATGTCTTTTGAATTTGTTGTTCATGAATGTTGGCTCTTGAAAGAATGATGAAAAAGGAGACATGTTACTGAGGATCTGAAAAATCATAAAAATGATTCTTGAAGCAAGAAAAAGCAAATAAATAAATAAATAAATAAATAAAAAATAAAAATAAAGTCATGATCCAAGGAAAAAAGAGTGTGCTTAAGAACCCTAGACACCTCTAATTGGGGACTCTAGCAAAGTTGAGTCACAATCTGAAAAGGTTCACCCAGATATGTGTCTGTGGCATGTATATATCCGGTGGTAATACTGGAAGACAGAGTGCTTTGGGCCACGGCCAAGACTCATAAAGTAGCTGTGCTCAAGAATCATCATACTTAACTAGGAGAGTCAATAACACTATCTGGATTCTGAGTTCCAATAGAAGCCAATCATTCTAAATTTCAAAGGATAGAGTGAGATGCCAAAACTGTTCAGAGGCAAAAAGCTAAAAGCCCCGCTCATCTAATTAATACCGATCTTCGTATATGTTTTTGGAATTCATTGCATATTCTCTTCCTTTTATCTTATTTGATTTTCAGTTGCTTGGGGACAAGCAACAATTTAAGTTTGGTGTTGTGATGAGCGGATAATTTATACGCTTTTTGGCATTGTTTTTAGTATGTTTTTAGTATGATCTAGTTAGTTTTTAGTATATTTTTATTAGTTTTTAGTTAAAATTCACTTTTCTGGACTTTACTATGAGTTTGTGTGTTCTTCTATGATTTCAGGTATTTTCTGGCTGAAATTGAGGGACCTGAGCAAAAATCTGATTCAGAGGCTGAAAAGGACTGCAGATGTTATTGGATTCTGACCTCCCTGCACTCGAGGTTGATTTTTTGGAACTACAGAAGCCCAATTGGCGCGCTCTTAATTGTGTTAGAAATTAGACATCCTGGGCTTTCCAGCAATGTATAATAGTCCATACGTTGCCCGAGATTTGATGGCCCAAACATGCAATCCAAATCAGCTCAAGAATTCTGGCGTAAAACGCCGGAACTGGCACAAGGATGGGAGTTACACGCCCAAACTGGCACAAAAGCTGGCGTTTAACTCCAAGAAAAGTCTCTACACATGAAAGCTTCAATGCTCAGTCCAAGCACACACCAGGTGGGCCCGGAAGTAGTTCTCTACAAATAAGACCTTTTGGTATTGTATTAAGGGAGATCTTTCGATCATGTTTTGATGATTGAGCCCTCTTTGGGAGACTGGCTATTCGGCCATGCCTAGACCTTGTTCTTATGTATTTTCAAAGGTGGAGTTTCTACACACCATAGATTAAGGTGTGGAGCTCTGCTGTACCTCGAGTATTAATGCAATTACTATTGTTCTTCTATTCAATTCAGCTTATTCTTGTTCTAAGATATCACTTGTTCCCCAACTTGATGAATGTGATGATCTATGACACTCATCATCATTCTCACCTATGAACGTGTGCCTAACAACCACCTCTGTTCTACCTTAGATTGAGTTGACATCCACTTCCGTTCTACAAGCAAACAAGGCTTGAATGTTTATCTCTTGGATTCCTTAATCAGAATCTTCTTTGTATAAGCTAGAATTGATGGCGGCATTGAAGAGAATCCGGAAGGTCTAAACCTTGTCTGTGGTATTCTGAGTAGGATTCAAGGATTTAATGACTGTGACGAGCTTTAAACTCCTGAAGGCTGGGCGTTAGTGACAGACGCAAAAGAATCACTGGATTCTATTCCAACCTGATTGAGAACCGACAGATGATTAGCCGTGCTGTGACAGAGTGCGTTGAACATTTTCACTGAGAGGACGGGATTGTAGCCACTGACAACGGTGATGCCCAACATACAGCTTGCCATGGAAAGGAGTAAGAAGGATTGGATGAAGAAAGTAGGAAAGTAGAGAGACAAAAGGGACAAAGCATCTCCATACGCTTATCTGAAATTCTCACCAATGAATTGCATAAGTATCTCTATCTTTATTTTATGCTTTATTCATAAATCATCTATAACCATTTGAATCTGCCTGACTGAGATTTACAAGATGACCATAGCTTGCTTCATACCAACAATCTCCGTGGGATCGACCCTTACTCGCGTAAGGTTTATTACTTGGACGACCTAGTGCACTTGCTAGTTAGTTGTGCGAAGTTGTGATTGCAGTTGAGCGTACCATGTTGATGGCACCACTGATGATCATAATTTCATGCACCAAGTTTTTGGCACCGTTGCCGGGAATTGTTTGAGTTTGGACAACTGACGGTTCATCTTGTTGCTTAGATTTGGTATTTTTCTTCAGAATTTTTAAGAATGAATTCTAGAGGAAGAATAGTTCTCAGAGGAAGAATAGTTCTCAGAGCTCATGAATGGTAAAAAGAGGTTCAATGGAATCTCTATGGTCTCTAGGTGAGCCTCAGATTCCTTAGGTTCCTCAGTTTGGAACTCCTCTTTGTTCAGAGGACTGAAGAGAGAACTTTTGCGTGGTCTAGAATTCAGAATAAATTCCTGTTGCAAGTATAGCTTCTAAACCAACAAAAGTCCTTTCTTACAAACGTTTTTGTTGTCATAAGTAACAAACCCAATAAAATTTATAAACCGAAGTATTCAAACCCCGGGTTGTCTTCTCAAGGAATTCTAGGGAGGTGTGTTTTATTATTGATTATGGAAAAAAAGGTTTTGGGTTTTGAAAAGGTTTTTTTTTTTTGAACAAGAGAAACGGTTTGTAGAAATTAATAAATTAATAATGATGAAAATCTCTTGGCAGGTATGAATACTGGAAGTCCTATCCTAGTTATCCTTATCAATGGTGATGAGAATTATACTGTTGCTCCCACTAAGTCAACCTTTAACTATGAAGGTCAGTTAAGTGGACAAATTAATTTAATACCTAAAGTCCTAGTCAACTCCTTAAGGAAAGACTAGAGTTATAGGAATCTAAATTAATCAGCAAGGATGACAATTATCAATCACGATGAGTTTGATAACTCAAGAGTTACCAATTAATCAACCAAAGCTAATAGTAAATAATCCAAATTAAAAATAGGAAAAAGCAATCATGAGTTTGAAATACCTCAATTTATATTTAAATAAGAAAATCATAACATGAATGGTCATTAAACAAATAAAAGGAAAAATAAACAGAAGGACATTGAACCTAAGGTGAAGAAGTAATATTCCTAATTTCTAAAAATCCTAATCCTAAATCCTAAGAGAGAGGAGATAACCTCTCTCTAAAAACTACATCTAAATCCTAAAACTATGTATGAATCCAGTATTCAGTCTCAAATCTCTCCCTGTATGATTGGATGGATTCCTCCATTTATAATCGTTCAATCTGTATGCTCTGGGCTTGGATCTGGGCCAAAAGGGGCCCAAAATTCGCTGGAAACGAGATCTGCAAATTCTGTAGATCGCGCACGTCACGCGTCTGCGTAGGTCACGCGGTCGCATCATTTGGAGTGTTGCTCTTCCATGCGGTCGCGCCAATCATGTGCCCACATCAGTTATATTTCGCAAGTCATGCGTTCGCCGCATCCATGCGTTCGCGTCGAATCTCTTCAGCGCGAACCACGCGTTCGCATCGTCCATGCGGACGCGTCACTGCCCATTTCTCCAAGGACTCTAATTTGTGGTTTCCTTCCATTTTGTATGTTTCCTTTCCATCCTTTAAGTCATTCCTGCCCTATAAAACCTGAAAGTACTCAACACACAAATCACGACATCGAATGGTAATAAAGGATAATTTAAAATTGATAATTTTGAAGCATAGGAAACACGTTTTTTCATACATCATATTCTAAGGAAGGAATTGTAAAGCCATGCAAATTCATATGAATAAGTAGGTGAAGAGTTGATAAATCATTTAATTTAAGTACAATATATATCATAAAATATGGGTTTATCAAGGACGTCGTAGGAGGTCTTCCTCACTGGGATTCTCGTCCTTCTCCTCCCTTGTGCATTCGGCCATATTGATTATATCAATGGCCTTGCACTCTCCTTTTGGATTCTCTTTTGTATTGCTTGGGAGAATACTCGGAGGAGTTTCAATGACTTTCTTACTCAGCTAGCCCACTTGTGCCTCCAAATTTCTAATGGAGGACCTTGTTTCATTCATAAAGCTCAAGGTGGCCTTAGATAGATCAGAGACTATGTTTGCTAAGCTAGAGGGGCTCTGCTCAGAGGTCTCTGTCTGTTGCTGAGAAGATGATGGGAAAGGCTTGCTATTGCTAAACCTGTTTCTTCCAATATTATTAAAGCCTTGTTGTGGCTTTTGTTGATCCTTCCATGAGAAATTTGGATGATTTCTCCATGAGGGGTTATAGGTGTTGCCAAAGGCTTCACCCATGTAATTCACCTCTGCCATTGCAGGGCTCTCAGGATCATAAGCTTTTTCTTCAAAAGATGCTTCTTTAGTACTATTGGATGCATTTTGCCATCCATTCAGACTTTGAGAAATTATGTTGACTTGCTGAGTCAACATTTTGTTCTGAGCCAATATGGCATTCAGAGCATCAATTTCAAGAACTCCCTTCCTCTGAGGCGTCCCATTACTCACAGGATTCCTCTCAAAAGTGTACATGAATTGGTTATTTGCAACAATTTCAATAAGTTCTTGAGCTTCTGCAGACGTTTTCTTTAGGTGAATGGATCCACCTGCAGAATGGTCTAGTGACATCTTAGAGAACTCAGATAGACCATAATAGAATATATCTAAAATGGTCCACTCTGAAAGCATGTCAGAAGGAAACTTTTTGGTCATCTGCTTGTATATTTCCCAAGCTTCATAGAGGGATTCACCATCTTTGTGCTTGAAGGTCTGAACATCCACTCTAAGCTTGCTCAGCTTTTGAGGAGGAAAGAACTTGTCCAAAAAGGCCGTGACCAGCTTATCCCAAGAGTCCAGACTATCTTTAGGTTGTGAGTCCAACCATGTTCTAGCTTTGTCTCTTACAGCAAAAGGGAAAAGCATTTAGCCTGTAGACTTCAGGATGTACTCCATTAGTCTTAACAGTCTCACAGATCTGCAAGAACTCAGTTGAAAACCGGTAGGGATCTTCTGATGGAAGTCCATGAAACTTGTAGTTTTGTTGCGTTAGAGCAACTAGTTGAGGCTTCAGCTTAAAATTGTTTGCTCAAATGGCAGGAATTGAGATGCTTATTCCATAAAAGTTAGAAGTAAGTGTAGTATAATCACCAAGCATCCTCCTTGCGCCTCCACCATTGTTATTGGGTTCGGCCATGTCTCTTTCTTTTTCGAGATTCTCTGTAAGGTTTTCTCTGGATTGTTGTGCTTTAGCTTCTCTTAGCTTCTTCTTCAGAGTCCTTTCAGATTCAGGATCTGCTTCAACAAGAATGTCCTTGTTCTTGCTCCTGCTCATATGAAAAAGAAGAGAACAGAAAAGGAAGAGGAATCCTCTATATCATAGTATAGAGATTCCTTTATGTGAGTAGAAGAAGAAAAGAATAGAAGAATGAGAAGAGAAAAATTCGAACTCAGAGGAGAGGAGAGGGTTCGAATTTGAGATGAAGAGAAGTGTTAGTAATGAAATAAATAAATAGAAAGAAATGAGAGAGAAGAGTTTTTGAAAATTAACTAAAATAAAAGAAAAATGTTAAAGTTAAAATTCAAAAATTAAGAAAAGGAATAAAATAAAAATAAAAATTTGAAACAATTAGTTAAACAAAAGAATTTTGAAAAAGAGGGGGTAATTTTCGAAAATTGGAGAGAGGAAAGTAGTTAGGTGGTTTTGAAAAAAATAAGAAACAAACAAAAAGTCAATTAGTTAGTTGAAAAATATTTGAAAATCAATTTTTAAAAGATAAGAAGTTAGAAAAGATTTTTTTTTTGAAATCAATTTTGAAAAAGATATGATTTGAAAAAGATATTTTGGAAAAGATTTGATTTTTAAAATTAAAATTGATTACTTGACTAACAAGAAACTAAAATATATGACTCTAGAATTTAAAGATTGAACCTTTCTTAACAAGAAAGTAACAAACTTCAAATTTTTGAATCAATCACATTAATTGTTAGTAAAGTTTTCAAAATTTTGAAATAAAGATAAGAAAAAGATTTTGAAAATAAATTTTAAAATTTTTTTGAAAATAATAAAAAAATGAAAAAAATTTGATTTTTGAAAAAGATTTTGAAAATATAGGATTTTTAAAATTGAAAATTTGACTTGACTTATAAGAAATAGCTAAGTTTTAAAAATTTTTTACTAAGTCAACTCAAATTTTCGAAAATTATGAGCAAAATAAGGAAAAGATATTTTTTTGATTTTTGAATTTTTAATGAGGAGAGAGAAAAACACAAATATGACCCAAAACATGAAAATTTTGGATCAAAACACAAGATTCATGCAAGAACACTATGAATGTCAAGATGAACAACAAGAACACTTTGAAGATCATGATGAACATCAAGAACTTCTTTTTGAAAAATTTTCAAGAAAAGAAAGACATGCAAGACACCAAACTTAGAAATTTTCAATGCTTAGACACTATGAATGCAAGAATGCACATGAAAAACAAGAAAAAACTCAAAACAAGAAAATTTAACGATCAAACAAGAAGTCTTGTCAAGAACAACTTGAAGATCATGAAGAACACATGCATGAATTTTCGAAAAATGCATAAATTTTTAAAACATGCAATTGACACAAAACTTAAAAATTTACACTAGACTCAAACAAGAAACACAAAATATTTTTGGTTTTTATGATTTTATTAATTTTTTT
The DNA here is from genome assembly GCF_000817695.3 of Arachis duranensis. Taxonomy (NCBI): domain Eukaryota; kingdom Viridiplantae; phylum Streptophyta; class Magnoliopsida; order Fabales; family Fabaceae; genus Arachis; species Arachis duranensis. The sequence continues at coordinate 84,770,679 of NC_029777.3, forward strand.
TGATTTTTCGAAAATAATTTTTAGAAAGAACGAAAAAGAAAAAATTTTTTTGAAAAACTTTTTGAAAACAAATTAAGAAGAAAATTACCTAATCTGAGCAACAAGATGAACCGTCAGTTGTCCAAACTCAACAATCCCCAGTAACGGCGCCAAAAACTTGGTGCACAAAATTGTGATCGTCAACACTTTCTTCACAACTTCGCATCACTAACTAGCAAGTGTACTGGGTCGTCCAAGTAATAAACCTTACATGAGTAAGGGTCGATCTCACAGAGATTGCTGGTATGAAGCAACTGTGGTCATCTTGTAAATCTTAGTGAGGTGGATTCAATTGGTTATAATAGTTTTTCGAAAATAATAATAAATAACGCATAAAATAGATGAAAGAGATACTTATGTAAATCCTTGGTGTAAATTTCAGATAAGTGTATGGAGATCCTTTGTCCCTTCTGAATCTCTGCTTTCCTACTGCCTTCATCCAATCCTTCATACTCCTTTCCATGGCAAGCTGTATGTAGGGCATCACCGTTGTCAATGGCTACATCCCATCCTCTCAATGAAAATGGTCCAAATGCTCTGTCACAGCACGGCTAATCATCTGTCGGTTCTCGATCATGTCGGAATAGAATCCATTGATTCTTTTCCGTCTGTCACTACGCCCAACAATCGCGAGTTTGAAGCTCGTCACAGTCATTCAATCCCTGAATCCTACTCGAAATACCACAGACAAGGGTTAGACTTTCCGGATTCTCAAGAATGGCTGCCAAAGGGTTCTAGCTTATACCACGAAGATCCTGATTAAGGAATCCAATAGATACACGCTCGTTCTAAGGTAGAACGGAAGTGGTTGTCAGTCACGCATTCATACGTGAGAATGATGATGAGTGTCACGGATCATCACATTCATGAAGTTAAAGTGCAACGAATATCTTAGAATAAGAATAAGCTGAATTGAATAGAAGACAGTAATACTTGGCATTAAAACTCGAGGTGCAGCAGAGCTCCACACCTTAATCTATGGTGTGTAGAAACTCCACCATTGAAAATACATAAGTGGTGGTCCAGGCATGGCCGAGAGGCCAGCCTCCAAAATGTGATCAATAGTCTCCTATGATGAACAATAGATTAAAACTGAGACCAAAGATGTCTAATACAATAGTAAAATGTCCTATTTATACTAGACTAGTTACTAGGGTTTATAGAAATAAGTCTAAATGCAGAAATCCACTTCCGGGGCCCACTTTGGTATGTGCTTGGGCTAAGCTTGAGCTTTACACGTGCAGAGGCTTCTCTTGGAGTTAAATGCCAAGTTGTAACGTCTGTTTGGTGTTTAACTCTGGTTTGTGACGTGTTTCTTGCGTTTTACTCTAGAATGCAGCATGGAACTGGCGTTAAACGCCAGTTTGCATCATTTTAAATCGAATAAAGTGTGGACTATTATATACTGATGGAAAGCCCTAGATGTCTACTTTCCAACGCCATTGAGAGCGCACCATTTGGAGTTCTGTAGCCCCAGAAAATCCATTTCGAGTGAAGGGAGGTCAGAATCCAACAGCATCAGCAGTCCTTTTTTAGCTTGAATCAGATTTTTCCTCAGGTCCCTCAATTTCAGCCAGAAAATACCTGAAATCACAGAAAAACACACAAACTCATAGTAAAGTCTAGAAATATGAATTTTGCATAAAACCAATGAAAAAATCCCTAAAAGTAGCTAGATCCTACTAAAAACTACCTAAAAACAATTCCGAAAAGCGTATAAATTATCCGCTCATCAATTAGCTAGTCTTATTAGATTTTCTTGGAGTGTGAGGATAATATGATACCTTCTTCTATCATCTGGGATGACATAATAAGATAAATTCTTGCTTATTATTGTGATATGATTGACTAGTCTTGTTTGACGTTCTCCCTATGTGAAGATAATATGATACCTTCTTCCATTTGTTAGAGTTGACTAAATAAGATGAATTAATCATTATATGACTAGGATAGAAAGCCTATATTCTCAATCTTTGCCATGAATGTCTCTCTTTATTATTTGCTTCCTTTAAATTGCTCACTTGATTTACTTTTCTTGCCATATACTTTTTTGTCCATTTATTTTCTTGCCCCTTTTATAAATCAAACCCCTTGTCCCTTCATAACCAATAATCATTCACTTCATTGCAATTCCATGTGAGACGACCTGTAGTTTAAATACTTCGGTTAATTCTTATTTGGGGTTTGTTACTTGTGACAACCAAATTTTTGATTGAGGATTATTTGTTGGTTTAGAAACTATACTTGCAACAAGAATTTATTTGAGAAATTCTAGACCGACACGACAATTTCTTTACATCACTTTTCAAGCATTTGGAGTGAAATTGCATGGTTTTGTTGAATCAATCAACCATCCTTTATTTGACACTAAATCATGAGATTTAAGCTAAAATTAATTGGTTTTTGAATGGATTTTAAACCTTGTGAATTTGGTGATACTTTGATTGGTTGTTTTGATTACTTGTAGGTGAAGAAAAGAAAAAAACAAGAAAGCGTGGCCTATGAAGCGTAGCCAAAGGAAACAAAAGCGTGGCACATGAAAGGAGAAAAGCCATAGCGCTCTCTTAGTGAGCACAGCGCTCTCTATTTGAGCACTACTCAAATCCAAGAAGCAAAGGCAAGGAATGCTGCGCTCTCTCAATTAACCGAGCACTACAAGGAACTAAGGAAACAAGGCAAAAAGCATAGCGCTCGGTTAACTCAGATAACCTTTTTGGGCTCCTCCCTAAAGAAAAACAAAGTGAAAAACCAAGGAGAGGAGGCCACAAGGTTCGAACCGTGCACCTAAGGGACAAGAGAAGCACTATATTCCATTGTTTCACCAAAAGAAATTGCTCCAAATGGCCTCACAAGGATTCGAACCAGGAGCCTCACGCTGGCAAGGAAGGAGCGCTACACTCTTTAAAGGGAAATTTCTCCACACATGTTGCACACAAGGCGCGAAGGTGGAGTTCCTTTCAACACAAAGGGCACTGCACTCTCTCATATAACCGAGCGCTATGAGGGTTGGGCAAGGAGATTGTCACACAACAATTGAGACCAAGGGGGAGTGCTGCGCTCTCCTTGTCAACCGAGCTGTGCCCTGGGAGTGTCTCATGGCACATTTTTGGTCCAAAAATCAAATTTAATTGAATCCTTCACCAATTTTGAAAGGCCCACTCCAAATTCTAAAATTCAAAAATTGGAAATGTATAAATAGAAGTTAGTTTGATTTAGAGAGGACTTTCTTTTTACCTTTTTGACACTTTTACTTTTGATTTTTATTTTTGAGCTCATTTTTAGATTTTAGCTTTGAGTTTGGGAATTGGGATTAAGAATTGAATTCTCTTCTTCTTTGTACTTACTTCTACACTCTTCACTCTTTGTTTTGAATCTGGGATTGAGAATTGAAGGAATTCTGTTTCATTCTTGATCTGAGATCTCTCTTTGTTTACTTTCTGCATAATTTCAAGGAATTGTGATTTGGATCTAAGTTTTCTTTACTGCTTTCATCTCTAATTTCTTCTGCAATTATTCTCTATTGGATCAAGGAAAGAATTGAGATCTAGACTTATTTTTTAGTCTCATTCAACCCCTGAGATCTTCAACTTCTCTTTTAGATTTTACAATTGAGTTGAATTCACTTTCTGTATTGCTTCTTCAAGCAATTTTCCTTTTATGTTTGAGTTTTGCTGTATTTCAATTCATCTTTTACTTTTCTGTTGATTGCTATTTACATCCTCTTGTTTAATTTTAAATTCCCAGCTCCCAGATCCTTTTACTTTTTCAGTAATTTTATATTTCTTGCACTCTAAGATTCTTCCATTTATATTTCTTGCAATCTATGTTTCAGTCATTTACATTACTTGTTCTTTAAGATTCAGCTCCTTTACTTCTTCTGCTCTTTAATTTACTGTCAATTCCTCCTCTCCCTTTGAATTTCATGCAATTTAGCTTCTGTTGAATACATATCACTCAAATCAACACTTGTTTGCTTGACTAAATCAACCAGCTAACTAAAATTGCTCAATCCTTCAATCCCTGTGGGATCGACCTCACTCATGTGAGTTATTATTACTTGATGCGACCCGGTACACTTTGCCGGTGAGTTTTGTGTTGGATCCTTTTTCACATCAAGTTTTTGGCACCGTTGCTGGGGATTGATCAAATTGACAATGATTAAGGAAGGTGGTGGTCTAGATTAAGCATTTTTTCTTTGTTTTTGTTCATTTCCTTTATTTTTTTGACCAGCATACTATCTATTTGAGACTTTGTCTCTACTAACTCTCACTGCACTCAAACTACAGAGTGCCCTTGTGTTTCTTATTGTTATGGTTTTATGAGAGAAGCAAGGAGGGAGACCCCTACCCTTTGTGAGACTGACGAAAGAACCCTTAGAAGACTAAGAAGGGAAGCCAGAGGAAAGGGAGTCATTGGTGAAGAAGCTTCTGAAGAAGAATATCAAGAAATGGAGAAGAATCCAACAAATCCACCAGTAGGAGTGGCCAACAACAATGGTCAACCACAGAGGAGAGTCTTGGTTTCATATACATTTGCTAATCCTAGGGATTGTGGGAGTAGCATCCTTACCCCAAATGTCAATGCAAATAACTTTGAATTGAAGCCACAACTCATCACCTTGGTACAAAATAATTGCTTCTATGGAGGAGGCCCACTTGAAGATCCAAACCAACACTTATCCACTTTTCTGAGGATCTGTGACACTGTCAAAACCAATGGAGTGCATTCTGACATCTACAAACTGCTGTTATTCCCATTTTCCCTCAGAAACAAAGCTACTCAATGGTTGGTGTCATTTCCAAGAGATAGCATCAACAATTGGGAAGATCTAGTGAACAAGTTCTTAGCCAAGTTCTATCCTCCCCAAAGGAACATTAGACTCAAAACGGAGGTCCAAACATTCACTCAGATGGATGGAGAGTCATTCTATGAGGCTTGGGAGAGATACAAGACCCTGATTAGAAAGTGCCCCCCTGAAATGTTCAATGAATGGGACATACTTCAGAATTTTTATGAAGGCTTAACTTTGAAGGCTCAAGAAGCACTAGATCGCTCAGTAGGAGGCTCCCTACAATTGATGGATACTGCAGAGGAGGCCCAGAATCTCATTGATATGGTGGCAAACAATCAATACTTCTTTGTCCATCAAAGACAACGCCAACCATCACAAAGGAAAGCAGTGCTAGAATTGGAAGGAGTGGACTCAATCCTAGCTCAAAAAAAATGATGCAGCAGCAAATTCAACAATAATTTGAGCAAATGGCCAAGAGAATTGATAGCCTCCAAGTTGCAGCAGTGAATACAAGCCAACCATCAACCACATGACGGCCGAATGAAGAAAGCCAAGAAGATCAGCAGCAGGAACAAATTCAATATGTGCACAACCAAGGTTCTGGATCAAGTGAAGTTTATGGTGACACTTACAATCCATCCTGGAAGAACCACCCCAACCTTAGATGGGGAGATAACCACAATCAAAATCAGCAACCATGGCAAAAAAATTCAAACCAAAACAACTCAAGAAACAACCGGTAGAACACTAACCATAATCCATATAGAAAATCCCAAAATAATTACCCCAATTCTAACCATTATCCATCCAATAACCAAACCACCAACCACAACAACTATCATCCAACCTCAACAGCTCACAACCAACCATAAATCCCACAAGACTCTCAGAGAATCTCCAACTTGGAGATATTGATGGAAAAAAATGATGAAATAGCAAGAACTAACAAACAAGAACAATGAAGCTTCCATAAGAAACATAGAAAGGCAGATTGGACAGCTTTCCAAGCAAGCTGTGATTGAAAGGCCATCAAGCTCACTCCCAAGTGATACCATTCCAAATCCTAAAGAAGAGTGCAAAGCCATACAGCTAAGGAGTAGAAGAACCTTGATGAATGACAAGGAGGCAACCAAGAAGCCTATGGAAAGCAACAAAAAGCCAACAGAGAAAGAGGAAGCCAGCAACAAAAAAGTGACAGCAAGCAAGCAAACTTCAGAGAAGCTCAAAGAGAAGATCAAAGAGAAGGATGACTAGCCACAAAACATAAGGAAAGGGAAGGAAGCAATAGAAGGACCATCTCAAGGACAGAAGCAAGAGGAGAAGACTTTCACACCTCCTTTGCCATACCCTCAAAGGTTCAACAAGGAAAGTAAGGATCAACACTTTCCCAAATTCCTTGAAGTCTTCAAGAAATTGAAGACTAATATTCCACTGGCTGAGGCATTAGAGCAGATGCCTCTATATGCAAAGTTCTTGAAAGAGCTTATCAATAAAAAGAGAAGTTGGCATGAGAAGGAAACTACATTGCTCACTGAAGAATGCAGTGCATTAATCCAGAAAGGGCTTCCCCCAAAACTTGAGGACCCTGGAAGTTTTTTTCTACCTTGTACCATTGGCAACATAAGCATCAATAAAGCAATGTGTGACTTAGGAGCTAGCATCAATCTAATGCCCTCTTCTCTGATGAAAAGGCTATGTATAGAGGAGGTATAGCCCGTACAGATGTCACTAGAGCTAGTGGACAAGTCTGTGGTGTTTCCCAAAGGTGTGATTGAAAACCTTTTGGTCAAAGTGGATAAGTTTATATTCCCTGTAGACTTTGTGATTCTGGACCTAGATGAGGTATGAGGTAATTCCATCATACTAGGCAGACCATTCGTAGCTACAGCAAGGGCTATTATAGATGTGGAACAAGGAGAATTAACCCTGAGAGTGCATGATGAAAGCATTACTTTAAATGTCTTTCCAAAAACACAGCACTCTGATGAAAAGAAAGATTGCATGGAGATCAACAAAGAAGACTTGCAGTGGAAGGAAGAAACTAACAAGACACTCATTAATTCCCTTCCAAAGCAAGAAATAAGCAACAAAGCAGGACAGAAGGAGAATGAAACTGTGCAAAGTGATGAAGGAAAGCAAGAAGAAAATGAAATGCATCCCACTGTCAAAGGAGAAGGATTACCAAAAAGGAGGAAGAAAAGCAAGAAAAAGGCTAAAAAATGATGGAAGAACAAAAAGATCCCAACTGAGGGATCTTCAAAAGGAGATAAAGTACAGTTAATCTACCAATAGTTAGGGACAAACCAACAAGCTGATGACTACTACACTGTCAGCAGGATACTCTCACTAGAGTATGCAGAGGTTGAGCATCGAGGCACTAGAAGGAAGCTCACTATAAGGGGAGACAAGCTGAGACACTACAGTCATCAACCACCCTAATGAAGGCCCAATGTCAAGCTAGTGACAATAAAAGAGCGCTTCATGGGAGGCAACCCATGATTTAAAATTTTTGTTTAGATTTTAAGTCCAACAACTAATGATCGTTCTAACATGAATTTGAGTTCTCATGAATATATTTGATACTTGCATACATGATCTTTAAGCATATGCTAGATTTCTAAGTTTGGTGTGCCTGAAGGCACTCCAAAATAGCTTTTCTAGCTTTCTTAGACTATATGATCATTCATTTTGATGGAGAATATAGCCAAACATTAAGTTTAGTGTCTGCATATACATTGAATTCCAGAAAACTCATTTTTTCTCATAGGATCGAATTTATGAGTAGATGGATCATACATTGTTTCATTTTAGGTGTTTATGATAGAAAATAAAATGTTCCTTATGATGAATGTACCAATTGTGATGAATTATTTGCATTTTATATTGATCCCTTAGCAAGGAACAAGTTTGGTGTTCACCAAATTTTGGTTCACTATCTAAGGAGCACAATTGTTTATTTATGAATAAGGAACATGTTGAATTGTGTAAATTCTATTCACCACACCACCGTGCCACTCTTAATTCTTAAGGCTTACCATTGCTTTGATTTAATTGAATAGGAAAAAGAAGATTGAGAAGAGGATAAAAGAAGAGGGAAGACACGGCTCTGACAAGCCAAGGAAGGAGGGTCACATGTGCTTAGAGAAGCGTGCTCCCTTGGAAAACAAAATCTTCATGTTTCACACCCTTGCTTCTTCCCTATTTCTAGACTCATGTCCCCATCAAGTTCTAGTAGAAGAAAGGGAAAGGAACTAATGGAGGCTGAAATCCCAACCTATGATACAAAGAAATTTAAATCTCAGTTTCATGAAGCAAGATATCATAGGCTCATGAAATCAAAGCATGTCATTCCTGAGATGGGCTTCAGACTGAGGGAGGAGGAGTATCCCATCATGAGGTAAATTACTAAGGAAAGGAGGTGGCAACTTCTATGTGATCCCCTTACTAACATCAGTGCAGTCATGATAAGGGAATTCTACACGAATGCTGTGAAAGGGAGTGATGACAGCTGCCCGTATAAGAGTTATGTCAGAGGTATTAAGGTGGATTTTATAGTTCATCATCAGTTTTGAGGGTCCTACAGTTGAGGAGAATAACCTATGGAGAGCTTAGTTTTGAGGATAGAATGCAGGGAGAAAATGACTCTGATGAGATATTACAGGGGATATGTTTGGAAGACACAGACTAGGAAAGAGACTCAAAGGGAACCCCAAGCCACTTGAAAAGACTAGATCTCACTCCTGAGGCCAAGGGGTGGTATGAGATAGTAAGGAGATCTATACTCCCTACTGGAAACACGTCAGCGGTCACAGTCAAGCGAGCACTCTTGACATACTGCATCCTACATGGAGGAGAAATCAACCTCTCACAACTCATAGCCGACAGTATTCAGGATATGCCTGAAAACACAAGCAAATCGGGTAGGCTTGGTCATCCAAGCACCATTCTAAGGCTATGCAACAGAGCTGGGGTGCTCTTTGAAAACGAAGACACAGAGAAAGTAAAAGGAGGAAAGGGAATCACAAAGAGAAGCATGGAAGGTATTACTGAAGATGATGATCAAGAGGAAAGAAGAACTCAAAGTAGAATAAGAAGACTACAAGTGGAGTAAGAGCAGGCTCCTAATGCACTGGATTTGAGTCAAAAGCAGAGAACAATTGAGGAAATATCTCAACAACTCATGAAAGCACAGGAGCAATGAAATTCCCTTGAGAATGAATTAAAACAAAAAGAAAAGAAAGAGAAAAGCCAAGAATTGGCAAAGAAACAAACAATAAGGCTAGACACCAATAGCTTGGACCCTAGGACATATGCCTGTGGTGTTTTTGTACTAGGATATGCTTGGATAAGTAGGTTCTGAGGAGTATTTTGCAACTTGGCCACTTAGATAAACTGATTTGGGATTGCCAACCAAAAGTCCACTACAAGAGAAACCTAGCTACAAAACATTTAATGATCCAAGGAGATGCTGGGCATGAATGTTCCTAGGAAGAAATTGTGAGCTATGTGTCTGTGGTGAAGAGATATTGAGCAAAAATTGAGGCAAAAAGGTTGCTGCAACATTTGCCACCAAGCCTTAATTAAGTAATAAGCTTTCTAAGCAAAATAAAGAAGGAAAAGCTAGTAAGGGATCAAGCAAAAGTAAGACAGTATAGCAGCAAGTCTAATGAACCTTTAAGGAAACATTTATTATCTGTCAGCAAAGAATAAATGAGTTACCATTTTCTGCATAAAACCCCATGAACCAAGTTCAATTATCTGCTAAATAAGGACATGCATACTTCTCTGTTTCATTTCATTTTCTCTTATGTTTAGTGCTTGCTTGGGAACAAGCAAGGTTTAAGTTTGGTGTTGTGATGACAAGTCATCTTATGCTAGCTTTTCAAGCATTTTTCACTTGTTTCATTAGGTTTTATGCACTTTCTTGCATTATAAGTAAGTGATTTGAAGTGGAATCGCATGGTTTTGTTGAATCAATCAACCATCCTTTATTTGACACTAAATCATGATGTTTAAGCTAAAATTAATTGGTTTTTGAATGATTTGTAAACCTTGTGAAGTTGGTGATACTTTGATTGGTTGTTTTGATTACTTGTAAGTGAAGAAAAGAAAAAACAAGAAAGCGTGGCCTATGAAGCGTAACCAAAGGAAACAAAAGCGTGGCACATCAAAGGAGAAAAGCCATAGCACTCTCTTAGTGAGCACAGCGCTTTCTATTTGAGCACTACTCAAATCCAAGAAACCAAGGAACTAAGGAAACAAGGCAAAAAGCATAGTGCTCGATTAACTCAGTTAACCTTTTCGGGCTCCTCCCCAAAAAAAAACAAAGTGAAAAACCAAGGAGAGGAGGCCACAAGGTTCGAACCGTGCACCTAAAGGACAAGAGAAGCGCTACATTCCATTGTTTTTCACCAAAAAATTGCTCCAAATGGCCTCACAAGGATTCGAACCAGGAGCCTCACGCTGGCAAGGAAGGAGCATTACACTCTTCAAAGGAAAATTTCTCCACACATGTTGCATACAAGGCTCGAAGGTGGAGTTCCTTTCAACACAAAGGACGCTGCAATTGAGACCAAGGGGGAGTGCTGTGCTCTCCTTGTCAACCGAGCCGTGCCCTGGGAGTGTCTCATAGCACATTTTTGGTCCAAAAATAAAATTTAATTGAATCCTTCACCAATTTTGAAAGGCCCACTCGAAATTCTAAAATTCAAAAATAGGAAGTGTATAAATATAAGTTAGTTTGATTTAGAAAGGACTGTCTTTTTACCTTTTTGACACTTTTACTTTTGATTTTTCATTTTTGAGCTCATTTTTAGATTTTAGCTTTGGGTTTGGGAATTGGGATTGAGAATTGAATTCTCTTCTTCTTTGTTCTTACTTCTACACTCTTCACTCTTTGTTTTGAATCTAGGATTGAGAATTGAAGGAATTGTATTTCATTCTTGATCTAAGATCTCTCTTTGTTTTCTTTCTACATAATTTCAAGAAATTGTGATTTGGATCTAAGTTTCCTTTACTGCTTTCATCTCTAATTTCTTCTGCAATTATTCTCTGTTGGATCAAGGAAGGAATTGAGATATAGACTTGTTTTCTAGTCTCATTCAACCCCTGAGATCTTCAACTTCTCTTTTAGATTTTACAATTGAGTTGAATTCACTTTCTGTATTGCTTCTTCAAGCAATTTTCCTTTTATGTTTGAGATTCTCTGCATTTCAATTCATCTTTTACTTTTTTGTTGATTGCTATTTACATCCTCTTGTTTAATTTTAAATTCCCAGCTCCCAGATCCTTTTACTCTTTCAGCAATTTTATATTTCTTACACTCTAAGATTCTGCCATTTACATTTCTTGCAATCTAAGTTTCAGTAATTTACATTACTTGTTCTTTAAGATTCAGCTCCTTTACTTCTTCTACTCTATAATTTACTGTCAATTCCTCCTCTCACTTTGAATTTCATGCAATTTAGCTTCTGTTGAACATAAATCACTCAAATCAACACTTGTTTGCTTGACTAAATCAACCACCTAACTAAAATTTCTCAATCCTTCAATCTCTGTGGGATCGACCTCACTAATGTAAGTTATTATTACTTGATGTGACCTAGTACACTTGCCGGTGAGTTTTGTGTTGGATCGTTTTCCACACATCAGAGGTCCGGGGCAAAATTTGTGTTAGCAGACAAGAGTATTATGTCAGTTGTGGGGATTGCAGAGAATGTCATAGTAAATATTAAAGGATTGCTCTTTCTAGTTGATTTTCACATTTTGGAGACCCCTCCCATTGACTCAACCAAGCCATCATCAATACTCCTTGGAAGACCATTCTTGAAGACGGCCCGTTTCAGGCTAGATGCACACTCGGGAGTCTATTCTTTTGTGTCGGATGGCAAGTTAGTCAAGTTCACTTTGGAGGAATCCAACAAGCCCATCCTTGAAGCCTACTCTATCTTTGGGTGCGACATAGTTAAAGACAAAGTAAGCGAAGATGGCAAGGAGCAAGAAAAAAAGGATATTGCCAAGAAGTCAAATTCAAAGGATCATGCTCAACCAAAACAAGCCAAGGAGTTGGAAATTTTCCACCTTGGGAAAATTTCTAAGTGATCAAGGAAGCCATGCAAGTCCAACTTAGGACTCTAAACCAAAGTGCTTGGTGGGAGACACCCCACTATGGTGACATTTTCCTATTCTATCCCTTGTTTATAGCTTTTTGAACTATTTGGTTTCTTGTGATACAATGCTTAGTTTAGATTTGATTTGATAATTTTTGAGTTGTATAAGTTAAATTACTTATGGACTATGATTTTATGCTTGTTTGAATAATTTGGGGTTGGTATGTTGTTATGCTAACGTTGGGAACCTTAGTTTGAAGAGAAAAAGAGATTTTTGAAACATGGTATCTGTGCGTACGCACCAAGCTGTGCGTGCACACAAAACTTTGTTTTTCGCCATCTGTGCGGATGCACAAGCCCGTGCATCCACACACGCTTTGGCATGCCCTCTGGTTGCAGCGCCATCACAGCTTGTGCGTGCACACTTCCCCTTTTCTCTAGCCTGTGCGTGCGCATAGATGCGTGCGTACGCACACGTTTCCTTTCGTGCTTCATCTGTGTGGCTGCACAGACGTGTACGTCCGCACACCAATTGTTAGCCCTTCTGGTAGGAGCGAGGAAACAGCTTGTGCTCGTGAACAATCTCCCCCTTTCTTGTCCATGCGCACGCACATCTGCTTTTATCCACAAAGTTAAATAAAAGAGAGTCCCCCTGTGCGCGCACACTTTGCTGTGTGCCCACACGTCGTTTTGCAACCTCTCTGGTTGCAGTGCTCGCACGCTTTGTGCGTTCGCACTCTTCCAACCTTTTTCTTCTGTGCATCCGCACAGCCCCCTGTGTGTCTGCATAGGTCGCGATTTGGGCATTATCAGGGCAACCTGCCCAGTTGAGAGGCAACCCTTTCTTTTTTTTTTCTTCTTCATAGTTGACCTCTCCCTCTCTACTCTTTTGTGAATTATTTTACCAATGCATTTCCTTGTTGGCATACTTTGAGTTCAACCACCCATATTTTCAAAGATTTGTGTGCTTTGTTAGTGGGTGACCTTAGTTGTAAATGCATTGTGTTGGTGGAATCTAAGTTTCATTGTTCATCTTAGAATTTGACTTGAGTAACTAATGAGGAAACAATGATTCCACACAAACTCACCGGCAAGTGTACCAGGTCGCATCAAGTAGTAATAACTCACATAAGTGAGGTCGATCCTACAGGGATTGATGAATCGAGCAACTTTAGTAAGGTGATTAATTTAGTCAAGCTACCAGTGGTGAATTGAGTGAAATTAAGCAACAGAAAGTAAATTGCGAAAAACTGTAAATTGAAAAATGTAAATCAGTAGAAGCTTAAAGGGCAAGAAAAGTAAATTACAACAAATGTAAAGGGAATTGGGTGCTGGGAAATTAAATGTAAAAGGAATTGGTTTGGCCTTGTATGAAGTAGGTCAGGATGGTGTTTGGGTGTGCCTCCAGTAGAATGCTTAGTTCACAATGTGAGCGCCCCATTGGCTTGACCGTGCGTGCATCTCTCATGCTCATTTTCTTCACTAGCCAACGCTCTCTTAGTGAGCGCTAAGCTTGTTATTCCAGCGCTACTCCTTTGGTGCACTTCTCTCCTCAATTAGCGCTCTCCTAGTGAGCGCTACGTTACAATTTTGAGCGTTGCACCTTGCATACGGATGGCACAATGTTGCTTCCCAAACTAGAAAAGGCCGAAAAAGTTGGCTTAGTGAGCATGGCGCTCACTTTGGAATCGAGCGCTACTCTAAATGTGTTGCTGAGCGTGGTGCCTTGATAAGTGCTTTTGGGCTTTAAAGATGCCTATCACTTGTGCTTCAATTTCATGCTAAGTTTAGATTATTATATATCGTTGGAATGGTCTGAATGTCAGCTTTCTAATGCAACTAGAAGCGCATCAATTGGACATCTGTAGCTCAAATTATAGTCCTTTGAAGAAGGCATGGTCGTGCTGTCAGCGCCAAGTTAACTTAGTGAATGCTCCTCAACACGTACGGACAGCAAAAAGCTTGCTTCCAAGCTAAAAATCCAAGAAAATGCTCCTTTAGTGAGCGTAGCATTCCCTTGGCAAACGAGCACTGATTATCAAACAGAGCACGCTTCCTTGATTTAGTCATGGGCCACACTTTTAAGGCTCCAAAGTGTGTCTAAACTCTAAAATGTGCCACAAAATTCTTATTTTCTTCTTTTGAGCTGATATTGTGCTATTTTGCTTCTTTTTCCACTTATTTTCTACAAAATTTATAAAATCAAAAAATCAAAGAAATATACTATTGATAAACCCCCATTTGTAGGGTTTATCTTGTGCTTGATTTAGGGGATTTTATAACCTTTTACCCACATTTATCCATTGAAATAGCATGGTTTTATAACTTCTCCTTTAATTATGCTTAAGAGTGAAAACATGCTTTTTAGAACTTAAAATAGCTAAATCTAATTCTCCTTGATTCCATTAGATGCCTTGATATGTTTGCTAAGTGATTTCAGATTTAGGAGGCAAGGATTGGACCAAGGGAATGAAGGAAAAGCATGTAAAAATGGAGAACTCATGAAGAAATGTAGGAATCGCAAAAGCTGTCAAGCCAACCTCTTTGCATTTAATCGATCATAACTTGAGCTACAAAGGTCCAAATGATGCAGTTCGAGTTGGGTTGGAAAGCTAACATCCCGGGCTTCGAAACGATATAGGATTTGCTATAGTTGCTACACGTATGGTGATGCGCACGCGCACTGTACGCGCACACGTCGTTGCTGCCATATGATCCACTTAAAGCAATATGTGGCCAGCGAATTCTAAATCCTTGTGGGCCAAATCCAACTCATTTCTCATGCTATTTAAGCCAAAGATTAAAGAGGGATGAAAAAAGTTAGTTACCATTAGTCATAGTTTAGTTTTAGAAGTAGTTTCTAGAGAGAGAAGCTCTCACTTCTCTCTAGGATTTGGATTTGGATTAGGTTTAGTTCTTAGATCTAGATTTTAATTCATCTTCTTCTACTTCTATCTTCTCAATTCCTTGTTGTTACATTCATTCTTCTTCCATTCTTTTGTTGTAATTTCCTTTATGTTGTTCTTGTGTTTTGTTATAGATCTACTTTTGTTTCTTCTACTCTCTTTCAATTCAATCAAGGTAATTCATAATAATTGTGTTTCTTTTGATTGTTGTTGTTAGAGTTGATTAGGATTTGAGGAATCAAATTGATTCATCCACTTGACTTTCCTCCATGGTTAGAGGTTAACTAAGTGGGAGCAATACACAATTCTCATCACAATTGAGAAGGATAACTGGGATAGGACTTCTAGTTCTCATATCTTGCCAAGAGCTTTGTTAGTTGTTAGTTTATTTTCTTTGCCATTTATAATTCTTGTCTAAAATCTCAAAAACCCCAAAATAACTCATAACCAATAACAAGACACTTTATTGTAATTCCTAGGGAGAACGACTCGAGGTTCAATACTTCGGTTTATAAATTTAGGGGTTTGTTACTTGTGACAAACAATCTTTTGTATGAAGGATTATTGCTTGGTTTAGAAACTATACTTTACAACGAGAATTCATTTGTGAAATTCTAAGCCATCAAAAATCAATTCATCAAAATGGCGCCGTTTCCGGGGAGTTGCAATGGTGTTATGTTATTGGTTATTGTACATATGTGAATAGTGTGAATAGGATTGTCTTTTGCTTATTTTCTAGTTTTTGTTAGTTTTATTTTGTTTTTCCACTATGAATTCTCACTTTGGCTATGAGTTTGGTTCTAATTGTGTTGTAGGAAATGTGAACTTCAATGATGACGCTCATTGTGGATGGAACACTCCAAGATGGGAGGAGCCTCAAGGAATTGATCACTCTTATTGGCAACAACCTCCGGACACTTATAGGTATAATTCTCATCCTAATGCATGTCAATTCAATAGCTATGGTGACTCCTTTTATGATAATCAAACACCACCATATGCCTATGAACCTTATCCTCAAAATGAACCTCAACCATACTCACAAGCCTCTCCATACCAAGCACCTTCTTATAATCCATATCCACCATATGACCAATCACCCATACCATATTCTTATGACCTTTATGAGCAAAAACCTATAGAACCACCACAACTCTATCATGATTATTACCAAGAACACCCTCAATACTCCCCATCTCTACAATTCTACGAAGAAGAACCACCTTCCTACCATGAACCCTCTCTCCAAAATAATGAACATTCTTACTCACCCCAAACCCTAATAGACGATCCTCTCACTTTGTTACTTCAAGGACAAGAAGCCATGAAGCAGGATACACTTGAGTTTGTGACCAATTTGACCAAGGTGGTGCATACTTTAGCCCACCAATGTTTGAAGTCTCAAGGTACTTTCGTGACCACATGTGAAAGGTCAAAAGAAGAGCAAAGCATGAAGGAGAAATTGGAAAATCTGGTGGAGAAGGAGGAATCGAATTTTGTGTTGGAACAATTGGAGAAGCATATGATCATTGAAGAGAAGGAAGAGGTGGTTGAAGATTTAGGAGATGTTGAAAGTCCATGGGAATGTAGCATCATGGAGAACTCTTCCAAGAAGCTTGATATTGATGTTGAAGAGGGTGCACAACCTCCAAGGCATGTCATAGTTGAAGACTTGGAAGAGGCTTATCAAGAGATGGATTTAATCATGGATGAATTTCTCTCTACAATGGAATCCTCCCCCATTGGACATGAAGTTGAAATTATAAAAGAATGTGCACAACCTCCCATACCCTTGGTGAGCAACGAAAAAGAGAGTGAATTGGAGGAGAGCTACCAAGAGGGAAAAGTTGGCATGGTGTATATCAAAATTGAAGAATATGAAGAGGTTGATCAAGAGATGGATTCATTCATCAATGAATTCCTATCCAAAATTGAATCACCTCCCATTGGGCAAGATGAAATTCTTGAAGACAACACCAAGCCAGGTGAAAAAGGGGAAAATGTTGAAATTGAAGAAGATTGCAAAGAGGTGGAAACAACTAAAGAAGAGCCTAAAGAAGTAGACCTTACATTGTCTAAGTGTGGGGAGGTCTCCCTCCCCAAGTCACCATCCAACACAACATTTAAGTGGGTAAAACTATTATCCCTAGGCTTTACTTTCTCACTTGAATATGGTTTAATTGAAAATGATGGTCAACTTAGAGCTCTTTGTGGAGTTAAAAGTATAAGAGAGTTGCATAGTGGTTGGAAACATCATTCTAAGCTCATGACGGTTGTAAGCTCAAAATTCAAGAGCAATGGTTGGTGTAGAATCAATTTGCATGGGTCTAGGAAATTGTTTGGAAGCTTCTTTGAGAATTCTAAGGTCATGTCACCCACATGGACTAATAATGATCAATTTAAAGATGGGTGTAGAAACAAGATATGGGATCCCGGTATACATGAGGATCAACTTTGGGAGCCCCAAGCTTGTGAAGGACTCCATCAACACTTGGCTAAATCCATAAGAAATCTTGGGGCACAATGGAGAACCAAGCATTGGTGGGAGTTTCAAGATGAATTCAAGCACAAGCCACTTTGAGAGGAGCTCCCTATAAGTCCAACTTAAGGACAATAAACAAAAGTGCTAGGTGGGAGACAACCCACCGCGGTAAATTCTTTTCATTTTTTTCTCTTTTGTACATGTTGGTAACTAGTTTAAATTCATGTTTTTGTTTAGATAGTTGAGTTTAATTGGTAGTTTAGTATGTTAAATAAGGTTTTATGGTATTTTGGTAGCTGTTTAGAGGTTTAGAATGCTTAGATTGGTGCAAAAACATAGGAAAATTTTGAAAAACAGAGCACCATTCACGCGCATGCGTACATGGCGCGTACGCGCACTTCAAGCATTTTCGACCACTTACGCGCACGCGTACATGGCGCGCGCTCATAGATGCAGAAGTTCCACTCCCAGCCAACAAACCCGAGGGTTAGGCCTTCACTGTGCGAACGTTGAGCTCCAGGCCCAACATCATCCGTGCGTACGCGCACCTGGCACGTACGCGCTCATCATGCTGAATTCGCAATGCACGCGTAAGCGCACATGCCGCGCGCGTCGATTGTTTCACCTGCACTCCTGGTACTTTTACCAGAGAGTTGTGCTAACTCTGGGCCAACATTGAGCCGCTGGCCTGGCTAGCCACCCACACGGACGCGCACGGTACGCGTCCGCGCCTATGCCCATACCCCATCTACGCGTTAGCGCACTGTACGCGTCCGCACCTCGCTCTCTGTTCCACCACCCCTGCGCGCGCGTCATACGTGCGTACGCGCGGATCTCTTCCATCCATCCACTTTTGTTTTCTTCTCCTCGTTCCATTTCCTTCCTTCTCCTTTCTTCTTCGCTTCTTCTACCCCTCATCCAACACTTCCAAACACCATTAATAACCATTTATTTTAGTTAGTTAATTAGTTAGTTGGTTAGTTAATTAGCTAGTTTTAGTTTAGTTTTCATTTCATTTTCTCTCTTTTCATTATAAGTGTTGGATTATTGACTTTGTTTACTATACATTGCTGCCCCTTATTGCCTAAATACTATTTTAGCATGAATATTTTTAGATAATCTTGGTTGGATTCTATTGTTGAGGTTACATTTTGCTACTTGGTTTTGAGTTTTTCATGCTTACCTTTTGAACAATACCAAGTGATGAGAATTGCCTTCGAGCTTGTAACTCTTCTTGAATTACATGATTTGGCCACCATGTGATTTGAGCCTTATTCTGTGATTAGGCAAATTCTTGATGGATGATGTTGTGCATTTATCCTAATGCATTGTATTTCTTGATTTTATGCATCCATATATGTTTGACTTGAATGCTTCCATGCTTCTCTAATGCTTGTTTTACCTTACAAGCTTACTTAGAGCATCTCAAGCATACTAGAATGAGTAAAGTGCATGCTTCTTTTGTGACATAGCTTTTATGCTAATGTGTGTTCTAAAAGGCGCCTAATTTAGAATTCACACACTTATTTGTCATTAATGTCACACTAATCCACTCACTCAAGTCTAGTGATTTACCTCATTCCAACAATGTATGCTTCCTTGATTTTATATCTTCTCATCTTATGGTGTTATATTTTTGTTTTTCATGAACAATGCACCACAAGCAAACATAGAAGCGGGAGAAAAAATACGCAGCAATCTGGAGAGTCACCATACCCCCTTGCTCATCTTTGAGTGCACCAAGGATGGTGCAAACTTTTAAGTGTGGGGAGGTCGTCTGACCGATCGGCGATTTTGGGTGACAAGTTTCTAAATTCAACACTTTTGCATTTCATATTTTTTTAGGTCTCTTAGGATTTTTGTTTCATTTTCTTATTTTTTGCATACATATACACAATAAGCTTAGTCAAAATAATGAAATTTTTCATGGATTTCTATCTATAGGGCACCAATTGATTTGAGTGAAAACTTTTCATTAAACTTGCTTGAATTATATATCTTGTGGATCATGTTTTTGAGCTAAGAACACAAGCAAGTGAGTTTTGAGCCTAATGGTGTGGTTACATCTTATAACCACTTATTTTCCTTCTTGTGTGCATTATTCTCTTTCTATGAATATAATCTTTGATTTGTTTGATCCTTTATATCCATTATTTTGTGTATTTATGCATTTATATGATTGAGGCCATCATTTCATTTAGCTCACTTACCCAAAAAGCCTTACCTTTTATCTTCCATTGTTAGTCAAATTTGAGCCTACGATTAACCCACTTGTTCTTAATTTTAGCACATTACAAGCCTAAAGCGGAAAACAATAAATGTCCTTAATTTGGACCTTTGATTAGCTTAGGCAAGTGTGTGTGAGTATTATTCAAGTGTGGAAATCTTGGGACATTGGGTGAATAAAAGGGTAGTTTTGTATTTTTATTGAAAATATTGGGAATTGGGTACATGCTCATGTATTGATCAAATGTATAGACCTTATGCATTGATGCTCTTGTATATAAAAAAATGAGAAAAAGAAAAGAAAAAAGAAAAAAACAATATGAAAAAAAAAGAAAGAAAAAGAAGAAAAAGAAAGAAATAAAAAGGGGACAAAATGCCCCAAAGCAAAGTGTAGCTCAATAAAATCAATGCATGAGTGTTGTGAAACGAAAAGGGATACATGAGTATGTGAAAGAGTGCAAAATGGGTAGTTACGTTAGAGCTTAATTATATAGGATGTCATAGGTTAGGTAGGAAGTCTAAGCTTATCAAAGATTCAAACTTCAAACTCACTTGACCAAATATGCATCCTACCTTGACCCTTACCCCATTACAACCTAAAGAAAAGACCTCATGATAATTGTATGCATGCATGAAGTAATTGTTGATTGTTAGAAGAAGAACAAATCTTGAAAAGCATGATTAGGGAAGAATTGAGAGAATCAACCCTAAAAACTTGAGTGAATAGAGCGCAAACACATCCGGTGAGGGTTTGATGCTCAATTACATGTTTCCACCTATGAGTATCACTTTTCATGCAAGTTTGTAAAAATATTTAATAACTCAATTCAATTGTGGACTAGGCTTGCCAGTCCTTAGCCCTTGTGCATATATGCTTCTTGGGAATTGATTTATTTTGACCAACCAATTGCATTCATTTAGATAGTTGCATATAGGTAGATTGCATTTAGTTAGTTCCATTGAATAAATGCCATGCCCTTTACTTCATTCATGGTTTAAGCATGAGGACATGCTTGGTTTGAGTGTGGGGAGGTTGATAAACCCCATTTGTAGGGTTTATCTTGTGCTTGATTTAGGAGATTTTATAACCTTTTACCCACATTTATCCATTGAAATAGCATGGTTTTATAACTTCTCCTTTAATTATGCTTAAGAGTGAAAACATGCTTTTTAGGACTTAAAATAGCTAAATCTAATTCTCCTTGATTCCATTAGATGCCTTGATATGTTTGTTAAGTGATTTAAGGTTTAGGAGGCAAAGATTGGATCAAGGGAATGAAGAAAGAAGCATGAAAAGTTGGAGAACTCATGAAGAAATGAAAGAACCGGAAAGCTGTCAAGCCGACCTCTTCGCACTTAAACGACCATAACTTGAGCTACAGAAGTCCAAATGATGCGGTTTTAGTTGGGTTGGAAAGCTAACATCCGGGGCTTCGAAACAATATAAGATTTACTATAGTTGCTACACGTATGGTGACGCGCACACGCACTGTACGCGCACACATCGTTGCTGCCATATGATCCACTTAAAGCAATACGTGGCCAGCGAATTCTAAAGCCTTGTGGGCCCAATCCAACTCATTTCTGATGCTATTTAAGCCAAAGATTGAAGAGGGATGAAAAACGTTAGTTACCATTAGTCATAGTTTAGTTTTAGAAGTAGTTTCTAGAGAGAGAAGCTCTCACTTCTCTCTAGGATTAGGATTAGGATTAGGTTTAGTTCTTAGATCTAGATTTTAATTCATCTTCTTCTACTTCTATCTTCTCAATTCCTTGTTTTTACATTCATTCTTCTTCCATTCTTTTGTTGTAATTTCCTTTATGTTGTTCTTGTGTTTTGTTGTAGATCTACTTTTGTTTCTTCTACTCTCTTTCAATTCAATCAAGGTAATTCATAATAATTGTGTTTCTTTTGATTGTTGTTGTTAATTCCTTTCAATAATTGTTGTTAGATTTCATTCTTGTTGTCAATTTACTATGCTTTTCTTTTGTGCCTTCCAAGTGTTTGATGAAATGCTTGGTTGGATTTTAGTGTAGGTTTTGTTCCTCTTGGCCTAGGTAGAGTAATTAGTGACTCTTGAGTTATCTAATTCCTTTGTTGATTGATAACTAGAAGTTGCTAATTGATTTGAATGCCTCTAAAGCTAGTCTTTCCTTTAGGAGTTGATTAGGATTTGAGGAATCAAATTAATTCATCCACTTGACTTTCCTCCATGGTTAGAGGTTAACTAAGTGGGAGCAATACACAATTCTCATCACAATCGAGAAGGATAACTGGGATAGGACTTCTAGTTCTCATATCTTGCCAAGAGCTTTGTTAGTTGTTAGTTTATTTTCTTTGCCATTTATAATTCTTGTCTAAAATCTCAAAAACCCCAAAATAACTCATAACCAATAACAAGACACTTTATTGTAATTCCTAGGGAGAACGACTCGAGGTTCAATACTTCAATTTATAAATTTAGGGGTTTGTTACTTGTGACAAACAATCTTTTGTATGAAAGGATTATTGCTTGGTTTAGAAACTATACTTTACAACGAGAATTCATTTGTGAAATTCTAAGCCGTCAAAAATCAATTCATCAACTATTTAAGCACAAAAACACTCAACAATTAGGCATTAATCATTAATTTCTTATGTTAAAAGGCATAGAAAAACATGACATGATGACATGTCATCAGTAACCACTTTACAAATGTTCAACCTTAGGTGATGTCTTGATCAAACATCTTTTGGCTTCCAATTAGGAACATTGTATATGTGATTACCACTTGTTGAGGATGAGCAATTGACAATTCCTTTTTGGTGCTTGCTTGAAGTTGCTTGCATTTCTATATTTTATATTTGCAACTTAAACACCTAGTTGTGAAGCTTTGAAATTTGAGTTATTTTAAGAGTGTGATAGCCGTTGTTTGCGGCTGGTGTGTGTGTTCCAACTGCGTGCACCATTGGAATATACACACCACCATTCTTGCGAATCACATTATTTCTGAGTTTCCAACTAAGAATTTAACTTTCTTGACTTTATTAAGTGCTTCCTCATTATTCTTAATTTGTTGTTGTCCTATGACCTTGATATTTTCTATTTTCTTTCTAGATGCGAAAGAAGGGTAAGAAACTGGTCACTTTACCGGTTGAACAACCTCCAACCCGCGCATCAAGACCATGTTTCATGGATCGCCCGAGTAATCACCCGAATATCTTACTCAACCAAAGAGCCGAGTTCCAATATGAAAAATTTGAGAAAAGGTCAAATCATTGGGAACGGATGCTTAAGGTTCCAATCAAGTACAAAACAGTCATCCATGACCGAATCGCCTCACTTCATTGGGAGTTTTTAGAGCAAGGCCCAGTTCAAGTCAATGAAACCATGGTGCGGGAATTCTATGCCAACTACCAAAATTGGGAAGCGGAGTCGGTATTCCTTCGGGGAAAAAGGTTGGATACCTCCAACCGAGCCATTGAAGCTATTCTGAAGATCCCCTACATTTCGGCCGAAAATGATGACTATTCAACGATCAAGGCGAGTATGTCCAAGGAGAGGGTATCTTTGACTTCAATACTTGAGAGAATTGGCCATCCCGGTGCTTCATGGGAGTATAGCAAAAGGAGAAATTCTGTTCCCACAACTATAGCTTACTCCGATTTGAATTCTGAAGCTCGTATATGGCATCAAATTGTGGCGGACTACATCATTCCCTGCACCCATGCTACCCTTGTGAGATTCAAGACTGCGTTGCTACTTTGGGCTATCATGGAAGGAAAGAGCATAGCCATTGTGCCTTTATCAACATCCTTTTTCCATCGATGTTAATACGTTTAGCAACATCAATGGGGGTAGAGTGGCATTCGAGAGACATCATGTTCAGGGTTCCTAAAGGCAACAAGTTCATTCCGAGGAGAAATTTGGAAAGATCAACAAACACAACACCCTCCGAGAGGAAGACACCCAAAGCACCACCACCAAGTCTACCAACTCCGTCAACTGCTTTACCCTTTCTCTGTCCTCTTCCAGAATTATTCGAAGACATCTTGCACGATATCCACCGCAAGGAGCATTTGGAGCGAAAGTGTTTCGAGTGGATAGCGGCAAGGCTAGAAGGAAGAGACCCCGGCCCACCTCCTAGAGCTTCATCCGAGCTAGCTGGGGAAGAGCATGATGCAGTTGACCAACCCACTTCCGAGTCCACCATCTAAAGGTGGCCCTTCTTCACTCTCCCAAAGCATAGGCATGCACGGAGGACCGTGCACAAACTAAGTGTGAGGGAGGATCAATGATTTTGAGGGGGGTAAAAATTTCTCTTTTCAAGGCACTTTGCAATGTTTTTTTTTGTAATACTGATGCACGAAAACTTGTCTCTCAACAAATTTTCCTTCGGTAAGTATACCAAATTGTCGTCAAGTAAAAGCTCACAATAGAGTGAGGTCGAATCCCACATGGATTGATTGGTCAAGCAACTTTAGTTGGAAGAGTGTGCTAGTTGAGCTAAACAGAATGTAGTTGAGATTTGCAAGAAATTAAATGGCAGGAATGTAAATTGCAGAAAATAAAGTGCAGAATCTTAAATGGGGATTTGGGAAGATGAACATGGAAATAAATGGCAGAAAGTAAAGAGAATGGGTAAGATCAGAGATGGGAGATTCATTGGGCTTAGGAGATGTGGCATTCTCCGGATCAAGTTTATTCTCATCTCTTCCTCAATCAATGCATTCATTGATCTCCTTGGCAATCTTAAGTGATTGGATCCTAATTTCTTGGCAATCCAATCTCTCTAAGCTTGAACAATTGCCCAATTCCTTGATTTAATTGCTCATAGGAAAAGATGAAGTATGGTCACTGATTATACCACATGTATTTCCAAATCAAAGTGTTGGGAGGATTACATGTCACTATATCTGCCCAAACCCCAATTTGGTCCAACATGAGAAAGCATTTCTAGCATGATCAGAGGAGATCCAATTATGGAGAGTTTCTTTTCCAAGACAACTAACCAATTAGATTAAGATCAAAAGCTTTCGAGTAAATCAAGAGAAAAGAAAGAGGAAGAAGAATGAAAACTATAATTGATCCATCAAATTACAACAGAGCTCCCTAGCCCAATGAAAGGGGTTTAGTTGTTCATAGCTCTGGAAATGGAAAAGAAAAAGGGTAGAACAGAATACATGCAGAAAGTAAATATACAGAGTGTAGTTCTCCAGAAGTGCCCAGCCTTTTCTATAGTTCAAAACTACCTCTATATATACTACTTTTCTTGATCTTCTAGTGAGTTCTTCAAGTCTTGGATATGGGCCTTTGATCTTGAGTTGAAGCAGTTACAATCTTCAGTGGGCTCAGTTTTGTTTGCAGAAAGTGTGAGTTAGGCATGGGCGTTATTTAGGACGTTAGTGGCGTTAACGTTAAGTGAGGATGTGGGTTCGAGAACGTTAGTGACAATCACCTTTTCCACTAATGTTCCTCACCCAAATATGATCACCTTACCTTTGTCACTAACGCTCTAAACGCCCCTCCCTCCCACGTTAGAGTTTACGTTAATTAGATTAATGTAGCCACTAACGTGGTAGTGATTGCCATTGCCAACGTTAGTGACAAAGGTGAGTGTCAATAACGTTGGCTTATCATGCTTAGCTCCACGTTATTTCTCACGTTAGTGGTCTTAACGTGACCACTAACGTGGGCACTCTTGAGTTGGTCCAACGTTAGTGACAAAAGTGAGTGTCACTAACATTGGTTATTGGTTCTTCATCCCACGTTAGAGTTCATGTTAATTGGATTAACGTGACTCTTAACGTGGCTTCATTGTGCCTTTGTGAAACGTTAGTGGCAACCACTTTTACCACTAACGTTGGAGCCCCTCTTCCTCCTCTACGTTAGCTACCACGTTAATGTAGTTAACTTGGCAACTAACGTGGGCTATGATGGCTTCGAAGGCGTTATTGGATATCACTTTTTCCATTAACGCTACAAGCTTGTCCCCATTCCACGTTAGTGGTCACGTTAATTAGATTAACGTGGCTACTAACGTGGTTCCTTCTTGCTTCCTTTGTCCTAAAATCAAGCAATTAAGATGCATCAAAACTCTGTTCCAAGTCATGAGATTATGCATCACCAATTTTATCATACAATTCCTGCCTAATCCTCATGAAATCATGTAAAGTTCACAATAATTGCTTAAATCAAGGTGTAAGTGTATTTTCATCCAAAACTTGCCTATTTACTAAGAGAATGCATGAAACTACCCTAAAACAGTAAAGAAAAGGTCAGTGAAACTGGCTAAGATGCCCTG
Organism: Arachis duranensis; assembly: GCF_000817695.3. NCBI lineage: Eukaryota > Viridiplantae > Streptophyta > Magnoliopsida > Fabales > Fabaceae > Arachis > Arachis duranensis. The sequence continues at coordinate 84,796,518 of NC_029777.3, forward strand.
GCATCAAATACTTTTCCTTTATTTTGAGTAGTTTTAACTATATATCATCTTATTTGGTTTGTCTATAAATATTTCTTTATTGTTTATGGATATCTAGTAGTTAGTATTTGCATGTTGCATGGTAGAACGAATAAGTTGGTGAAACACCAAGGAATTTCCATGAAATCCTTTTCTAGGGCATACCATTGATTTAATTGAAAGAGATATTATGTTTGACAACTTGCTTGGAGTAAATTGATTGTAGAACATGAAAAAGAGCTCGAACAACATACCTTGTGAGTTTTGAGCTTTAATAGATGGTTGCATCTTTTCAACCATAATGCTGTTCTTGTGTGTGATTATTACTCATTTTTTATTGTGATCATTGATTTGCATGATTCTTTATGTCCTGTATTTGTGTTTGGATGCATTTAGCATGATTGAGGCCATTTTTGATGATAAACTCACTAACCTATACGGCCAACCCTTGCATGCACCTTTGTGAACGCCTTTGAGCCTATAAATTCCCTTTTGTTCTGATGATAGCACATTACTCCCCTTAAGCGGAAAACCATTGATGTTCCCAAATTACTCTTTGATTATCTTTGGTGGACTAGTGTGTAAATTCTAAGTGTGGGAGGATTTTGGGAAACATTGGTGGTAGAGGAATGAACATATTGTGAAAAAATCTTTGGCAATTAGGTAATACTCATGCATTTCATTAATGAAGACATATGCATTCATTGTTAAAAAAAAACCTTGTGCATAACATAGTATGAAATAAAGAGTTAAATAAAGGATGCATATGCCATGTTTGGAAAAAATTGCATGGGTGAAGTGAGATAAAAAAAAGAAAGGAAATGGGTAGATAGGTTGTAATAACATGTATTTAGGTGATATAGGATTAGGTGGACACTCAAGCTAATAAAAGAGCTAATTCTTTAAGTCCACCTAGCCAAATTTCATCCTACCTAAATCCTAGCCCCATTACATCCCTCTAAAGACCTCATGATATTTGTTATTCATGCATTAAATATTAATTGATTGTTAGATAACTCGCAAATCTTTGAAGAGCATGAAAAAGGGAGAATTGAGTGGTTAAACCCTAAACACTGAGCGAATTGAGTGGATACACATCCAGTGAGGGGTTCGATCGCTCAATTTTATGTTCTTACGCTTTATATTGTATCTTCTTATAAGTTGTTTGATTGGAAAGTTTTGAAAATTTCAACTCAATTCTTTGGACATTGATTTTAGTTCATGAACTCTTTGCATTAGCCATAAAGCTTTCTTGGGATGGATTGGAATTTCATGGTTTATTTCTACCAACTCTCATGATAGTGTAGGCTGGCGACTAGCCTTAGGATAATTGCATGCATTTAAGTAGTTTATAGTATAAGTCATTTTCCCTTTCATCTATCTCCTTTGAGTGTGTTTAGCATGAGGACATGCTAGTGTTTAAGTGTGGGGGAATTGATGAATCCATATTTGATGATGATTTTTGGTTAGAATTTAATGGATTTCATCACATAAACTTGTATTTATTCCCTTGAATAGCATGTTTTTGAACTTTCCTCCCAATTTATGCTTGATTATGAAAACATGCTCTTTTGTGCCCAATTTGATATATTTTATTCCAATTGCCTTCCATTCGATGCCTTGATCTTGTTTATGAGTTCGGAGACGTGTGCGTGCGCACAGCCTCTTGTGTGTCCAGATAGGAGCCCAAGCAGAACACATAGATCATTTCGAGCACGTCGCGCGTCCAGCCAAGCATTGCCTAGTGTGCGTGCGCACAGCTACTTGTGCGTACGCACAGGATGGAATTTTCCAAAGTGTGTGGACGCACACGTTTGTGCGGACGCACACATTTGTGCGTCCGCACAGGTGTCCGCGCATGACTTCATTAAAAAAGTACGTGCCTCACGATTTGAGGGCTTTGGAGGCCCATTTCTGAAGTCTCTTAGCTCATATTGGAGAGGGAAGGAAGGACACAACATAGCATATCATTAGGATAGTTTTAGGAGGAGTAGTAGAGGTTTTTAGTTTTAGTTTTCTCTAAGGTTTTCATCATATCTACTAGGGTTTCTATTAGGGTTTTACATTCAAGTGCCATTTCCATTTTTGATCTTGGATTTTGCTAATCTCATTGTAAGTATTTTCTTGTTATTACTCTTTTACATTGTCATTACTCTTTCTTCTATTTCAAGTTATAGTTCAATTTCACTTCTCCTTTGCAATTTCAATTTGTTGTTGATGAATTTGATGCTTGATGTTTGTTTTATGCTTTCTTATGTTATTCTTGTTGATTGAGATCAATTGTTGCTTCTGGTTCCAAGTCTTTTCTCATTTTTCTCGTGTTTATGCTTTTGCCCACCAAGTGTTTGACAAAATGTCAAACATGATTTTAGGCTAAATTTTTGTCTCTTGGCTTGGGTAAAGTGAGCCATTGGGTTCCTAGAGTTGGAATGTCCAACATTTAGAGTCAATTCTTGGATTGTTAATTGTTCTTGTTCCCACTAATGCTAAGTTGTTGCTAAGGCAATTAGCAAGCAATTTAGGATTTGTGGGTTAAGAACACTTATGCTCATTTAACTTACCTTACGATGTGAGGGTTGATCAAGTGAGACTAATCCATCATAATTGTCATAGTTGTGATTCCAACAAGGAAAGGACCTTTAGCTCACTCCAAGCCAAGACCCCTTTTTATGCCTTTAATCTTTCATACATTGCTATGCTAATTTCTTTCATACTTAACTTGTTTATATTACACAGTCGGTTTTTTTAATTTCTTTATTAGTTCGATCATTACAATTTTGCATGTTCTTTTATTGCTTTATATGCTCATTTCTTCATTGACAACCCCTTGATTCCTACAACTGGAATTTGCACACTCTTTGCCCTTAAGTGATTCCGTGGGAGACAACCTATGCAATTGGGCGCACGCGCATCAAATTTTGGCACCGTCGCCAGGGACTTCACTTTAAGTGCAATGAGTGCCATGATTTTGGTTGTGTAAATATGTAAATAGTATGAATAGTTGATTTTTGGTTTGCTACTTGGCATTAATTGTAGATACTATTTTCCTCTCTGGCTAGTCTTAGTAGTTGTAAATTGTTAAATTAGTTCTTGTCTACTTGCCCACTTTAATTTTGCTTTTCATAATTGCATGCTTTCGTTGCCTCCTCAGTTGAATGACACGGTCACTTCCAGACCCGAGCTTAGCCACTTTTGATCCAAAAATTGAAAGAAATTTAACTCATATAAGGCAAGCTCGGCGCTGGCTAGCTTTCGTGCATAGTAAATCGGGTTCCCTTGAGGATCATTCCCATTCACTATCACTACCAATCCGTGACCATCATTCTCCAATCAATGAGGAGACTCTCTATTCATCTGTAGGGAGTACTAAATTATATTTGAGTGACTCAAGTGAGACTATCATGGCCGACCTACCTCGAAGGATCACCTTGAAGGAAGCCGAAGCTCCCGATCTTAACGTACAACCACTTCAAATTCTGTATCCGGCCTTGGATCCGAATTTTGAGCTTAAGTCCGGCACAATTAACTTGCTCCCCAAATACAATGGACTACCTGAGGAAGATCCTCTGAAGCACCTTAAAGATTTCCAAGTTGCATGTGCAACTGCGAGAAGGCATGGCGCGGATGAACCCGCAGTGTTGGTCTTCGCTTTTCCTTTCCCTTATGAGAAAGCACAATTTTCAAAAGTTGTTCTAATCCGACCGCCATGACCACACACCCGGCGTGCATGATTACAAGCCCGGCGTACAAGTTCTCAACCCTGACCTCTTCCCACTCAAGTCGTCATAACTTGAGCTATAGAGATCCAAATGAGGCGGTTCCAGTTACGTTAGAAAGCTAACATCCAAAGCTTCAAAATAATATGTACATGTCTATAAGTTTGAGTCACGCACCACCAAAATCAATTGGACATATAAAATAGCACTACAGACATCTCCGAATGTATGCCCGACGGACAGGACCCACGCCCGGCGGCCCCTCCTTGCTCCCACGCACGCCCAACTGACTAGCCCCCATGCCTGGCGGGCCGCTTGTTGCTCCCATGTATGCCCGACAGACATGTTCTCCACTCCTGGTGTATTTATCCTCTGAAGGTGTATTTTGGGCTTACGCCCAAATTTCTCTATGCAAGCCTGACGTTTCAAGAAGTCCAACTCCCAGGATGGAAGATTATTAAGGCCCAATCTCAATTACACACATCATTAGAAGCCTTAATCTCATCCAAAAGATTCAAGATTCCATAATATTAGTTATTAATTTTTTCTAGACACATAAAAGATTTGGTTGCTAGGATTTGTATCCAAATTAGATTTGAATTATTGTTATGATTTGAAATAAAAACAACTAGTTAGTTATCTTATCTTTCTTACCAAGAGATAAGATTAAAATTAGTTTTGAATTTAAATTCTTGACTTAGGATATAAATAAGTGAACAAAGTTCACAAATAGCACAATCAATGAGGAGTATCTTCGAATCCAAATCCAGACATTCTGTTCCTCAGCATAGTTTTCTTCTTATTTTTCTTTCATTCCATGTGTAACTAATGCTCTGTCAAATGGTTATGAGCTCTGTTTATGTTTTCTATGTGTTATTAATCTATATTTATTTTATTTTGAAGTTTTGCATTGATCTATTTCATGATTAAGTTATTTATTCTTCATTCGGATTAGTGGTATTGGAAGGTATGCTAATCTCTTTTGAATTCTTTTATTATAATTGAAAATTTTGATATTTGAATTATAGCTTGGAAACTCTTTTACACGACTCTTTGAATTTGGCTAGGAATAGTCGTTCAATTAGTGTGCGAAACATACATAATTTTCAATCACTCTAATTTTGAATAAGTGACATATAATTATGATTTGAACAACTTTTGAAAATTATGTTTTTCTTCTAAGAATTAACTGGATAGGACTAGCTTGAATATGTGACATATAATTCGACCTAAGAACTACTTTTAAATTTTATTTCAATCTAAATCAGTTTTCATGCTTAACCTCTTTGATTAATTAATTGACGACTAATTAATTGTTGAGAAATTGAGGAATCAAGGAATTGGAAATCAATTACTAAAGATTTTCCATTAAACATCTTTGCATACTTCACGATAAGTAAACGAGGTTTGATTTCTCTAAGATTATAAGCATCTTCAAAGCCCTGACTTTCACCATCACTGTCTTCTCCCAAATCAACATTTAAGTTCTCTGTCCATAAGCATTCAAGCATTCAAGTTCTAAAGCTCTCATCAAGATTCAATCTTGCCTTTTCAATTTAGGCTCTTTTAATCTAATTAGGTATTTAATCTAATATTTGCTTGTTCAATCTTTAATCCTTATGGGAATGATATCCATTCACCATAATATTATTTGAGTGATCCAGTGCACTTTCCAGTATCCGTGAGCTTAATTTTTTGCTCATCAATTTTTTGGCATTATTGCTCGAGATTAATTGAGACTGACAACATCCATCTGGTTAAATCTTAACTTAGATCTTGTTTACTTCTTTTATTATTTCACGTTTAGTTTCTTTATTTTCTTTAGTTTCTTTATTTTATTTTAATTTTACCATGCGTTCTTTTCTTTTTATTTCCTTTATGTTTTCTTTTCTTGTCTTTTACATTCTTTTTTTACATTGTTTTAATTCTTTACCCTATCAAAATTTTTTATTTCTTCTCTTTTTTCCATAAGATGTTTTTAATCTTTTCTTGTTTGTTTATACAAGGAACGATGAAGCTAGATGTTGTAGAGAAAATTCTAGCAAACAATGAGCATATGATGCAATAACTTTCTTTCCTCAGAAAACAAGTGGAACAAACATAGTGTAAGCACCTGAGATACTCCTCCAATTACTTATGTCCCCCTAAATAGAGGAATTACCCAAATTCTAATTGGGAGAGTCAATATCAAATTCTCAAGGACTATCACCACATGAACGTATATACTGTGGAAAAAATGGATCAAATTATTACAAAGATGTCTCAACAAGCTCTTAAGAGTAAGATGGAAAAATTGTCTCAATCCATTGCCCAGCTTATTCAACAAATCTAAGATTTCATGCAAAAAACAAAAACAAACTTTAAAAACTGAGAACTCTTGATCAGAAATTTAGAGATGCAAGTCGGGCATGGTACTAAGCAACTAGTAGAAAGGCAAAATCCCACGGAGAAATGTGAGGCAATTAATATAAGGGGTCCATGTCTCAATAAAATAGAAGAAATCATAGAGTGCGATTTGGGTAATCCATTAAGCCAAAAAGTGCGCAATAAAATGGCTCTAACTAATTTGCCCCAACAAACCAAGGAGGAAAAAGAAAAGAAGCCAACAGACACTTGTTCAACAGAGAACACATTCTCAAGCAATCTAAAGGGAATAAGCCCCACCATGTGCGTGTACAAAATCTGACTAGAAGAAAATTCTAAACCTGTAGTGTAAACCCAAAGAAGGCTTAATCCAATGAAAGAAGTTATTTACAAAGAGGTAATCAAATTGTGGGAAGAAATCTAATCAGTGAGTATCTATTCCTTTTTTTTCATTAAAGTCTTTTCTTTTAATTAATTGGAAAAAAATCTATATCTTTTATGTTCTAATAAAAAATTCCAAATTTACATTCTTCTTTCATGTTTCTTTTTTAGTTCACATTGTGTTTCAAAGTTTTTCAAAATTTATTTCTAATTTCAACTTAATAAAACATTTTCTAAAAAAAAATCATCACAAGCATCTTCTTCAAAACAATTTTAAATGATTGTTTTCTGTTCTTAATTTTTAAACTTCAAAAAAATGGGGGAAGAGGACATTGATGGAGCCAAGGATTTATACCGGTCTGGAAGTTCACAAAAAGATTTAGTTAATAGTATAGTCCAAATCGATAATCGATCTTCGGATCAAATTTTGAAAGATTGGTTGTCACAAAGTTCAACCATAATGAAAGTTTAACCGAAGTATTCAAACCTCGGGTCATCTCACAAGGAATGGGCAAACATGTGCATTAACATTGGTTAGAAATCCGAGGTTAGAAGTCATGATCACAAATTTAAACTACTAAACTTATCATGCAAGGAACCTTAAAATGCAAGAAACTAAATCAAGTAACTAAATCAAGAGAATATATAATCTACTTCTACTCTAGAATTAAGCAATTAGCTAAAAAGAGAACTAAACAAGTGAGATTTTTGGTTTTCAAATATGAATAATAAAAGAAACACTTGGCTAAGCATAGGAATTGGGGTCACCATCCTTGTCTACAACCATAATTTGCCAATTATGAGGAACCAAACTCACTAAGTCTACCTCCAAGAGCTTTAAGTACGTAATATCTACTCCTAAGCTTGAGGTACGTCAAGTGGCTTGATCAATCTCAACCCATAAGTTCCAGCCAATCTACTCCAATCAATAATCCAATGAGACCCAATGACTCAAGATCACCCAATTCTCATAGTTTAAGCCAAGAGTATAGAGAACTACTCCATAATCAAAGGAAACATTTCATCAAACACATGGGATGCACTAACAAAAGACATATTCAAAATTGTAACTAGATTGGAAATTATAATGACCACTAACAATTATCAATAAAGAACAACTCAAATAACACTAATGATCATGAAAAACATCAATGTATTCATAGAATTTAAGATCCACAATATTCATAAAGTGAGTAGAAAATTGGAAAATAACAAGCTAACATAAACTCAACACAAGATCTAAACAAAATTATACTAAAGAATCCAAATTAAGTAATCATAACTAGCAATTAACAAAACGCAATTCAGAAATTCAGCAATGGGAGATCAAATCAAACTAGATCTAGAGAGGACAAGGGTTTCTCTCTCTAGAAGAACAAGAACCAAAAAACTAGCCAAAATTGTATCTAAGTGTGTAATAAATGATCCCCTCTTTCCCCCTCAACTCCTGGGTCTTTTCCATTCGGAGTCAGCTTGGAATTAGGCCTGGAGAGCCTCAGAAATTGCCTGCCACGATTTCATTAATGAGGTCACATCATGAGTGCCACACGTATGCGTCAGTCACGCGTGCGTGTCGATGAGCTTCCAAATCCACGCGTATGCGTAAGGTGTGCGCACGTGTCAGTGGGGTTTTACCAATGCACGCAGATGCGTCGACTTTGCGCACCGATTCCTAGCAGCCTTCATTCACACGTACACGCAAGGAATGGGTACGTGTCGCTACTTAAGCTTTAAAGCTTCAATTTCATGTTCATTCCACTTGTGCATGCTTCCTTTCCATCTTCTAGACCAATCTTGCCCTGTAAACCTTGAAATATTTCATCGAATGGTAATAGAAGAGATTAAAATATAGCAATTTTAGGATCAAGTAAGCATGTTTACAATCATGAGGCAAAATAAGGAAGGGAACACAAAACCATGCATTTTATATGGATAAATGCAGAAAGTATTGACAAAATCCCCTAAAATCAACACAAGATGAACGACAAAATTGGGGTTTATCGAACCTCTCCACACTTAATCCAAGCATGTCCTCATGCTAAAAAAAGAAAAAGACCAAAGGACATAGGAGAAAGAGGTTTATGAAATGCAACTAATGCAAATGCATCTATCTACTTGGTCAAGGGTGAATCTATCCTCCAAGAACATATATGAACATATAGGGCTAAGGTGACATGGTAGTTCATGAATCCTACCAATTTAAACATCAAAACGAGGTGCGTATAACTTGCGAGACGAATGCTTGTGAAAGCTGGGAATAAGAAGTTGAGTATCGAACCCTCACCGGAAGTGTATCCGCTCTATTCGCTCAAGTGTATAGGGTTTGTCACTCAATCCTCCCCTAATCATGCTTTCTAAGATTTGTCTTTCATCTAACAATAAAAAATTATTTAATGCATGCATACATTCATCATGAGGTCTTATTTTCGGTTGTAATGGGGTTAGGGTTAGGGTAAGGATGCATGTATGGCCAAGTGAGCTTAAAATTCATATATTTGATTAGCTTAGACTCTCACCTAACACATACAACAACCTATGCAATTCTAATACACAACCTAGCTACCCATTTACTCACTTTTTCACATGCTCATGCATTTCTCTTTAGTTCACAACCCATATGCATTGGTTATCATTGGCTTCGCTTTGGGGAAATTTGTCCCATTTTTTATTGCTTCTTTTTCTATGTTTTTGTTTCTTATATTTTTCTATTTATTTTTATTTACATTCTTTTTTTCCTTTTGTTTTTCTTTGCTTGTCCCTTTTATTTTGGGATTTTATGTACAGAGGTGCCAATGCATATGGTTCAATCATTCAATACATGAGTATGTTCCCAATTCCCAGAATTTTCCATTACAATTACAAAAACATACCTTTACATCTACCCAAGTTCCCAAGTATTCCCTCCCATTTGAATGGCATGCACCCTCACTCACCTAAGCTAATCAAGGATCCAAATCCAGGGACGTTTATTATTTTTCACTTAGTGGTGTTGATGTGCTAAATTTAAGAACAAAAGGGTTTATCATGGGCTCAAAATTGGTTAGCAATGGTAGATAAAAGGGTTAAGGCCATTTTGGCAAAGTGACTATTGAAGTGATGGCCTCAATTATACAAATGCATTCATACACAAAATAATGGATATATAGAATCAGACAAAGCAAGGATTGCAATCATAGAAAGAGAGCACTGCACACAAGAATGGGAATAAGTGGTTATAAGATGTAACCATACAATTGGCTCAAAGCTCACATGCTTGTGTTATTAACTCAACAACCATGTTCCAAAATACATTCTTCAAGCAAGTTTGTCATAATTTTTTTTTTTAAAAAAAAAATTGGTTCGATGCCCTAAAAACACATTTTCTCGGAAAAGGAAGTTATTACCCTAACCAAGTAGCTCTAAAAGAAATAACTATCATGCAAGAGGTGTTCACAAGCAAAAACTAACTAAACATGCAATGTGTCCTAATTAACCAAAAAAAAAAAGTAAATTGAAGTCCATAGATGTTGAAAGGAGGAGATTATTACCGATGGAGATCAGTCGAACGACCTCTCCACACTTATGAATTAGCACGGTCCTCCGTGCTACTAGCAAGGTGCAAAGGGCGATCGGGACCGGAACATCTACTATCCCCTTCATGATTGCTACCGTCACTTAGGTTTGAGGTGGACGTGGAGATCTCGGGTTCTTCCATAGATGGGGTAACAAAACTCAAAAGCTTCTTTATGTAAGCGAATCAGCGTTAGTTTCGCCGTTCATATCTATCTATCTTCTTGTGGAGATCCTCAAGTCATTGGTGGGTGGGTCTTTGTGGTGGTGCGGATGAGGTGGTAGGAACGGTAGGCGGAGGGGCCATGTCAAGGCTTGGGGTGTCTATGGGAGGCTGTAAGTATTTCCCGCTTGGGACGATATCGCCCTTTGCTGGAAGCGTAGGTTTCATGTCCGCAGCCTCCCAAGGAACACCAGCAGCAGCAACTAAATCAGATACCAATGTGGGAAATGGTAGATTATCCCTGGCATGGACTTGACTCATCACTTGTTGGATGAGGAGAGGGATGTTCACCGCCCTCTCCGTGAGAATGCACCAAACAAGGAGGGTGAGGTCTGCCGTGAAGGACGACTTGTGGGTGCTAGGCAGCACATAGTGAGATAGGATCTAGGCCCAAGCTCCAGCCTCCACAGTGAGGTAGCGTGCATTAATGCAATTAGGCCGCATCCGGAGTCGTCCTTGGGTCAAAAATGTCTCTAGCTTGGCAATGACTCGAAGAATTGAGTCCCAATCAAACCCTAACTCATTCCGCTAACGCAAGACCTTCTGGTAACCATCCATTTCCTCCGGTACTGGTAAAACATTAAGCACTTGCTAAATAGCCTCTTCTGAAACCGGGACTTGCTTCCCACGCACGTATACTGACTGAAGAGAGGGGAGGTGGTAATTGGTGTAAAACTCTACCACCCACAAGAGGTTGGCCTCTTGTGGTTTTCTCATGAGAAACTCCCATCCTCGCCTCTCAATGCGGGGGCAGCACATAATGAGCAATGTGGTCCAGAGGGGCGAGTTAGTGCTCGGAATGATAGTTCCTCTCAACCATAGTGGGGAACACGAGTTCACAGAAGTGGTTGGGGAACCTTGAGGAGTCCCTTGCCGGATTGCTCTTCTCTTTTTCATCAATAGGAGCGATTGTTTTTGCCTTCTTAGAGAGGATTTGGCTCCTAGTGTAGGGTGTGTGGTGCACGAAATTGTGATCATCAATGGCGCCATCAACATGGTACGCTCAATTGCAATCTCAACTCTTTATCACAACTTCGCACAGCTAACCAGCAAGTGCACTGGGTCGTCCAAGTAATAAACCTTACGCGAGTAAGGGTCGATCCCACGAAGATTGTTGGTATGAAGCAAGCTATGGTCATCTTGTAAATCTCAGTCAGACAGAAAATAAAGATAGAGATACTTATGCAATTCATTGGTGAGAATTTCAGATAAGCGTATGGAGATGCTTTGTCTCTTCTGTCTCTCTGCTTTCCTACTGTCTTCATCCAACCCTTCTTACTCCTTTCCATGGCAAGATGTATGTAGGCTTTCACCGTTGTCAGTGGCTACCTCCCATCCTCTCAGTGAAAATGTTCAACGCGCTCTGTCACAACACGGCTATTCAGCTGTCGGTTCTCGATCATGTCAGAATAGAATCTAGTGATTCTTTTGCGTCTGTCACTAACGCCCCACAATCGCGAGTTTGAAACTCGTCATAGTCATTCAATCATTGAATCCTACTCAGAATACCACAGACAAGGTTTAGACCTTCCGGATTCTCTTGAATGCCGCCATCAATTATAGCTTATACCACGAAGATTCTGATTAAGGAACCCAAGAGATATCCACTCGATCTAAGGTAGAACGGAGGTGGTTGTCAGGCAAACGTTCATAGGTGAGAATGATGATGAGTGTCACGGATCATCACATTCATCAAGTTGAGGAACAAGTGATATCTTAGAACAAGAATAAGCTGAATTGAATAGAAAAACAATAGTAATTGCATTAATACTTGAGGTACAGCAGAGCTCCACACCTTAATCTATGGTGTGTAGAAACTCCACCGTTGAAAATACATAAGAACAAGGTCTAGGCATGGCCGAATAGTTAGCCTCCCAAAGAGGGTTTAATCATAAAAACATGATCAAAAGATTCAAGTGATCAAAAGACTCAAAATACAATAGCAAAAGGTCCTACTTATAGTAGTTAGGGTTTACAGAAATGAGTAAATGACATAAAAATCTACTTCCGGGCCCACTTGGTGTGTGCTTGGGCTGAGCATTGAAGCATTTTCGTGTAGAGACTCTTCTTGGAGTTAAACGTCAGCTTTTGTGCCAGTTTGGGCGTTTAACTCCCATTCTTGTGCCAGTTCCGGCGTTTAACGCCGGGCAGTTTTGAGCTGATTTGGAACGCCGATTTGGGCCATCAAATCTCGAGCAAAGTATGAACTATTATACATTTCTGGAAAGCCCAGGATGTCTATTTTCCAACGCAATTGAGAGCGCGCCAATTAGGCTTCTGTAGCTCCAGAAAATCCACTTTGAGTGCAGGGAGGTTAGAATCCAACAGCATCTGCAGTCCTTTTTAGCCTCTGAATCAGATTTTTGCTCAGGTCCCTCAATTTCAGCCAGAAAATACCTAATCACAGAAAAACACACAAACTCATAGTAAAGTCCAGAAAAGTGAATTTTAACTAAAAACCAATAAAAATATAATAAAAACCAACTAAAATATACTAAAAACATACTAAAAATAATGCCAAAAAGCGTATAAATTTTCCGCTCATCACAACACCAAACTTAAATTGTTGCTTGTCCCCAAGCAACTGAAGATCAAATAAGATAAAAAGAAGAGAATATGCAATGAATTCCAAAAACATCTATGAAGATCAGTATTAATTAGATGAGCGGGGCTTTCAGCTTTTTGCCTCTGAACAGTTTTGGCATCTCACTCTATCCTTTGAAATTCAGAATGATTGGCTTCT
>NC_029777.3:84812203-84815241 GCF_000817695.3 Arachis duranensis
ATCTTGGTTCTTCTGGTTCCCTCTCTGGGACCGAAGCCAATGATCACTCTTGTTCTTATGTATTTTCAACGGTGGAGTTTCTACACACCATAGATTAAGGTGTGGAGCTCTGCTGTACCTCGAGTATTAATGCAATTACTATTGTTCTTCTATTCAATTCCGCTTGTTCTTGTTCTAAGATATGACTTGTTCTTCAACTTGATGAATGTGATGATCTGTGACACTCATCATCATTCTCACCTATGAACGTGTTCCTGACAACCACCTCCGTTCTACATTAGATTGGATGGATATCTCTTGGATTCTTTAACCGGAATCTTCGTGGTATAAGCTAGAACTGATGGCGGCATTCAAGAGAATCCGGAAGGTCTAAACCTTGTCTGTGGTATTCTGAGTAGGATTCAATGATTGAATAACTGTGACGAGCTTCAAACTCTTGAGGGCTGGGCGTTAGTGACAGACGCAAAAGAATCACTGGATTCTATTCCGACCTGATTGAGAACCGACAGATGGATAACCGTGCCGTGACAGGGTGCGTTGAACATTTCCACTGAGAGGATGGGAGGTAGCCACTGACAACGGTGAAACCCTTGCATACAGCTTGCCATGGAAAGGAGTAAGAAGGATTGGATGAAGACAGTAGGAAAGCAGAGAGACGGAAGAAACACAGCATCTCCATACGCTTATCTGAAATTCCTACCAATGAAGTACATAAGTATCTCTATCTTTATCTTTATCTTTTATTCATCATCCATAACCATTTGAGTTTGCCTGACTAAGATTTACAAGGTGACCATAGCTTGCTCCATACCAACAATCTCTGTGGGATCGACCCTTACTCGCGTAAGGTTTATTACTTGGACGACCCAGTACACTTGCTGGTTAGTTGTGCGAAATTGTGATAAAGAGTTGAGATTATAGTTGTGCGTACCATGTTGATGGCGCCATTGATGATCACAATTTCGTGCACCAAGTTTCTTTAGTGACAACCAAAACTTTTGTACGAAAGGATTCTCTGTTGGTTTAGGGACTATACTTACAACGTGATTATTTCTATGAAATTCTTTATCGGCAAAAGTCCTCTCGTCATCCATCCCCAACTTAAGTTATACTCAACATAATTGTGATCATAATCATGATCCATATCCAACACGCTCACTGGTGTATATTCACGGGGGCGAGCTCATCCGGGACTTTCACAGTGCCCGGCCACACTTACGACATAAGGTCAGCAGAGTCTCGAGTCTCCACCTGGAGCACGTGGTGGCTTGCTTAATTTTCGAAAAGCACACAAAAAAATTACAAAATCATAAAATCCAAAAATTTCTTGTTTGAGTCTAGAATCTCATTTTAAGTTTGGTGTCAATTGCATGTTTTTGTTCTTCTTGCACTCATGCATGTGTCTTCATTAATCTTCAAGTTGTTCTTGATGATTTCTTACTCTGATCTTTGAATTCTCTTGACTTGAGTGTTTATGTGTCTCATATGCATTCTCATTTTATTAGTATCAGTAGTATACAAACTGCTAAGTTTGATGTCTTGCATGCATTGTTATTTGATTTTAGTTGCATTTTGATTATTCCTCACTATTAAAAATCCAAAATTTTTTTTAATTTGTGTCTTTTCAAGTCAATAATACAGAGAATTGAAGATTTAGAACATACTGCAGAGGAATTACACAGAAAAAGCTGGGCGTTCAAAACGCCCAGTGAGGAAGGCAAACTGGCATTTAAATGCCAGCCAGGGTGCCTGGCTGGGCGTTTAACGCCCAAAAGGGTAGAGTTTTGGGCGTTAAACGCCAGAATGTGCACCATTCTGGGCGTTTAACGCCAGGATGGCACAAGAGGGAAGATTTTGTTTTTAATGCAATTTTTTTTTCAAGTTTTCAAAGTTTTTCAAAATCAAACCTTTTTCAAATCATATCTTTTCAATCATATGTTTTCAAAATTGATTTCTTTCCATTTTTAAGGATACTTGCTATCAATTAATGATTTGATTCAACATTTCAAGTATGTTGCCTTTTCTGTTGAGAAAGGTTTAATGTTTGAATCATATCTTTTCTTGTTAGCCAAGTTATTAATTTTTAAAATCAAATCTTTTTAAAAATGTTTTTCAAATCATATCTTCTCAATCACATCTTTTTAAAACCAACCATATCTTCTTAACCACATTTTTTTTAAAATAGTTTTCAATCAAATCTTTTTGATTTCTAATTTCAAAATCTTTTTCAAAAATCACTTTACTTTTTTCTCAATCATGGTTTTCGAAAATCAATTAAAGTTTTTCAAAATGTTTTTTAAAACCTTTTTAATATTTTCAAAAATTTCTTCCCCTCTTCTCACATCCTTCTATTTATGGACTAACACTATTCCTTAATGCACAATTCGAATTCCATCTTTCTTGATAAGTTCGAATTCTCTGCTTCTGCCTTCTATTTTTCTTTTCCTCTGACACCTCAAGAAATCTCTATACTGTGACATAGAGGATTCCATATTTCCTTGTTTTCTCCTCTTTCATATGAGCGGAAGCAAAGACAAAAGCATTCTTGTTGAGGCTGATCCTGAACCGGAAAGGACCTTGAAGCGAAAGCTAAGAGAAGCTAAGGCACAATTCTCTGTAGAGGACCTAACAGAAATCTTCAAAGAAGAAGAACCCATGGCAGCCGAAAACAACAACAATGCCAACAATGCAAGGAAGGTGCTGGGTGACTTTACTGCACCTACTCCCGACTTCTATGGGAGAAGCATCTCTATCCCTGCCATTGGAGCAAACAACTTTGAGCTTAAGCCTCAATTAGTTTCTCTAATGCAACAGAATTGCAAGTTCCATGGACTTCCATTGGAAGATCCTCATCAGTTTTTAGCTGAGTTCTTGCAAATCTGTGACACTGTCAAGACTAATGGGGTTGACCCTGAGGTCTACAGACTTATGCTATTCCCTTTTGCTGTAAGAGACAGAGCTAGAACATGGTTGGACTCACAACCTAAAGAAAGCCTGAACTCTTGGAAAAAGCTAGTCAATGCCTTCTTGGCAAAGTT
>NC_029777.3:84816770-84819009 GCF_000817695.3 Arachis duranensis
TTTGGTGTTGGGAGGCCACAACCAACTTCTAAGTTTGGTGTTGAACCCCCACATTCAAACTCTAAGTTTGGTGTTGGGAGGTCCCAACATTGCTCTGAGTATCTGTGAGGCTCCATGAGAGCCCACTGTCAAGCTACTGACATCAAAGAAGCACTTGTTGGGAGGCAACCCAATGCTATATTTTATCTATTCTCTTTTGTTATTTTATGTTTTCTGGAGGTTGATGATCATGAGAAGTCACAAAATCAATGAAAAGAGCAAAAACAGAATGAAAAACAGAAAGAAAAATAGCACACCCTGGAGGAAGATCCTACTGGCATTTAAACGCCAGTAAGGCTAGCAGATGGGCGTTTAACGCGCAGTCTGGCACCATTTTGGGCGTTTAACGCCAGAAAGGGGCACCAGACTGGCGTTAAACGCCAGTAAAGGGCAAGAGCTTGGCGTTAAACGCCAGAAATGGGCACCAGCCCGGCGTTTAACGCCAGAATTGGCACAAAGAGCAATTTTGCTCGCCACTTGGTGCAGGGATGACTTTTCCTTGACACCTCAGGATCTGTGGACCCCACAGGATCCCTACCTACCCCACCACCCTCTCTCTCTTCTTCACCAATCAGCTCAACACCTCTTCCCCAAAAACCCTTCACCTATCAAATCCCATCTTTCTCTTCACCACTCACATCCATCCTTCATAAAACCCCACCTACCCCACCATTCAAATTCAAACCACTTTCCCTCCCATACCCTCCCATACATGACCGAACCATAACCCCTCACTCCTATATAAACCCCTCTTCACTTCTTCATTTTCACACAACCTAAACACTACTTCTCCCCCCTTTGGCCAAACCACAAGGCCATCTCCATCTCCTCTATTTCTTCTTCTTCTACTCTCTTCTTTCTTTCTTTTGCTCGAGGACGAGCAAACCTTTTAAGTTTGGTGTGGTAAAAGCATTGCTTTTTGTTTTTCCATAACCATTTATGGCATCCAAGGCCGGAGAAACCTCTAGAAAGAGGAAAGGGAAAGCAAAAGCTTCTACCTCCGAGTCATGGGAGATGGAGAGATTCATCTCAAGGGTGCATCAAGACCACTTCTATGAAGTTGTGGACTTGAAGAAGGTGATCCCTGAGGTCCCTTTCAAACTCAAAAAGAGAGAATATCCGGAGATCCGACATGAGATCCAGAAGGGTTAACTTTGATCAAAGGTTGGACCAAGTCCTCACGGTCATTTGTGAAGAGGGCGCCCAATGGAAGAGAGATTCAAGAGGAAAGCTGGTTCAATTGAGAAGGCATGACCTCAAGTCCGTGGCTAGGGGATGGTTTGAGTTTATCCAACGCTCAATCATTCCCACTAGCAACCGGTCCGAAGTTACTATAGATCGGGCTATCATGATTCATAGCATCATGATTGGAGAAGAAATAGAAGTTCGTGAGGTTATATCTCAAGAACTTTATAAGGTGGCGGACAAGTCCTCTACCTTGGCAAGGTTAGCCTTTCCTCATCTCATTTGTCACCTCTGTTATTCAGTTGGAGTTGACATATAGGGAGACATCCCCATTGATGAGGACAAGCCCATCACTAAGAAGAGGATGGAGCAAACAAGAGACCCCTCTCATCATCAAATCCCTGAGCTGCCTCAAGGGATGCACTTTCCTCCACAAAACTATTGGGAGCAACTAAACACCTCCCTAGGAGAATTGAGTTCCAACATGGGACAACTAAGGGTGGAGCACCAAGAACACTCCATCCTCCTCCATGAAATTAGAGAAGATCAAAGAATCATGAGAGAGGAGCAACAAAGGCAAGGAAGAGACATTAAGGAGCTTGATGACATGTCATCATATACCTATTTTTCTATGCTTTTTCATACAAGAAATTGATGAATTGTGCTTAAATATTGAATGCTTTTGTACTTAAATGATATATTCTCTTGATATTTTAATTTTATAAATCTTGTAGAAAATAAGAAGAAAAAGAAGCAAAGAAGCACAAAAAAAGGAGAAAAAAAGAGCTTTGGGGTACACTTTGAAGTTGGGGTACACTTTGGAGCCTTAGGCCACGCTTTTAAAAGCGTAGCCCATGACCAAATCAAGGAAGAAAGCTGCCAGCACGCACACTGCCCTGCTCTTGCCAAGGGCAGGGCAGAATCGTGATGCACATTGAGATTGGAAGCAAGATTTTCGCTAAGTTAAAATCTGGCCGCTCACAGCATGACCATGCCTACTTCAAAGGGCTATAAC
>NC_029777.3:84819870-84823033 GCF_000817695.3 Arachis duranensis
ATTGAGATCTAGACTTGTTTTCTAGTCTCTTTGATTTCCTGAGATCTTCAATCTCATTTGGCAATTAAACTGAATTTAATTTCTGTTTGCTTCTTCAAGCAATTCTGCTTTCTGTTTGAGATCGGTTGCAAGTTACTGCACCTTTTACTTCTCTGTTTGATTGCCATTTATAATTTCTTGTTTGATTTCTTGAATCCCAGCTCCCAAAATCCTTTTATTCTTCCTGCAATTTAAATTTTCAGTTGCTTGATCTATTGCTTCCTTTAATTTCCAACACCCACTCCCCTTTACATTTGATGCAATTTATATTTCTTGCAATTTAAGTTTCAGCTATTTTACTTTCTTGCACTTTAAGTTTTATGACCATTTACATTCTGCAACTTTAAATTTCCTGTCATTTACAATTTTGTTGGCTACATTTCATCCAATATCCCTTCAATGTTAGCTTGACTAAACTAATCACCCACTAAAGTTGCTTGATCCATCAATCCCTGTGGGATCGACCTCACTTTTGTGAGTTATTATTACTTGATGCGACCCGGTATACTTGCCGGTTGGATTTGTGTGTTGGAAATTCATTTTTCCACAAAAACACCATCAAGTTTTTGGCGCCGTTGCCGGGGATTGATTAGATCAACAATGATTAAGTGGGTGAGAAGTCTAGATCAAGCATTTTTTTGTTTTTGTTCTATGTTTTAAAGTGAAACCAAGGTGTTTAAGTTTTTGCCTCACTAAGAAATTCTCATCTCTGATATGAGTAATTTCAATTTTCCTTCGTGTTGTGTTTTCCAAAATTTAAATGGAGTTCAACTCATCTTATGATCGAACAAATTTTATGGGATATTACCCACCATCACCAATCTCTAATGGTGGTTGGGAATATCACCAAGAAGATACAAATTCTGAGCACTCCAATCCATGGAGATTTGCTCCAGAACCCCAAGATGAGCAAGAAAATTTTGAGGGATACCAACCTCCACCACAAAATGATTCATATCATTATCCTCATGGTGGATGGGAGTATCAACAAGGAATGAAGGAGTATGAACAATCAAGTGAAATGAACTATTTCCCAGAGCCACAAAGTGACTCATACTATTATGGCACGTACACAAAAGATGGCTGGGAAGGGAAATGCAATGATTCACATTCTAATTATTTAAGAACATTATCACTTGACTGTGCTGCCAGAGCATACTTGGAAGAGTGTTCATCATTTGATTATGCCTCAACACAAAATTCCCTCCAAGATCCATACAACTCATCTCACCAACCACAAAATTACTCTCAACCTTTATCCTTTGAGCTAGTGGCTGAGGATCCCCTTCAAAAGTCCAGAGAATTATTGGAAAGACAAGAACAAATTATGGAAGAACAAAAACAACGCTGGACAGAACAAGAATTCCTCCTCAAGAAAACAGAAGGGCATGTAGAGCAAAGGAAGATTCATTCAGGATCACCAAGTGTTAAGGATGAGGAAAAATCTGTGAGTGAAGAAGAGGAAGAAGAGGTTCCTATATCAATTGAAATTTCAATGGAGGAAGGGATGAGCAATTGGAGGACACAGAGAAACACTTAGAACTACTAAGCAAGGAAAATGAAGACCAATTGATGGATGTGAAGGATGAAGTGGAAGAACAAGAAAGTGAGGAGGACAATCACGGACGTCCAAACTCAAGGGAAACAGAAAGGCACATGAAGGAAAAGCTCATTGAACCACCATTTCAAAAGGCTTTTGATGAAGAAATCACTCCAACAATCACACAGCAACCAATTCTTGAATCCAAAGAAGTGAAGGCAACTAGCAAGAACACCAATTCTGTCCCTAATCCAGCAAGCAAGATCAATCAAGCCATTTGTAAAAGGAAGCTTGCTGAGGAAAGGCCAAGACAAGGGACACTAGCTGAATCTTTTTCTCCTTTGAGGTCATTCCTCTTAACAAACTGGAAGAAGAGGAAGAAAGTGAAGAACAACATGTCAATCTAATGACACTAAAAGAGCACTTGTTGGGAGGTAACCCAACCGTAGGTAACATTTCTTCTCTGCTTTGTTTTCTTTCTTTGCTTTGTTTAAATTTAATAAATTGGCATATGGTTACATTCTAAGTTTGGTGTTGCCATGCAACACATTGTTTTCAATCTTTTTGGATGATTGCATCAAATCAAAAAAATGAAAGTGACACACCAAGATTCTAAGTTTGGTGTGCCACCTATTTTTCTATGCAAATCATTCAGCAACACCACTTGTCTGCATAACCATAATGTCTTTGCAGTGTTAATTTTCTTTTGGTTTGATATTTTGTTATTCTGTTTACTTTAGTTAATTCTTTGTTTTTAATGCTTTCATTTTAGTTTGCTTATTTACTGTGTTTGTTAATACATTACCAAGAGAGCTTTATTAATGACAGATTCTTGGCTTGGTGATTGTATTTAACATATAACAGTTTCTTTTGTTTAGTTTTAATTAAATTGACATATGGTCGTATTCTATGTTTGGTGTTGCTATGCAACAAAATTTGATTCCAATCCTTACAAGATACTTGTATCAATTCCAAGTGAAAGTGTCACACTAAGTTTGGTGTGCCACTTATATTTTTTATGCAATGTATCATGCACACCATCTTATGTTTGCAATCATAGTGTTTCTGTTTCTCCGTGCCTTGATTGTTATCCTCAATTTTGCTTGCTTAAAACACATGTACTACTAACATTTCATTGTGTAAGACATTCATGATCCATCTTAACCCCATAGCCATTGTTCTAATTGTTGCTTGAGGATGAGCAAGCACTCTAAGTTGGCAAGGGAAAGGGAAGAATTGGAGAAAAAGGACAACAATAATGAAGATGAACTACAAGGTTGTAAAGTTCCTTTTCCTCTCCTTTGTTTCTAGCACTTTAAATTGCATGATTGTCTTATTATCTTCTCTGTTTACATGTGTGGTATGACTAAGCATAGCTTGAATTTGTTTTATAATATGTTGCTGTGGCATTATAACTACCAACTTAAGCTTTGTGAATTCAAAAGCAATAAAGTATCATGATCATAAACAAACAAGGAATTAAAGAAGAATTTAAGCATGTGCATACAAGTATTGGAAAGCTAGTATGATTGATTGTTGCTCAATTGCATTGGATTTTATTTAATTGAAGTTTTTCATCTAGTA
>NC_029777.3:84826163-84827297 GCF_000817695.3 Arachis duranensis
AGTAGAGGGGAGGAGGGGATGGGAGTGCAGAGGGGGAGGGGTGGATGACGCGAAGGGGTAGGGTTTCGCGTAGGTGGGTTAAGTGATTTCAAATCCACGCGAACGCGTGGGGCACGCGATCGTGTGATTAGGGTGAAAGGGGTTTGACGCGGTCGCGTGATTGACGCGATTGCGTAAGTTGGGAAAAAGATGAGTGACGCGGACGCGTAAAGCACGCGAATGCGTCGCTGTGAATTGTGCTAGACGCACAGTTCTAGCGTCGTTTTGGCACAACTCTCTATTTCCATTTAGGGGGCCATGATGAGCGGATAATTTGTACGCTTTTTGGCATTGTTTTTAGTATGTTTTTAGTATGATCTAGTTAGTTTTTAGTATATTTTTATTAGTTTTTAGTTAAAATTCACTTTTCTGGACTTTACTATGAGTTTGTGTGTTTTTCTGTGATTTTAGGTATTTTCTGGCTGAAATTGAGGGACTTGAGCAAAAATCTGATTCAGAGACTAAAAAGGACTGCAGATGCTATTGGATTCTGACCTCCCTGCATTCGAAGTGGATTTTATGGAGCTACAGAAGCCCAATTGGCGCGCTCTTAACGGCGTTTGAAAGTAGACATCCTGGGCTTTCCAGCAATATATGATAGTCCATACTTTTCCCAAGATTTGATGGCCCAAACCGGCGTTCAAAGTCACCATCAGAATTCCCAGCGTTAAACGCCGGAACTGGCACAAGGATGGGAGTTAAAACGCCCAAACTGGCACCAAAGCTGGCGTTTAACTCCAAGAAGAGTCTCTACACGAAAATGCTTCAATGCTCAGCCCAAGCACACACCAAGTTGGCCCGGAAGTGGATTTTTATGCCATTTACTCATCTCTGTAAACCCTAGGCTACTAGTTCTCTATAAGTAGGACCTTTTACTATTGTATTTTCATCTTGGTAGCTATCTTTGTTCTTATGCTATCTTAGATCATTGGGAGGCTGGCCTCACGGCCATGCCTAGACCTTGTTCTTATGTATTTTCAACGGTGGAGTTTCTACACACCATAGATTAAGGTGTGGAGCTCTGCTGTACCTCGAGTATTAATGCAATTACTATTGTTCTTCTATTCAATTCCGCTTGTTCTTGTTCTAAGATAT
>NC_029777.3:84827464-84833232 GCF_000817695.3 Arachis duranensis
GGAATCTTCGTGGTATAAGCTAGAACTGATGGCGGCATTCAAGAGAATCCAGAAGGTCTAAACCTTGTCTGTGGTATTCTGAGTAGGATTCAATGATTGAATGACTGTGACGAGCTTCAAACTCCTGAGGGCTGGGCGTTAGTGACAGACGCAAAAGAATCACTGGATTCTATTCCGACCTGATTGAGAATCGACAGATGGATAGCCGTGCCGTGACAGGGTGCGTTGAACATTTCCACTGAGAGGATGGGAGGTAGCCACTGACAACGGTGAAACCCTTGCATACAGCTTGCCATGGAAAGGAGTAAGAAGGATTGGATGAAGACAGTAGGAAAGCAGAGAGACGGAAGGAACACAGCATCTCCATACGCTTATCTGAAATTCCTACCAATGAAGTACATAAGTATCTCTATCTTTATCTTTATGTTTTATTCATCATCCATCACCATTTGAGTTTGCCTGACTAAGATTTACAAGGTGACCATAGCTTACTCCATACCAACAATCTCTGTGGGATCGACCCTTACTCACGTAAGGTTTATTACTTGGACGACCCAGTACACTTGCTGGTTAGTTGTGCGAAGTTGTGATAAAGAGTTGAGATTATAGTTGTGCGTACCATGTTGATGGCGCCATTGATGATCACAATTTCGTGCACCACCCTTCCTATAGAAATATAAAAAGAAATATATAAATAAGATATTATATAGATATCTTTCTATTAAAAATATATAAATATACTAGATATCTTTCTTTAATTTTAACTAAAATATTTTTCTATTTTGAGCGCGGGTTTTTCTAGCCCAAGTGTATCTTATTTTTATCACGAATTATTTTCCTTGGTTAACAATGGTTGTACTTTTACCAATAGCCGGGGGTTCCTTAATATTCTTATTTCACATGGATATAGTAAATCTTGCTTGGGCTGCTTTAATGGTAGTTTTCACATTTTCCCTTTCTCTCGTAGTATGGGGAAGAAGTGGACTTTAAAGGTACGACTAATTGGGGTGGGGGATCCAACTGTATCAATTGTTTTCTAGCTGGGTTATTAAATTTTTCTATTGAATATTTTTCATTTCCTTTTAATTAATACCATACCAATTCCTTTAATTCAAATATATCCGCATTTCGGAAGTCTATTTTATTTGAGTGGTGTAATGTATTCTATGCATACTAAATACAAAATACTCTGTCAATCACCCAAATAGTGAAATTATTACCTTATTCTTGTTAAGGGGATGAAAAAAAGATAGGAAATTTTTTCCTATTCCAACCTAATTCTTCCTAAGATTTCTATTTAGATGACCTGGCTCTTACCAAAGTTATATATCGAAAATGAGTAACCGCGGAACCCCCTTTAACACCCCTTTTCCCTTTTTTCCCCTCTTTTCAAAGTTGGATTTCTAAGTTCTTTATTGAACTCATTTATTTGCAATCATGGTTAAAATGTAAAAAAGATTGGGGTTGACTACCAATCTTTTCAAAATACAGAAAAAGCTTCTCGTAGAAACTACCGATCATTTGTTAACTATTACAACTATTCCAACTATTTAATCAATTACTTCTTGGAAATGCTAAAAGTATTACTCAATTTTTTTATATGATACCGGGCCGGGATTGATATTAAGAATCAGAAACCCATAAATTTGAATAGCAAAAATAAGAGTTGCTTTTGGATTATTACATATATATTTTAGTGGAACCAATACAAAAAATGGATGAAATAAAGAAAAAATTGGAGCTACTATGTACATTAGATATAATGATGTAATGGAATTGAAATTCGATATATATAAGTCTATATATAAGAAGGTCGATCTGAATATTTAGATACATATCATATTGTAGATTGATCCATATTATATTATAGAGTAAAACTTTTTGCACTACAATTATAGAATAGATAATATAGATAATATGGTAGAAAGAAATCAAATTGATTTCTTTCTACCATATTATCTATATTATCTATTCTATAATTGTAGTGCAAAAAGTTTTACTCTATAATATAATATGGATCAATCTACAATATGATATGTATCTAAATATTCAGATCGACCTTCTTATATATAGACTTATATATATCGAATTTCAATTCCATTACATCATTATATCTAATGTACATAGTAGCTCCAATTTTTTCTTTATTTCATCCATTTTTTGTATTGGTTCCACTAAAATATATATGTAATAATCCAAAAGCAACTCTTATTTTTGCTATTCAAATTTATGGGTTTCTGATTCTTAATATCAATCCCGGCCCGGTATCATATAAAAAAATTGAGTAATACTTTTAGCATTTCCAAGAAGTAATTGATTAAATAGTTGGAATAGTTGTAATAGTTAACAAATGATCGGTAGTTTCTACGAGAAGCTTTTTCTGTATTTTGAAAAGATTGGTAGTCAACCCCAATCTTTTTTACATTTTAACCATGATTGCAAATAAATGAGTTCAATAAAGAACTTAGAAATCCAACTTTGAAAAGAGGGGAAAAAAGGGAAAAGGGGTGTTAAAGGGGGTTCCGCGGTTACTCATTTTCGATATATAACTTTGGTAAGAGCCAGGTCATCTAAATAGAAATCTTAGGAAGAATTAGGTTGGAATAGGAAAAAATTTCCTATCTTTTTTTCATCCCCTTAACAAGAATAAGGTAATAATTTCACTATTTGGGTGATTGACAGAGTATTTTGTATTTAGTATGCATAGAATACATTACACCACTCAAATAAAATAGACTTCCGAAATGCGGATATATTTGAATTAAAGGAATTGGTATGGTATTAATTAAAAGGAAATGAAAAATATTCAATAGAAAAATTTAATAACCCAGCTAGAAAACAATTGATACAGTTGGATCCCCCACCCCAATTAGTCGTACCTTTAAAGTCCACTTCTTCCCCATACTACGAGAGAAAGGGAAAATGTGAAAACTACCATTAAAGCAGCCCAAGCAAGATTTACTATATCCATGTGAATTTTTTCTCCTATCTCTATAAAAAATATCACTATGAAGGAATTATTTTACTATTGTTCACTAATTCTTGTTGTTTTTTTTGGTATTAATCTAATCACTGAGAATACTAGAAACTATAATAACTATATATATTTATTTAAATCGCTGGTACAGAGTCAAAGGGGGATTCGATTCTGCACTAAAACTATTATATTAACACGAAACAATTCAATAAATTCTATTAGAACATCAAACAAGTTTTGATCAGATTTCTAGTAGAGTCGGAAAACATTACAGATAAATTCGTTTTTCCTCTCATTTTTTTAATTAAAAGGTCAAAATTCAATTCTCTTGTCGATCAGGCGACACCCGGATTTGAACTGGGGAAAAAGGATTTGCAGTCCCCCGCCTTACCGCTCGGCCATGCCGCCAAAACGATATATATATGAGAATACCCTTTTTTTATTGAAAAAGAGATATGCACTTTGATCGACAAACGCAATAATGGAAGGACAAAACGGAACCGTTAACTATACAATTCCTGAACAATTCTTGAAATCGAAATGAGAAGATGGTTTTGTCGTTATGAGATAAAAAAAAATGCAATTTGATACAAAATTTATCAATATTGCTTTTTTTATTCAAAAAACCTTCTCCATTTTAATTATAACAGTAACTGTCAGTATATGTAAACCCTAGAATATAACTAGAAATTGTTACAGAGATAATATCTATCGGGTATCATATCCGTATTCCGCATATGATACGTATATACCAGAATTTGAAATAAGATTCTCGTGCTTCCATAATTGAAAGAAGTTTTCCTTGAAAAAATAAATTCAAAAGAAATTGAAAAATTGACTACGACATGCTCTGTACCGAATAAATAGGACTGCTATAAAAGGAAGAGACATGTATCTAATCTGGATACTAGATATATGGCTAGCTATAGCAACGGAAGTTAGATTTGTGCAGGTTTAATAAATATACTAGCTTTATTACGTATTCCAATTGTATTCTCAAATAAGAAGGGGTGGTGTGTAAACTCTCCCACCTTTGTAAATTCGAATTCTCCCTATTAATATAATAGAAATCTATATATATAATTTTGATAATTTTGAATTTGGAAAAAAAAATTGAAAAGGGAGGGATTAAGTATTCTAAAATGAATTCTATGATTTCTATTATATTGTTCTATATTATATTGTTTAGGATTATTAGATTAGGTTTTTATCGAGCCGAACAAATCCCGAGTCGATTTTTTTCCCGGTATCCAAATCGAATTGAAATATGTAATATCATAACATAATAATGTTATTATGTTATAAATGGAATCCATTTTTTGGATATTCTAAAAAAACTAAGGACTAAGTTTAGATACAACCTTTGAAGTTGCAACCCTTTGATTCTTCCTTCTGTTGTGTTCTCTTTGAGTTAAGATGCATAATGTCTTCAATTGTTGACTCATGTCCTGTATAATTCTCAAAGTTGCTTGCTTCTCAAGCCCTTAATTATATGGTTAGTATGCATAAAGTGAGTGTGGTTCCTGGATTGATTTTGGTGTGGGAACACCAAACTTAATTGTTTGCCACTGCCTCTTATGCAACAATGTTAACCATATGTGAAACCTTGTGTCCTTGCTAAAGGTTAATGAAATTAAAACTAGAAAGCAATTAAACAGTCGAATAATGTGTTTGGTTGCTTGGAGCTAGCATCATGCAAGAGGTGAGAATGTGTTTTTAAATGATATCTTTGGTGGAACACCAAACTTAGAATCTTTCATTCTCCCTTAAATTGTTTTGGTGTGCAACACCAAACTTAGCTCCTTGCAATCCATACCAATTATTCAACATTTTTATTGAAAAAGCTATAAAAAGAAAGCTACCTCAGGTTGGGTTACCTCCCAACAAGCGCTCTTTTATTCACTAGCTTGACATTGAACTCCCTTTAGGGTGGTTGATGTTGGTGATGTCTCAACTTGTCACCTCTCACTGTAAGCTTTCTATGTCTCAACTTGTCACCTCTCACTGTCAGCTTTCTCTGTGTGCCTTGATGCTCAATTTCCATATGCTCAAGAGAAAGTACTTGGTTGACAGTGTAATAATCTTCTGTTCCCAGCTGTTGATATACTAGTTGCACCTTGTCACCTTTGGAAAATCCTTCAGTTGGGATTTTCTTATTCTTCCACCCTTTGTAAGCCTTCTTCTTGTTCTTCATCTTTTTCTTTCTTGTTGATCTTTCTCCCTTGACAGTGACTTGGGTTGTGATACCTTCCTTCTTGTTTATCACCCCTGCTTCCTTTTGAACTCCTTTTTCTTCTTGCAACTGCTTGTTTTTCTGTTCTACTGCCTTGTCGGTTGCTTGCTTTAGAAGGAAGTCATCACTTGTTTTGCTTGTTTCTTCATTCCTTTGTAATTCTGGAAAGACTTTCAAGGTGATGCTCTCCTCATGCATCCTGAGGGTTAATTCTCCCTGCTCTATATCCATAATGGCTCTAGCAGTGGCCAAAAATGGTCGACCAAGTATTATGGAGTCATTGCCATTTTCTGAAGAATCCAGGATCACAAAATCCGCAGGATATATGAACTTGTCAACCTTAACTAAAAGGTTCTCAATCAGCCCCTTAGGATATACTACTAATTGGTCCACCAACTCCAAGGACATCTGTATTGGTTTCACCTCCTCTATGCCAAGCTTTTTTACTAAAGAAGATGGGATTAGATTTATGCTTGCTCCTAAATCACACATACCCTTGTTGATGAATAGATTTCCAATAGTGCATGGTAGGAAGAAACCTCCAGGATCTTCAAGCTT
>NC_029777.3:84833358-84839759 GCF_000817695.3 Arachis duranensis
CAATTTTAGTGGGTGATTAGTTTAGTCAAGCTAACATTGAGTGAATTGTGTGAAGTTGATCAACAGAAAGTAAATTGCAGGAATGATAAAGTTGTAGAATGTAAATGGGCAGAAAACTTAAAGAGCAAGAAAGTAAAATAGCTGAAACTTAAATTGCAAGAAAAGTAAATTGCATGAAAAGTAAAGGGGCTGGGGTGCTGGAAATTAAAATTTAACAAGAAAATGTAAAGAGCATTCAAGCAGAGAGCTAGAATATGAAATGGGATGCAGCAGATTCCAAACAGAAAAGTAAAAATGCTTGAAGAATTAAAAATAGAAAGCGATGCTTAATTTGCAGCAAATTAAAAGTGATTGAAGATCTCAGGAGTGGAGGAGACTAGATAACAAGTCTAGATCTCAAATCCTTCCTTGATCCAACAAGAACAATTGCAAAAGAAATAAAGGAAAGCAAATTGCAGAATCGCAGAAGAAGAAGAAATGAACAGGAAGTAGAATTCAATTATGCAGAAAATTAAAGAAGAGATCTCAAGGTGAGATTGAAACAGAAGTTCTTCAATTCTTCACCAAAGATCCAAAGCAAGAATGAAAACTAAGAGAGCTTTCTAATGGAGCTGCACTCAAATATTCTCTAATGGGGCTCTCCACAATAGATGAAAATGATGCCTTTATATAGCCTTTAAAAATGAAAAATGAAAATGAAATTAAAACAAATTACAAAAATGAAAATCCTAATTTAATTGATCCATGTGCCTTTGAGTGATGATGTGGGCTTAGCTTGCTTTGGATTTGAGGAGAAATGGGTTTGGTTGGCCTTGTTTCAATTTGGTGAGGAATTGAATTAAATTGAATTTTGGTTGATTTTTGGCCCATAACACTCCCAGGAGGTTGCCCTGCCCTTGTGGAGGGTGATGTGTGGAAAGCGATCCAACACAAAACTCACCGGCAAGTGTACCGGGTCGCATCAAGTAATAATAACTCACATGAGTGAGGTCGATCCCACAGGGATTGAAGGATTGAGCAATTTTAGTTTAGTGGGTGATTTAGTCAAGCGAATCAAGTATTGGTTGAGTGATTTGTGTTTAACAGGAAGTAAATGACAGTAAATGTAAAGGGGGAAGGGAGAAGTGCAGTAAATTAAAGAACAGGAAAGTAAACTTGCAGAAACTTAAAGAACAAGAAAGTAAATGACTGAAACTTAAAGTGCAAGAAACATAAACTGCAGTAACTTAAATGGCAAGAAAGTTAAATTGCTAGAAAGTAAAAGGGAAATGAGGAATGGGATTACAGGATCTAAACAAAAAAGAAGTAAATTGCAGCAATTGATTGAGCAGAAATTGAATCAGAAGCAAATAGCATTCAAACAGAAAGAAAATAAAATGTAGCAGAGGTTCACAGAAGAACCAAAAGTAAAATTGGGTCTCAGGTCTCAA
The DNA here is from genome assembly GCF_000817695.3 of Arachis duranensis. NCBI lineage: Eukaryota > Viridiplantae > Streptophyta > Magnoliopsida > Fabales > Fabaceae > Arachis > Arachis duranensis. The sequence continues at coordinate 84,834,789 of NC_029777.3, forward strand.
GAGACTAGGTAGCAGAGCCTAGATCTCTATTTCCCTTCCTAGATCCAAGTTAACAAAGCAATTGACAAGAATTAGAAGAGAAAGCAGTAGAAGAACAGAAATCAGATTCAATTATGCAGAAAACAAATTGAAAAGAGTTTGAATGGGAATTGAGACATAATTTCCTCAAGAAAGCTCAAAGAAAGTGCAAATCCAAAGACTAAGCCAAAAGTAAGTCAAAAGGTAAAAATTCAAAAGAAGGAAAAAAAAGGTCCTCATTACATCAAACTAGCTTCTATTTATACACTTTCTATTCTTGGATTTTAGGATTTGGATGGGCTTTTGATTTGGTGAAGAAATGAATTAAATTGGATTTTTAATTCAATTTTTGGCCTAAAAATAATAGCTTCCAGGAGGCTGCGCTGCCCTTGTGGAGGGCAGGGCAGGATTTGGTGCTTGGTGCGTGCGTGGTGCGGCATGGTGCAGGCTTGGTGTGCAGGATGCTGCCCTGCCCTCGCGGAGGGCAGGGCAGAAAAATTTGGTGCGCCAGAATTGTGCTGTGGTGCGCTGCTGGTGCTGTCAGATGATGCTGCGGTGCGCCAGAATGGTGCCTTGGTGCGCCAGAATTGTGCCACAACAAAATGCTGCCCTGCCCTCGCGGAGGGCAGGGCAGTGTTTCCACTTTGACGTCTTGAGTTCGAAACTCGGATGCTACACACGCTAGCTATTTTCCTTGGCTTTCTTGGTACCAAAGTGAGGCTTAATTCCTTGCTTCCTCATGGTCCCGTGTTCACCTCTTGTGGCAAGCATTGTAGGCATTTTCCTTTGATTTTCTTTCCTTGGTGAGCCCGATACTGCCCTTGAGGAGGGCAGGGCAACATTTTGTTCTTCTTGATTCCAAGGCACAGATTTGTGCTCTGCCCTTGTAGTGGGCAGGGCAGAGTTGCCTTTTTATGCTTTAGTGCCTTATGTTGCCCTCCTAGAGGGCAGTGTGCCCTTGTGGAGGGCAATGCTTGCCTCCCCTCTTTACATGCGGCACACTTCACCTTCCTTTGACCACGTTTTCTTCTCCTTTAGTCACGCTTTCTTAGGCCACGCTTTTCTCTTTTATTCTTTTCTTCACCTACAATAAACCAAAATAACCACTCCAAGTATCACTAAATTCACAAGGCTTATAAATCAATTAAAATTCAATTAAAATTAGCTTAAACCTCATGAGTTAACATTAATTTCATGGTGGTTGTTTGATTTAAAGAAGTTATGCATTTTCACTCCAAATCACTTACTTAGGATGCATGAAAGTGCATAAAGACTAATAAAACAAGTGAAATTAGCTTGAAAAATGGGTATATGATGACTTGTCATCAGGGGCTCTGTTTGGCTCTATTTTGAGAGAAGCTCTTCATGCTTCCTCTCCACGGTTACAGAGGGATATCCTTAAGCCTTAAACACAAAGGATTCTTCATTCACTTGAATCATCAATTCTCCTCTGTCAACATCAATCACAGCCTTTGCTGTGGCTAGGAAGGGTCTGCCAAGGATGATGGATTCATCCATGCACTTCCCAGTCTCTAGGACTATGAAATCAGCAGGGATGTAATGGTTTTCAATCTTTACCAGAACATCCTCTACAAGTCCATAAGCTTGTTTTCTTGAATTGTCTGCCATCTCTAGTGAGATTCTTGCAGCTTATACCTCAAAGATCCCTAACTTCTCCATTATAGAGAGAGGCATAAGGTTTATGCTTGACCCTAGGTCACACAGAGTCTTCTTGAAGGTCATGGTGCCTAACGTACAAGGTATTGAGAACTTCCCAGGGTCCTGTCTCTTTTGAGGTAATTCCTGCCTAGACAAGTCATCCAGTTCTTTGGTGAGCAAAGGGGGTTCAGCCTCCCAAGTCTCATTACCAAATAACTTGTCATTTAACTTCATTCTCATTACCAAATAACTTTTCATTTAGCTTCATGATTGCTCCAAGGTACTTAGAAACTTGCTCTTCAGTGACATCTTCGTCCTCTTCAGATGAAGAATACTCATCAGAGCTCATGAATGGCAGAAGTAAATCCAATGGAATCTCTATGGTCTCAGTGTGAGCCTCAGATTCCCATGGTTCCTCATTAGGGAACTCATTGGAGGCCAGTGAACGTCCATTGAGGTCTTCCTCAGTGGCGATCACTTTCTCTTCCTCCTCTCCAAATTTGGCTATGTTGATGGCCTTACACTCTCCTTTTGGATTTTCTTCTGTATTGCTTGGAAGAGTACTAGGAGGGAGTTCAGTAACTTTCTTACTCAGCTGACCTACTTGTCCCTCTAAGTTTCTAATGGAGGACCTTGTTTCAGTCATGAAACTTTGAGTGGTTTTGATTAGATCAGAGACCATGGTTGCTAAGTCAGAGTGGCTCTGTTTAGAATTCTCTATCTGTTGCTGAGAAGATGATGGAAAAGGCTTGCCATTGCTAAACCTATTTCTTCCACCATTATTGTTGATGAAACCTTGTTGAGGTCTCTGTTGATCCTTCCATGAAAGATTTGGATGATTTCTCCATGAAGGATTATAGGTGTTTCCATAGGATTCTCCTATGTAATTCACCTCTTCCATTGAAGGTTTCTCAGGATCATAAGCTTCTTCTTCATATGAAGCATCCTTAGTACTGCCAGAGCCAATATGGCATTCAGAGTATCAATCTCAAGAACTCATTTCTTCTAATTTGTCCCATTGTTCACAGGATTCCTTTCAGAAGTGTACATGAATTGGTTATTTGCAACCATTTCAATGAGTTCTTGAGCTTCTGCAGGCGTCTTCTTTAGATGAAGAGATCCTCCAGCAGAGCTATCCAATGACATCTTGGACAGTTCAGACAGACTATCATAGAAGATACCTATGATGCTCCATTTAGAAAGCATGTCAGAAGGACACTTTCTGATCAATTGTTTGTATCTTTCCCAAGCTTCATAGAGGGATTCACCTTCCTTCTGTCTGAAGGTTTGGACTTCCACTCTAAGCTTACTCAATTTTTGAGGTGGAAAGAACTTTGCCAAGAAGGCATTGACTAGCTTTTCCCAAGAGTTCAGGCTTTCTTTAGGTTGAGAGTCCAACCATATTCTAGCTCTGTCTCTTACAGCAAAAGGGAATAGCATAAGTCTGTAGACCTCAGGGTCAACCCCATTGGTCTTGACAGCGTCACAAATTTGTAAGAATTCAGCTAAGAACTGATGAGGATCTTCCAATGGAAGTCCATGGAACTTGCAATTCTGTTGCATTAGAGAAACTAATTGAGGCTTAAGCTCAAAGTTGTTTGCTCCAATGGCAGGGATAAAGATGCTTCTCCCATAGAAGTCGGGAGTAGGTGCAGTAAAGTCACCCAGCACCTTCCTTGCATTTTTGGCATTGTTGTTGTTTTCGGCTGCCATGTCTTCTTCTTTGAAGATTTCTGTTAGGTCCTCTACAGAGAGTTGTGCTTTAACTTCTCTTAGCTTTCGCTTCAAGGTCCTTTCAGGTTCAGGGTCAGCCTCAACAAGAATGCTTTTGTCATTGCTCCTACTCATATGAAAGAGAAAAGAACAAGAAAATATGGAATCCTCTATGTCAAAGTATAGAGATTCCTTGAGGTGTCAGAGGAAAAGAAAAATAGAAGGAAGAAGTAGAAAATTCGAACTTATCAAGGAAAGATAGAGTTCGAATTGTGCATTGAGGAATAGTGTTAGTCCATAAATAGAAGGATGTGAGAAGAGGGGAAGAAATTTTCGAAAATAGGTTAAAAAGATTTTAAAAACATTTTGAAAAATACTAATTGATTTTCGAAAACTAAGAGTCGAAAAGAAATCAAGTGATTTTTGAAAAAGATTTTGAAATTAGAAATTAAAAAGATATGATTGAAAACTATTTTGAAAAATGTGTGATTAAAAAGATATGATTGAAAAGTTATGGTTTTAAAAAGATGTGATTGAGAAGATATGATTTGAAAAACAATTTGAAAAGATTTGATATTTTTTTTAAAAATAATGACTTGCTTAATTAAAATAATGACTTGCTTAATAAGAAAGATATGATTCAGACATTAAACCTTTCTCAACAGAAAAGGCAACATACTCTGAGATGTTGAATCAAATCATTAATTGTTAGCAAGTATTTTTGAAAATGGAAAAAAGTTAATTTTGAAAACACATGATTGAAAAGATATGATTTGAAAAAGATTTGATTTTGAAAAACTTTGAAAACTTGAAAAAAAAATTTGCATTAAAAACAAAATCTTCCCTCTTGTGCCATCCTGGCGTTAAATGCCCAGAATGGTATCCATTCTGGCGTTTAACGCCCAAAACACTACCCTTTTGGGCTTTAAACGCCCAGCCAGGCACCCTGGCTGGCGTTTAAACGCCAATTTTCCTTCCTCACTGGGCGTTTTGAACGCCCAGCTTTTTCTGTGTAATTCATCTGCTGTATGTTCTGAATCTTTAATTCTCTGTATTATTGACTTGAAAAGACACAAATCAAATTTTTTTTTGGATTTTTAGTAATGAGGAATAACCAAAATGCAACTAAAATCAAATAAACAATGCATGCAAGACACCAAACTTAGAAGTTTGTATACTACTGACACTAACAAATTGAGAATGCATATGAGAAACAACAAAACACACAAAACGAGAGAATTTAAAGATCAGAGCAAGTAAATCATCAAGAACAACTTGAAGATCTATGAAGACACATGATAAATGCAAGAAGAATAGAAACATGCAATGGACACCAAACTTAAAATGAAACACTAGACTCAAACAAGAAATATTTTTGGTTTTTATGATTTTGTAATTTTTTTGGTTTTTTCGAAAATTATATGGAGAAGAAAATAAAGAGATTCAAAATTTTTAATAAGAATTCCAGGAATCATGCAATGTTAGTCTAAAGCTTCACTCTAAAGGAATTAGACATGGCTAGCCAAGCTTCAGCAAGACATTGCATTCAAGAGCTAAATTGATGAAGATCAATCAGCTTTG
>NC_029777.3:84840280-84852095 GCF_000817695.3 Arachis duranensis
TCGGGGTTTAGAAGGTGAGAAGCAAGTAATTTAAATGATGAGTGAATTAAATGGCAATTAAAAATAAATAATAATTGTAAAACAACTTTTGGCAAGATAAGGGAATTTAGAGGTCTAACTTAGTTATCTCTCTCAACTATAATAAAAGTTGAATCTAAACTCCACTTGGTCAACCTTTACCAGGGCAAAGGAAAGTCAAAGGACTAATTAAATTGACCTTTGAATCCTCATTATTTCCTAAGAAAAGGTTGGGATTATTTAGGTTCAGCTCAATTAGCAAGATAACGATTATTAATTACGTTGAGTTTAATAACTGTTGAGTTACTAAATTCTTAATTAGAACCAAAAGGGAAAAAAAAGTAAAATTGCTGGAATAATAAAAATATCCTTAGATGGGAAGCAATGGCAACTTAATTCAAAGAGAATAATTATAAACTGAAAATACCTCAATTATCATTAAATAAAAATGTCATCAACAGCCAATTGGGCAACATCAATCAAACATAATAAAGGCTTCAGAGTAATCAAAATATAAAAGAGAAATTAAATAGTAAAAAGAAATATTAAACCTGGATCGAGAGTCACTCTAGAAAGAGAAGTCCTAAATCCTAAGAGAGAGAGAGAGAGGAGAGAACCTCTCTCTCCAAAACTACATCTAAAACATGGAAAAGTAGAATTATGCGAGGCTTTTTTTTTGAATGGATGCATTTCCCCACTTTATAGCCTCTAATCTGTGTTCTCTGGGCTGAAAACTGGGTCAGAAACAGCCCAGAAATCACTTCCAGCGCTTTCTGGCCCGTACAGGTCGCGAAAAAGTGATGCGGCCGCGTCGTCCACGCGACAGCGCGGATTGGGTGTTGGCCAGGTCACGTGTCCGCGTGACCCACGCGTTCGCGTCGCCTGGCGTCGAGGCAACTATAGTAAATTATATATCAAATTGAAGCCCCGGACGTTAGCTTTCCAACTCAACTGGAACCGCATCGTTTGGACCTCTGTAGCTAAAGTTATAGCCATTTGAGTGCGAAGAGGTCAGGCTGGACAGCTTAGTAGTTTCTCCAACTTCTTGCATTCCTTTCACTTTTGCATGCTTCCTTTCCATCCTCTGAGCCATTCCTGCCTTTATAATATCTGAAAACACTTAACACACATATCAATGCATCTAATGGTAATAAGAGAGGATTAATAATAAGCAAATATAAGATCAAAGAAGCATGTTTTCAATCATAGCATAAAATCAGGAAGGAAAATGTGAAACATGCGAATTGTATGAATAAGTGAGTAAAGAGTTGATAAAAACCACTCAATTGAGCACAAGATAAACCATAAAATAGTGGTTTATCAAACTCCCCACACTTAAACAATAGCATGTCCTCATGCTAAGCTCAAGAGAAACTATAAAGAGATGAAGAGGAATGGTGAAATGTATGAAATGCAACCTATGAATGCAACTACGTGCTAAATGTTTCTACCTACTTGGTTAAGAGTAAATAAATTCTCCAAGACAAAAATAATTCAAATCCCACTAATTCAAATCATATAAAATAAGGACAGGTAAACTTGTGAGAAGATAGCTCATGAAAGCAGGAAACATAACTTGTAAGAAGATAGCTCATGAAAGTAGGGAACATAGAATTAAGCACTGAACCCTCGTTGGTAGTGTATATCACTCTAACTCTCAAGTGTCTAGGGTCAATCTCTCTATTCTTCTCTAGTCATGCTTTCTAAACTTTGTTCTTCATCTAACCAATCAACAAATATTTAATGTACCAATGCAAACATCATGAGGTATTTTCAAGGTTGTAATGGGGCCAAGGTAAGGGTGAGGGTATATATATAAGGCTAAGTGAGCTAGTGAAGTGAATCCTTGAGTAGTCTAAGATCTCACCTAACATATACATACTATATAAAAAATTTAAAATTATACTTAGCTTTCCATAATTTTTTCTACTTTTGTATTACATGCTCATGTATCAAATTTAATTTTGAATTTAGTCCCATGTGCATTGATCCTTTTTATTTTGCATTGGGGGTAATATTACTTTTTTTTTGTTGTATCCCCTTATTTAATATATTTTTTTCAATGCACATGGTAATTTAATTATTTTGACTTCACATGAGCATGCTTCCCAAAAATTTTATTTTGAATTATTTCATTCTTTTTAACTTCCTACCCTTTGTTTTTATCATCCATGTTCCCAATAGGTTTCCCACACTTAAACAATTACACAACTTCTATCTTAAGCTGGGATTTTAAATTTGTTTTTCTGCTTAAGGATAGTGTTGTGATTTATAGAATAAGAGGGAATTAAAGGCTCAATGGGGCTAACAAGAGTGATGTAAAAGGTAGGCTAATTTTGGGATAAGTAAGTTAGAATCAAACAATGGCCTCAATCATATGCAAGCATGTAGATATATTAAATATGGACATACAGAATGGAACAAAGCAAAGATTGCAATTCTAGAGAAGGAAACGCACAAAAATAATTATGGTTAAATAATGTAACCATGTAAATAAGCTCAAAATCTCACAGGTTGTGTGTTCTTTGGCTCAAAAACCATGTTCCAAATACAACTTCAAACAAATTTAACACAAAAATTTTGCTTGTTAGTTTATCTTATCTTCCAAGTTTTTTTTAAAGTATTGATGACATGTCATCATATACCTATTTTTCTATGCTTTTTCATACAAGAAATTGATGATTTGTGCTTAAATATTGAATGCTTTTGTACTTAAATGATATATTTTCTTGATATTTTAATTTTATAAATCTTGTAGGAAATAAGAAGAAAAAGAAGCAAAGAAGCACAAAAAAGGAGAAAAAAAGAGCTTTGGGGCACACTTTGAAGTTGGAGCACACTTTGGAGCCTTAGGCCACGCTTTTAAAAGCGTGGCCCATGACCAAATTAAAGGAGAATAGGCAATTAGCACACACTGCCCTGCTCTTGCCAAGGGCAGGGCAGAATCGTGATGCAAAGTGAGGTTGGAAGCAAGAATTTTCGCTAAGGTAAAATCTGGGCGTTCACAGCATGACCATGCCTCCTTCAAAGGGCTATAACTTGAGCTAAAGATGTCCAATTGATGTGCTTCCAGTTGCGTTGGAAAGCTGACATTCAGAGCTTTCCAACGATATATAGCAATCCATATTTGGCGTATAATTGAGGCATGAGTGAAAGGCATCTTTAAGAGCCAAAAATAAGCAAAAATAAACCAAAGTGCTTCCACCAAGGCTCGAAGCTGGAGCTTCACTCGAAAGCAAAGTAGCGCTCATTTTTCTGCTCTGCCCTCTTGGAGAGCAGGGCAATGTCGTGCTCTCTTCATGAAAAATCAAGGAAAATTGCTCCCCCAAATGCTTTCACCAAGGTTCGAACACAAGACCCCCAAGGAAGCCAAGCCTTATGCGTGAATTAGGTGCCAAGGAAACCAAGGAAAAGGAGCAGCGTGTGCCTCCACCAAGTTTCAAACTTGGAACCTCACCTTTTGGCAATATTGCCCTGCCCTCCGCAAGGGCAGGGCAGCAATTCTTGGTGCATGGCACAAAAATTGGCACGGCCAGCTTGCACAATTGTTGCGCACCAAAGGAGTTTCGGCCAGCAACAAACGCGCACCATGGCAACTCTGCCCTGCCCACCCCAAGGGCAGAGCAGCATCCTAACGCACCAAGCACGCACGCAACGAGGGCCGCACACACCATTTCCTGCTCTGCCCTCCACAAGGGCAGGGCAGCCTCCTGGGAGCAAACACTCATGGGCCAAAATTCAACCAAAATTCCATTTAAATTCAATTCCTCTCCGAATTCACTCAAGGCCAACCAAACCCATTTCTCCTCAAATCCAAAGCAAGCAAAGCCCACATCATCACTCAAAGGCACATGAATCAATTAAATTAGGATTTACATTTTTGTAATTTGTTTTAATTTCATTTTCATTTTTTCATTTTGTAAAGCCTATATAAAGGCATCAAGGAGCTCAATTAGAAAGAGTCTTGCTCCATTAGAGAGTAGTAGTAGTAGATAGATCTCTCTTTGAGTTTTCATTTCTGTTTTGAATCTTGGGTGGAGATTGGAAGGAATTCTGTTTTCATTCTCCATCTGCAACATCTCTGCTTTGTTCTTCTGCATAATTGAGAATTGGATTTACATTTCACTTGCTGCTTGATTTACTTCTCTTCTGCTGATTATTTTCTACTTTGATCAAGGAAAGAATTGAGATCTAGACTTGTTTTCTAGTCTCTTTGATTTCCTGAGATCTCCATTTTGATTTTCCAATTGAGTTGAATTTAATTTCTATTTGCTTCTTCAAGCAATTCTGCTTTCTGTTTGAGATCGGTTGCAAGTTACTACATCTTTTACTTTTGTGTTTGATTGCCATTTACAATTTCTTGTTTGATTTATATGAATTCCAGCTCCCAAAATCCTTTTATTCTTTCTGCAATTTAAATTTTCAGTTGCTTAATTTATTGCTTTCTTTAATTTCCAGCACCCACTCCCCTTTACATTTAATGCAATTTACATTTCTTGTCATTTAAGATTCTTGCAATTTACATTTCTTGCTCTTTAAGTTACTTGCCAATTTACTTTCTGCATCTTTAAGATTTCTGCCATTTACTTTCTGTTGGCTACACTTCACACAATCCACTTCAATGTTAGCTTGACTAAACTAATCACCCACTAAAATTGCTTGATCCATCAATCCCTGTGGGATCGACCTCACTCTTGTGAGTTATTACTACTTGATGCGACTCGGTATACTCTCAATGAAAGCACCAACCATCAAGTTTTTGGCGCCGTTGCCGGGGATTGATTAGATCAACAATGATTAAGTAGGTGAGAAGTCTAGATCAAGCATTTTCTTTTTTTTTTGTTCTCTGTTTTAAAGTTGAAACCAAGGTGTTTGTGTTTTTACCTCACTAAGCAAAACTCATATCAGATATGAGTAATTTCAATTTTCATTGGTGTTGTTTTCTACAAAATTCAAATGGAGTTCACCTCGTCTTTTAATCAAACAAACTTCATGGGATATTGCCCACCATCACAATATGATTCAAGTCATTATTCTAATGATGGTTGGGAATATCACCAAGAAGATACAAATGCTGAGCACTTCAATCAATGGAGATTTGCTCCAGAGTCACAAATTGATCAAGCTGAGCACATGAGATACTGTCCAGAACCACAGAATGACTTATATCATTATCCTCATGGTGTCTGGACATATCAAGAAGAATGTGAACAATCAGTTAAAATGGGACACCTTCCAGAGACACAATATGATCCAGATTTTGATGAGTCTAACAACTACTCATATTGTGGCTGGGAAAGTCAAAATCAAAGAAATCTTAGTAATCCATACTGTGATGAGTTCAATAATTCTTCAAATTGTGATTAAGAGGATCTCCTTCAAAAGTCCAGAGGATTTTTTGAAAGACAAGAACAAGCCTGGAAAAGGAAAGAAATCCTCCGTCAGAGGACAAATGAGCACCTGGAGAACATAAGGAAACACTTAGAACCATCAAAGAGTAAAAATCAATTTGTGAGAGAGGAAGTGGAAAAACAAGAACAAAAGGTTGTGTCAAGTGAAATTGCAATGAAAGATGAGGAACATGAGACAAGGATTTTATATTCACAAAAGCCACTTGAGGTGACAAAGAAACATGAACACTCACAACCCTCACAAACTTCCCTTGAATCTGTGATTGAAAAATATGAAGAAGAGATGAAGAAATCTTGGGAAGAACAACAAACCTCCTCCATAAAAGAACTATTAAGTCAAATGTTGAGTGCAAAGAAAGGAGTGGAGGAGCAAGAAAGTGAGGAAGTCGTTCCAGAAAAGTCACATTCAATTGAAGTGGAGAAGTGCAAAGAGGAAAAGCTCATGAAACCACCAATGCAAGAGGCTCTTAATGAAGAAATCACTCCAATAATCACACAGCAACCAAGTCTTGAATCTAAAGAAGTGAAGACAACTAGCAAGAACACCAATTCTGTCCCTAATCCAGCAAGCAAGATCAATCAAGCCATTTGCAAAAGGAAGCTTGCTGAGGAAAGGCCAAGACAAGGGACACTAGCTGAATCTTTCCCTTCTTTGAGGTCATTCCTCTTAACAAACTGGAAGAAGAGGAAGAAAGTGAAGAACAACATGTCAAGCTAATGACACTAAAAGAGCACTTGTTGGGAGGTAACCCAACAGTAGGTAACATTTCTTCTCTGCTTTGTTTTCTTTCTTTTCTTTGTTTAAATTCAATAAATTGGCATATGGTTACATTTTAAGTTTGGTGTTGCCTTGCAACAAATTGTTTTCAATCTTTTTGGATGATTGCATCAAATCAAAAAAATGAAAGTGACACACCACACACCAAGATTCTAAGTTTGGTTTGCCACTTATTTTCTATGCAATTCATTCAAGCAATACTACTTGTCTGGATAATCATAATGCCTCTGCAGTTTTATTTTTCTCTTTTAATTTGATACTTTTTCATTCTACTTTCTTTAGTCATTTTTCTATTTTAAAAATGCTTTCATTTTAGTTTGCTTATTTACTGTGTTTGTTAAGACATTACCAAAAGAGCTTTATTCATGACAGATTCTTGGCTTGGTGATTGTACTTAACAAATAACAGTTTCACTTGCTTAGTTTTAATTCAAATAAATTGACATATGATTGCATTCTAAGTTTGGTGTTGCGATGCAACAAAATTTGGTTCAAATTCTTACAAGGTACTTGCATTAATTCCAAATGAAAGTGTCACACTAAGTTTGGTGTGCCACTTATATTTTATGCAATCTATCATGCACACCCTCTTATATTTGCAATCATAATGTTTCTGTTTCTTTGTGCCTTGATTGTTATCTTTAATTTTGCTTGTTTAAAATACATGTGCTACTAACATATCATTGTGTAAGACATTCATGATCCATCTTAGCCCCATAGCCATTGTTCTAATTGTTGCTTGATAGACCCCACCACCATTGTTCTAATTGTTGCTTAAGGAAGAGCAAGCATTCTGATTTGGTATGGGAAGGAGAAGAATGGGAGGAAAATGACAACAATAGAGAAGAAGAATTGCAAGGTTGTAAAGTTCCTTTTCCTCTCATTTGTTTCATAATCTGCATGATTGTCTTCATCTTTTCTGTTTACATGTGTTTATGAATAAAGCATAGTTTGAATCTTGATTTGTAACATGTTGTTGTGGCATTATAACTACCAACTTGAATCCTGTGAGTTCAAAAGCAGTAAATCATCATGATTATAAACAAACAAGGCATTAAAGAAGAACTTAGCATGTGCATACAAGTATTGGAAAGCTAGTATGATTGATTGTTGCTCAATTGCATTGGATTTTATTTAATTGAAGTTTTTCATCTAGTACATTTTGTGAAATCTTTTGAAATCATGAAAACCTTGAAGAAGCAAATACAATTAAAGCAAGAAAAGAAAAAGGGAAAGAATGAGAAAGCTGAAGGCTTTGAGTACCAATGGCAATTTATTTGTTAAGTGCTTGTGGTGTTTATGTATCAAGCCAAATGCTTGAAAATAAAACACTTAGAAGACAAGGCTAGGCTCAAGTGCAAAAAGCACTCCCTCAAAGCTCAAGGTTCTGAGCATCAATGATTAGAGAGTCAAGAAAAGAAAAGAAAAATGAGCTTAATGAAGTCCTCTAATTAAATGCTTGTGGTGCTTATGTATCAAGTGGTAATACTTGAAAACAAAGCATTTAGAAGTCGTAGCTTTGTTATTAACTCATGGGGCAAAGCACTCAAAAGGAGAAGCTAAAAAAAAATTTCAAAAGCTTGTTTCAAGGAAGAATTATAAGAAAAAGATTTCATAAATTGAGCTAGATGGAAGTATCAATCTCCTTGGATTGTCAATCTTTATTGCATGATTCTTTTCTTGCTTGGGGACAAGCAAGGTTTAAGTTTGGTGTTGTGATGACATATCATCATATACCTATTTTTCTATGCTTTTTCATACAAGAAATTGATGATTTGTACTTAAATATTGAATGCTTTTATACTTAATTGGTATATTTCCTTGATCTTTTAATTTTATAAATCTTGTAGGAAATAAGAAGAAAAAGAAGCAAAGAAGCACAAAAAAAGGAGAAAAAAAGAGCTTTGGGACACACTTTGAAGTTGGAGCACACTTTGGAGCCTTAGGCCATGCTTTTAAAAGCGTGGCCCATGACCAAATTAAAGGAGAATAGGCAATCAGCACACACTGCCCTGCTCTTGCCAAGGGCAGGGCAGAATCGTGATGCAAAGTGAGGTTGGAAGCAAGAATTTTCGCTAAGGTAAAATCTGGGCGCTCACAGCATGACCATGCCTCCTTCAAAGGGCTATAACTTGAGCTACTGATGTCCAATTGATGTGCTTCCAGTTGCGTTGGAAAGCTGACATTCAGAGCTTTCCAACGATATATAGCAATTCATATTTGGCGCACAATTGAGGCATGAGTGAAAGGCATCTTTAAGAGCCAAAAATAAGCGAAAATAAACCAAAGTGCTTCCACCAAGGCTCGAAGCTGGAGCCTCACTCCAAAGCAAAGTAGCACTCATTTTTCTGCTCTGCCCTCTTGGAGACCAGGGCAATGTCGTGCTCTCTTCATGAAAAATCAAGAAAAATTGCTCCCCCAAATACTTTCACCAAGGTTCGAACACAAGACCCACAAGGAAGCCAAGCCTTATGCGTGAATTAGGTGCCAAGGAAACCAAGGAAAAGGAGCAGCGTGTGCCTCCACCAAGTTTCAAACTTGGAACCTCACCTTTTGGCAACATTGCCCTGCCCTCCGCAAGGGCAGGGCAGCAATTCTTGGTGCATGGCACAAAAATTGGCACGGCCAGCTTGCACAATTGTCGCGCACCAAAGGAGTTTCGGCCAGCAACAAACGCGCACCATGGCAACTCTGCCCTGCCCACCCCAAGGGCAGGGCTGCATCCTGACGCACCAAGCACGCACGCAACGAGGGCCGCATGCACCATTTCCTGCTCTGCCTTCCACAAGGGCAGGGCAGCCTCCTGGGAGCAAACACTCATGGGCCAAAATTCAACCAAAATTCCATTTAAATTCAATTCCTCTCCAAATTCACTCAAGGCCAACCAAACCCATTTCTCCTCAAATCCAAAGCAAGCAAAGCCCACATCATCACTCAAAGGCACATGGATCAATTAAATTAGGATTTTCATTTTTGTAATTTGTTTTAATTTCATTTTTATTTTTTCATTTTGTAAAGCCTATATAAAGGCATCAAGGAGCTCAATTAGAAAGAGGCTTGCTCCATTAGAGAGTAGTAGTAGTAGATAGCTCTCTCTTTGAGTTTTCATTTCTGTTTTGAATCTTGGGTGGAGATTGGAAGGAATTCTGTTTTCATTCTCCATCTGCAACATCTCTGCTTTGTTCTTCTGCATAATTGAGAATTGGATTTACATTTCACTTGCTGCTTGATTTACTTTTCTTCTGCTATTATTTTCTACTTTGATCAAGGAAGGAATTGAGATCTAGACTTGTTTTCTAGTCTCTTTGATTTCCTGAGATCTCCATTTTGATTTTCCAATTGAGTTGAATTTAATTTCTATTTGCTTCTTCAAGCAATTCTGCTTTCTATTTGAGATCGGTTGCAAGTTACTACATCTTTTACTTCTGTGTTTGATTGCCATTTACAATTTCTTGTTTGATTTATATGAATTCCAGCTCCCAAAATCCTTTTATTCTTCCTGCAATTTAAATTTTCAGTTGCTTGATTTATTGCTTCCTTTAATTTCCAGCACCCACTCCCCTTTACATTTAATGCAATTTACATTTCTTGTCATTTAAGATTCTTGCAATTTACATTTCTTGATCTTTAAGTTACTTGCCAATTTACTTTCTGCATCTTTAAGATTTCTGCCATTTACTTTCTGTTGGCTACACTTCACACAATCCACTTCAATGTTAGCTTGACTAAACTAATCACCCACTAAAGTTGCTTATCCATCAATCCCTGTGGGATCGACCTCACTCTTGTGAGTTATTACTACTTAATGCGACCCGGTATACTCTCAATGAAAGCACCAACCATCAAGTTTTTGAAAAACTTGATGTGTGGAAAACGATCCAACACAAAACTCACCGGCAAGTGTACCGGGTCACATCAAGTAATAAAACTCACGGGAGTGAGGTCGATCCCACAGGGATTGAAGGATTGAGCAATTTTAGTTTAGTTGTTGATTTAGTCAAGCGAATCAAGTATTGGTTGAGTGGTTTATCATTAACAGAAACTAAATTGCTTGGAATGTAAAGGGAGAGGGGAGAATTATAGTAAATTAAAGAGCAGGAAAGTAAAAGATGCTGAATCTTAAAGAACAAGAAATTAAATGACTGAAACTTAAAGTGCAAGAAATGTAAATTGCAGTAACTTAAAGTGCAAGAAATATAAATTGCTTGAATGAAAAAGGAATTTGAGGATTTGGATTTCAGAATTCAAACGAGGGAAATTAAATTGCAACAATTTAATTAAACAAGAGATGAATTAAAATAGACTAGATCTCAAATAGAAATGGAAATTAAATTGCAGCAGAGGTTCACAGAAGAACCAAAAGGAAGATGAGATCTTAGAGCTCTAGAGACTAGATAGCAGAGTCTAGATCTCAATTGCCTTCCCCGATCCAAGTTCACAAAGCAATTAACAAGAAATTAAAGATTGAAGCAGTAAAAGAAATTGGATTCAACTCAATTATGCAGAAGGGAAATTAAAGAGATCTTGAATGGAGATTGAGACAGAAATTCCTCAATTCTTCACACCCAAGACTCAAACAAGAAAAGTAAAAATGCTCAAACAAGAATGAGGAAGAAGAGAGATCAATTCTCCTCCCCAATTCTCTGAAATCTCAGTTCCTAGCTCTCAGTGAAGTCTCCAAGAGAAGGTTCAAAAATAACAGGAAAAAAATTTAAAGCTCAAAAGAAAGGTCCTAATTACATCAAACTATCTCATATTTATACACTTTCTATTCTTGGATCTTGGGATTTGGATGGGCTTTTGATTTGGTGAAGAATTGAATTAAATTGGATTTTTTTATCCAATTTCAGCCGATGAAAAATTGGCTTCCAGGAGGCTGCCCTGCCCTTGTGGAGGGCAGGGCAGGAAATTGTGCGTGCGGCCTTGTGCGTGCGTGTTTGGTGCGTGTGGTGCTGCAGGATGCTGCCCTGCCCTTGTGGAGGGCAGGCAGAGTTTTGTGGTGCGCCAGATTCTGCTGCCCGTGCGTGCTGCTGCTGCCGAGACTCCCTTTGTGCGCCAACTCTTGTGCGCTGGCCGTGCATCACCAAATGCTGCCTTGCCCTTGTGGAGGGCAGGGCAATGTGCCAAATGTGAAGTCCCACGTTCGATACTTGGTGGAGGCACATGTTGCTCCTTTTTCCTTGGTTTTCTTGGCACCAAAGTAAGGTCTAGTTCCTTGCTTCCTCATGGTGCTGTGTTCGATCATCGGAGTTTGAAAGCAAGCTTGTTTTCTTTTTGTTTGAACGTTCCTTCCTTCCTTGTCCTTGGGTTCGAAACCCATAGGAAGCACTAGGAAGAAATTTCCTTTGAATTATTCTTGATTGAAGCCCGATATTGCTCTTGAGGAGGACAGGGCAGAGTTTTTGCTTCCTTTGGTCCTTGGCATCAAATTGTGCTCCGCCCTTGTTGTGGGCAGGGCAGTGTTGCTTCTTGTTCATACCCTGACCGGGCTCCTCCAACTCGGCAAAATCCATGAAAGGGCCGACCTCGTCCCAAGGCCCACGCCTGAGGTCGGACCTCGGACAATAAAGCTAAGAAGGCCCATCGAAAGGAACGCAGCCCAAAACCTA
>NC_029777.3:84852195-84866280 GCF_000817695.3 Arachis duranensis
GAAAGGAAAGAACAAACAAATGCATTAAATTAAAGGGATAGAAGAGTAGAGGGGGAGAAGAAGAGAAAGAAAGAAGAAAGAAGAAGAAAGAAATTAGGATTTGGGGAAGAAAAGATAAGATATTTTGGCTGATTAGGATATTCTGTGCACCGCATATGACGCGGACGCGTGACTTGAATTGTGGGAATGGCACGAGTGCGGCCTCGCGTTCGCGCAACTTTCTGTTTGAAATTTATTTTTCCAAAATTTTGGGTGACGCGATCGCTTGGATGATGCGATCGCGTGAATGGCTACACTTCCAAAAGGACGCGGACGCGTGGGAGGCGCGTTCGCGTGGTGGGGCTTGTGCTGCTAGCACCATTCCAGCCCCACTCCATCATAACTCTCTGCCATACACCAAAGGCACGCCTCCAGCCATGCTTTTGCGTAACTCCCTGCTCAATCTTGTGTTCTTCCCAACGCACCTATGACGCGGACGTGTCAGCGAGGCTGTCGCGTCGCGTGCGAATTTTTTATTTTTTTTATTTTTATTTTTTTGATGCAGTATGCAGAATGCAATGAATGTTATGCAAAATTCCAGGTTCAATTAAAAACTCAAAAACAGACTAAAATTTAAACTGAAAAGGGAATGATCATACCATGGTGGGTTGTCTCCCACCTAGCACTTTTAGTTAAAGTCCTTAAGTTGGACATTTTGGTGAGCTCCTTGTTATGGTGGCTTGTGCTTGTATTCATCCAAGAATCTCCACCAGTGTTTGGAATTCCCACAGCCTCTGGGATCCCAAACTAGACGCAGAAGGCCTTCGAGCAAGCTAAAGCAATTGACAAGGCCCTAAGAGTATTGATTTCTAGATTGAATTCTGGGGTCCCAAACCTTGCTTTTGCACCCGTCTTCTTGTTGATCATTAGTGTTCCAACCGAGTGGCATGCAATCTGAATTCCCACTATAGCAGGCCAAACAACTTCCTAGACCCATTCAGTTAAGCTCTACACCAACCTTTGCGTTTAAACTCAAAGCTTCCAACCATAATGAACCTTGCAGGATAATTCTTACCACTGACCATCTTCCTCTTACTCTTAATGCCACAAAGAGCTCTAAGTTGACCATCCATCTCCAGTAGCCCATATTCAAGTGGAATTAGAAAGCTAAAGGATATGAATTTTACCCACTTGAATATTGTGAAGGATGATGGCAACTTAGGGGGAGGGGTTTCTAATGAACTTGCAAGCTCCACTCCTTTGTGTTCTTCTTTGACAACTACCACCTCTTTGCAAGTTTCTTCTATATCAACCTCTTCCTCTTGGTAGCTTTCTTCTAATTCAATCTCTTCTTCATTGCTCACCAAGGGCATGGGAGGTTGTGCTTCTTCTTCCTTAGTCTCCATCTCTTGATCAACCTCTTCCAAGTCTTCAACCATGACATGCCTTGGAGGTTGTACACCCTCCTCAACATTAATTTCAAGCATCTTAGAAGGAGGCTTTATGAATGGACTTTCCAATGGAGGTTCAGCATCTCCTAAGTCTTCAACCACTTTTTCTTCTTCAATAGTTCTGGCTTCCTCCACTTGTTCCAGTACAAATTCATGCTCTTTACTGTCCACCGGAGTTTCTAATGTCTCCTTCATGCTACGTTCTTCATTAGATTGTCCACATGAAGCCATGGGGGTTCCTTGAGTGTCCGAACATCGGGAAGCTAATTGATTTATCGCTTGATTCAATTGATGAACGGTTGCGTGAAATTGATCCACTATTTCC
Organism: Arachis duranensis; assembly: GCF_000817695.3. NCBI lineage: Eukaryota > Viridiplantae > Streptophyta > Magnoliopsida > Fabales > Fabaceae > Arachis > Arachis duranensis. Next base: position 84,853,951 of record NC_029777.3, read on the forward strand.
TTGAGACGATCCGTTGAGTCTTGTTGCGCTCGGCTATCATAAGTAGGATCATAGTGCTCTTGGATTGATGGATATGGAGATGGTGTATATTGAGGTGGTGGTTCTTGGGAGTAATTGGGGTGGAATTGGGGTGGTTCTATATATGGTTCATACGGTTCATAGGGTGGTTGGTATGGTGGATATATGTTAGGGTCATATGGAGGTGAATGGCGAAAAGGGGCTTGTGAGTGTGGTGGTTTATTGGCATATGATGGGGCTTGTTGGTAACTACAAGGTGGTCCACCAAATCTATCAGTTGGGTATGCATTGTAGAATGGTCTTTATCTGTGATATCTAGGAAGGTGTTGTCGCCTAAAGGGTTGATCAGATCTTCTTGGTTCCATCCATCTTTGATTGCTTAGACTTTGATGCATAGTCCTGTTATAGCTTCCATTCCTTGCAACAAAAGTAGAACCAAACTCATAGCCAAAGGGGTGAGAGTTCATAGTAGTAGAAGAAAATAAAAACAAAAACTAACAAAAAGAAAATATTTTAAAAAGATATAATTTTTGAAAAAAAATTTGAACTTTGAAAAATAAGATAAGATAAGATAAAAAAAATTTTTAAAATAAAAATCTAAATTTTTTTTTGAAAAAATATTTACAATAACCAATAATAAGGCACACGTTTGCAATTTCCCAGCAACGGCGCCATTTTGAAGAGAGAACTTTTGTGTGGTATAGAATTCAGAATAAATTCCCGTTGCAAGTATAGTTTCTAAACCAACAAAAGTCCTTTCTTACAAACGTTTTGGCTGTCACAAGTAACAAACTCCTTAAAACTGATAACCGAAGTATTTAAACCTCGGGTCGTCTTCTCAAGGAATTGCAGGGAGGTGTTCTTATTATTGGTTATGCAAAAGTATATTTTGGGGTTTTTAAAAGGGTTGAACAAGTAATTTAATTGAAAAGAAAAAATAATTAAATGACTATAAAATAAACCCTTGGCAAGATATGAGAAATTGGAAATCCTATCCTAGTTATCCTTATCAGGTGTAATGAGAATTAGGTTTTAATCCCACTTAGTTAACCTTTACTAAAGCAAAGGAAAGTCAAGTGGACTAATTAGTTTGATCCTCAAGTCCTAGTCAATCCCTGTAGGAAGACTAGCTTTAGAGCGATCTAGATCAATTAGAATCTGCCAATTTCAACCACTGCTGAGTTTGACAGATTCCTAGGAAAAGATTGGGATTATAGAAGTTCAAACTAATTAGTAAAGATAGCGGTTATCGATCACGTTGAGTCTAATAACTCCTGAGTTACTGATTTCTTAACCAAGACCAAAAGGAGAAAAATCTAAATTATTGATATAAATAAAAGACAGCAATCATAAATCTGAAATACCTCAATTGCATTAATAAAAGCAGTCAAATCTAACATGGAAAAGTTCATAAGCCAAATAGGCAACATAAGTAATACAAGCATTAAAGCATCTAGAAGTAAAAGAGAAATACAAAGTAAAAGGAATATTGAACCTGATGAAGAGTCGAAATCCTAAATCCTTTAAGAGGAATCCTAATCCTAAATCCTAAGAGAGAGGAGAGAACCTCTCTCTCTAAAAACTACATCTAAAACCTAAAATTGAATTATGATCTGATTTGAATTCCTCCTTGAGTCTCTGCATGTTCCTTGACTTTAATCTGTGTTTCTGGACCGAAAACTAGGTTGAGATGCGGTCTGGAATCTGTGCCAGCGACTTCTGTAATTCTGCAGATCGCGCACGTCACGCGTCCGCGTCGTCCACGCGTTCGCGTCACTCAGCACTTCTCGTACCATGCGTGCGTGTTGTCCACGCTTTTGCGTCGTTCGTGCAGCTTCCAATCCGCGTGGTTGCGTCAGGCACGCGAGCGCGTCACGGTAATTCCTTCTATTTCGCGCGGTCGCGTGAGCCATGCGACCGCGTGACTTCTTGCTGGTCATCTCCTCAATTCCTTGTGTTCCTTCCAGTTTTGCATGCTTCCTCTTCATTCCTTACGCCATTCTTGCCCTATGAAGCCTGAAACACTTAACATACAGATCACAACATTGAATGGTACGAAGGAAGATAAAAATATACAACTAAAAGGTCCTTAGGAAGCAAGTTATTAATCATAGGATATTTTTAGGAAGGAATTGTAAATACATTCAAATCATATGAATAAGTGGGTGAAAAACTTGATAAAACCACTCAATAAAACACAATATAAACCATAAAATAGTGGTTTATCAGTCACATGTGTGCTTATTATCTTCTCGCAACCTGGCGTTTGCGAGATTACTAGCTCAAATTACTCGATTAAAAGCACAATTTCTAGAAAATCCAATCAAAGCAATTCGCTCTTGATAATGCTGGTGAATTTACTTCTCAAGCTTTTGATGCTTATTGTATGGCTAATGGAATAAGTGTTGAACATCCAATAGCTTATGTTCACACACAAAATGGGTTAGCAGAATCACTTATTAAATGCCTCTAATTAATTGCTAGACCCTTACTTATGAGAACAAATCTCCCAACCTCGGTTTGGGGGCATGCTGTTTTACATGCTGCAGCACTTATTCGTTTGAGGCTAACGAGTTACCATCAATTCTCTCCTATGCAATTAACTTTTGGCCAGCAGCCAAATATTTTCCATTTAAGAATATTCGGGTGTGTGATATATGTTCCCATTGCACCACCTAATCGCACTAAAATGGGACCCCAAAGAAAATATGGGATATATGTTGGATATGATTCTCCCTCTATTGTGAGGTATCTTGAGATACAAACTGGAGATGTATTTAAATCCTGGCGGATTGTCATTTTGATGAATCAAAATTTCCAACATTAGGGGGAGAGAATAAGCTTCCTGAAAAAGGAACTTAATTGGAAAGCATCATCCTTGATGCATTTAGATCCTCGATCAGGGCAATATGAACTCGAAGTTCAAAAGATTATACATTTGCAAAGAATAGCAAATGAATTGGCTGATGCATTTTCTGATACAAAGAGGATAACCAATTCTTATATACCAGCAAAAAATGCCCCAATACGAATTGATGTCCCAGTTGGACAAATTGCCACCGAAGCAAATACACGCCAGAAGCGTGGCAGGCCTGTCGATTCCAAAGACAAAAATCCTCGAAAGAGAAAAGAGGTAAATATTATTCCTGTTGAAAAAGACATAGTAGAGACATCTGCAGTTGTCCAAAATTCCGATATAGTTTTAACGCCAGAAGACGTTTAGGTACCTGAAAATAGTGAAATGACGAGATCTCGATAAATTATGTCTTTATAGGAGAGAAATGGGACTGAAATAAGACAATGTCAATTAAATATTTGCATATAATGTGGCATTAAATATCATGTATGAAAGTAAGGATCTTGAGCCAAGATCAATCGAAGAATGTCGACAAAGAAATGATTGGCCAAAATGGAAAGCAGCCATGAAGGCTGAATTAGACTCATTTGCAAAACGTGAAGTTTTTGGACCTGTAGTCCGTACACCTGAAGATGTAAAACCTGTTGGATACAGATTGGTATTTGTGAGAAAACGAAATGAGAAAAATGAAGTTGTGCGCTATAAAGCCTGACTTGTGGCACAAGGTTTTTCACAAAGGCCTGGTATAGATTATGAAGAAACGTATTCCCCTGTAGTGGATGCGATAACATTGCGTTATTTGGTCAGTTTATCCACATATCATAAACTGCATATACATTTAATGGATGTGGTAACAACCTACTTATACGACTCATTAGATCGGGATATCTATATGAAAGTCCCTGAAGGACTAAAGATATCTAAACCATCCAATGAATATTCGCAAGGATTATACTCAGTCAAATTGCAAAGATCTTTATATGGTTGGAGATGGAGAGACAGAATCACCAATCACTGAACGACACCACAACACAAGAAAAGCAAAATGTGGGCGAAAGACAGAGAGAGAGAGAGAATGAAGGGAGAAGTTACGAAGAGGAGCGAAGAAGGGAAACCGTTTTTTGATCGCAAATTCAAAATAAAAGGCCACAAGGAAAAACGGGGAAATTAATACCAATTAATGAAGGTATTAAACCCTCGCACGTTCCCAAAAGCACTGATATAAAGCACGCGCTTTTTGAGAAAAACGTTCCACATTTAAAAAAAGCTTCTACAAAGGAATCGACAAAATGCTTGAGTTCGGCTTCACCATAGAAGGACCGAAGTCAAGGACTCGACCTCAAAAAAGAAGACCGAGCTCAAGCAGGGGCACTGTTCATACCCTGGGTCGAACTGTCTGAGCCGGGATGTTCAGTAGCAAAGCGACCGACCTCTTTAGGTCAAGCAGACCGACTTCTTCGTAAAGAACTCGGCCAAATTGACAAGAAAGCCCAAAGAAGGGCCCAACTTACGGAATACGACCCCGATCCTAAGGCAGCCCAAGCCTATAGAGATAAGGGCGGTTCCATAGAAGATAATACCCTTGCTAACTTAAGCATCGGAGTCCCTTGCAGGTACCCCCCACCCTCCGGGGACGAAGGATCAGCAGCACCGCCAAGCCCAACAAGTCGGACACAACAGCTCCGACTAGTACAGAAGATCTCATCCGAGATCAACCTTCAGTTTCAGGTAATCCTCGGAACATTGGCGCCGTTGCCGGGGAACCTAGAAGTCATCTCATCACCATGGCGAACGACCATGATAACGACCACGACTCAGATCTAGAGGATAGAACGCTGCACAAAAACGCGGACACCACACCAAAGGATACTCCTCAACTTAACAACAAAAAGAATTCTCCAAACGCAGGAGCCATAGAGGCGCTTCAAGATCGATTAAAACAACTCGAGAAAGAAGGCCAACATCAACGCGAAAAAGAAGAGGATCTACATCGGGAGATAAGGCAACGCCGGGAATTAGAAGATAAGCTTCTAAAACTCGAAGCCGATCTCAAAACCAAAGCTACTCAATCCACTCCAGAGGATAGCTCTCGCAAGGATCAAGATCCATTCACCAGGGAAATCATGAAGACCAAAATCCCAAAGGACTTCAAACTTCTGGATATGATTTTGTACGACGGCACTTCAGACCCTAACCATCACCTCAGCAATTTCAGAAGTATAATGTACCTCACTGACGCCTCGAATGCAGTTCGCTGCAAAGCCTTTCCAACAACTCTTACCAAGACAGCCATTAGATGGTTCGACAGCCTACCTCCAAAGTCCATCTCGAGCTTCGACGACCTGGCCAGATTTTCCATACAAAAAGATAAGGCTAAACACGCCTCCAGCCTACTAGGGATCAAGCAAGGAGATCGGGAAAGTCTTTGTAACTACATGGAAAGATTCAACAAAACATGCATGGACATACAAAGTCTACCAACAGAAGCTGCCATTATGGGCCTCATAAATGGCCTACGAGAAGGGCCTTTCAGCCAATCTATATCTAAGAAATATCCTGCATCCTGATAAACGAAATTTAGCATGCCGATTTAGAATTCAATAATGAATATGATCGTGAGTATAGTCTAATCGACATTTAAACTCCGCATCAAACAATCCTACAATCTATAACCGAGAGTACTAGTCTCCCGAGTCGTCCTCCCTTGGAATTGCTAGAGAATGCATATTATTGATTAGGAAGCTTTGTTATGGTTCTTTTAGAGTTTAGCGAGAATAGATGACAAACTATCGATATTAGAAGACTTGGCCTAGGGTTGGCATTAGAAATTCTATCATTATAGCTTCCTCAATGATGATAACAATTTAGGCTTTGCTTCATTTAGTTGACCCCTAGGTATAGAGGAAAGTCAAATAAGATTAACTAACTTGAGTCACAAGTCCTAGTTTTACCCTAGAGAAATCTAGCTTTAGTGCACTCCAAGTCAATTAGCAATTCCTAATTCCCAATCAACAATTGACATAAACTATTCAACTCTTTCTAATGGTCCAAACCCTATGCCAAGTAAGAAACTTTCACTCCATAACTAGTGTTGGCATTTTATCAAACAATTGATGAGTGAGAATGAAAGACATAATAGGAATGAGAAGAACTTAGAATTAAAAGTGCTTCAACACAAGAAATTAACAACAATCAACAATGAACAACAATAGAAATGAACTTCTCAAGAAATTGATAGAATCCGAAACTACAAAGTTGAATCTAGGATCTATGATAATTGAGCAATTACAAGCACTAATTGAGATTAGAGAAGAAGATCTATAACATGAACAAAGTAAATTGAGAATTGCAATGGATCTCACCAAAGAGTGATTGAGAATTCAGAAATTGAAGAAGATGAACCCTAATGAGAGCTTGGAGTCTCTCTCCCTACCCAAGAGTGTAACTACCACAAGGAGAAAAATCTAGAACAAATGTAAAATGAGCTAAAAGTCCCTTAACCCTTCAACCCCTGGTCTTTTTAAGCTCTTCCCGCCAAGGCATTTCCCCAAGATGGGATCTCCAACTGTCTCCACGCCCAGGTCACGTGACTCTTTAAAAATCATATTCGAGCATCGGCGCGCACGCGCAAAGCACGCGTGCGCGCCACTGGGGCACCTTGCAATGCGAGCGGAAGCGTAACGTACGCGTGCGCGCCCATGGGGATCATGGCTTAGCCGCTACATGTACCGGCTCGTAGCTTGGCTTCTGACTTTGGCTTATAGCTGCGCAATCCACGCGGGCGTGCCAAGTACACGCACGCGCCCTTGCTGAAATTCCCAAGGCTCAATTTCTCATGCTCCCTTCCTTTGCACCCATTCTCCTTCTCTCTTCCGGTTCATCCCTGCCCTATATTCTGAAACCACTTAACACACAAGTCACGGCATCGAATGGCACCAAGAGAAGATTAGAAATGTATCTAGTTTAATGCAAAATAAGCATGTTTTCATCCATGAGGCAAAAATTAGGAAAGGAACACAAAGTCTTGTATTTTCATATGAAAAGCGTGTGGAATCATTGATAAAATCCCTGAAATCAATACAAGATAAACCCTCAAAATGGGGTTTATCACATCCCTGGACGAAGTACAAGAACGGATGCAGAAGTACATCAATGTGGAGGAGAATTCACGACTTGGGGAAGCCTCGAGGTTCGGTTCCACCTATCGAGACAAAGATAAAGAATCCAAGAAAAAGGAAGATCGCTCCGGGGAGAAAATAAAAAATATCATAACTACACCCCTCTTAGAGTATCCTTGGTAGATGTTTACAAAGAAGTATGCCATACAGAAAAAATACCCCCAGCTCGGCCACTCAAAGGCAAAAGAGGAGGAGGAAATTGAAACGAATATTGTGAGTATCATCGAGTCTGAGGACATTCCACCAACGAATGCTTCGACTTGAAAAATATCATAGAAAAGTTAGTAAGAGAAGGAAAACTAGATCGGTTTTTGGCCAACCGGGATGAAGAGCCAAGAAAAAGAAGAAGGGATGAAGATGTAGGACGGTCTGAGCGATCACATCGCACACCGGAAAGACACGTCCATATGATACACGGCGGATTTGTGGGAGGAGGAATCTCCAAATCATCCCGCAAGCGACACCTCAAAGAAGCATACCATGTCAAAGGAAAGAAGGAGGCGCCAGCCATCCCAGCAATTATGTTTACCAAAGAAGACGCATCCGGAATCATCTCAGGACACGACGATCCCATGGTCATCACTATCATACTGGCAAAGACCAACCTCCACCGTACATTAATTGACCAAGGAAGCTCCGCCGACATCTTATTCAAAACTGCCTTCAACAAGCTCGGCTTAGAAGATAAAGAGCTAAGAGAATACCCGAACAGCCTGTTCGGACTTGGGGATACCCCAGTACAACCACTGGGATACGTATCGCTACACACAACCTTCGGAAAGGGGAACCAATCCAGAACACTCAAGATAGACTACATCGTGGTCAACGTAAGCTCAGCCTACAATGCCTTAATAGGTCGGACAACGTTAAACCAACTCGGTGCAATAGTTTCAACTCCACATCTATGTATGAAATTCCCAACTGCGGAAGGGATAGCTACAATAAAAGCAGATCAAAGGATGGCGCGTCGCTGTTATAACGAAAGTCTAAACTTCAGAGGCGAAAGAGAAGAGTTCCACACAATCGAACTTGGTGGAGTTCAGAGGCGCGAAGAACTTCGTCCACAGCCTGAAGGTGAAGTAGAGAAAGTTCAGATCGGAGACACCTCGGATAAGACAACTAATATTGGCACAATCCTGAAAGGAGACGCAAAGAAATCACTCCTACAGTTCCTACGAGACAATGTTGATCTCTTCGCATGGAAAGTCGCCGACATGCCAGGCATAGATCCCGAACTGATAAGCCACAAGTTGGCAGTCTATCCGGGATCCCGGCCAGTACAACAAAGACGAAGAAAACTCGGACCAGAACGGTCTCAGGCTGTGGCAGAATAGGTGCAAGCACTACTAGAGGCAGGATTCATAAGAGAAGTTAAGTACCCACTATGGCTAGCAAACGTCGTCTTGGTGAAAAAGTCAAATGGGAAGTGGCGAATATGCACCGACTACACCGACCTTAACAAAGCCTGCCCAAAAAATCCTTATCCACTCCCAAGCATCAACGCTCTAGTAGACGCCTCATCGGGATATAAGTATCTCTCGTTTAGGGACGCATACTCGGGGTATAACCAGATCCCAATGTATCCACTGGATCAAGAAAAAACCTCGTTTCTAACACCCAAAGCAAACTATTTCTACATCGTAATGCCTTTTGGCCTTAAGAACGCGGGAGCTACTTATCAAAGGCTAATGAATAAGGTCTTCTCAGACCACATCAGAAAAATCATGGAGGTCTACGTGGATGAATGAAGAGACATTACTGACCGACTTGGTTCAAGTGTTTGACACCATACGGAAGCATGGCATGTGACTTAACCCGACCAAATGCACCTTTGCAGTGGAAGCAGGTAAGTTCTTGGGCTTTATGCTCACACAAAGAGGAATCGAGGCAAATCCAGATAAATGCCAGGCCATACTCAACATGAAGAGCCCAACCTGCGTTAAAGAGGTACAACAACTCAATGGGAGATTGGCGGCCTTGTCCAGATTCCTAGCAGGGTCAGCGATAAGATCCCTCCCTTTCTACGCTACTTTAAGAAAGGGAAAAAACTTCGAGTGGACAACGGAATGCGAGCAAGCATTCCGAGACTTCAAAGAATTCTTGGGACGGCCACCTATCCTATCTCGACCACGAGAAAGAGAACCACTCATATTATACCTCGCAGTAGGGAGTCGAGCAATAGCCTCAGCACTAATTAGAGAAGACGATGGTGGGCAACAACCCGTCTACTTCATTAGTAAAGCACTGCAGGGGTCAGAGCTGAACTACTAGAAAATAGAGAAGTTTGCCTACGCTCTCATACTAACATCCTGACGACTTCGCCCATACTTCCAAGCTCATACCATTAAGGTTTGGACCAACCAGCCCATAAAGGGGATATTGCAAAAAACAGGTCTAGCAGGAAGAATCCTATAATGGGCAATCGAATTGTCTGAGTTTGACCTCCAATATGAGGCGCAGACAGCCATTAAGTCACAATACCTAGCCGACTTCATTGTAGAATTCACAAACATCCCGGAGATCCCCATAGAGTGGAATATATACGTGGACGATTCCTCGAATAAAACCGGAAGCGGTGCAGGTATGATAATCGAAAGCAAACAAGGAACCCAACTTGAGCTTTCCGTCAAATTCGGATTCCTGGCCTTGAACAACCAGGCGGAATATGAAGCATTATTAGCTAGTTTAAAGCTGGCTAGGGAGGTTGGAGCTCAGAAATTCAACATCTACAGCGATTCACAAGTCGTTACCTCACAAATAACAGGGAGCTACCAAGCCAAAGACCCTACCATGAAAAAATATTTGGATAAAACCAAGGAACAGCTCAGACAACTCGGGGAATATAGGATCTACCACATACCCCGCGAGCAAAACGCCCGAGCTGGCGCACTCTCAAAACTAGCCAGCACCAAACCAGGGGGCAACAATAGAAGCCTCATCCAGGAAATACTACAGAACGCGTCAATATCGGAAGAAGAAAAAGTCCTAGCCATAATAGGTCGGGATCAAGGATGGATGATCCCCATAATTAACTACCTCAAAACAGAAGCGCTCCCTACAGATGAAAAGGAGGCAAAGAGGTTAAAAAGGGAGGCACTGTACTACACTATCATAAACAACACCCTATACAAAAGAGGGATCTCAGTACCATTGTTAAAATGTGTACCGACCTCCAATACACAGGAAGTCTTGGAGGAAATACACAGCGGCATTTGTGGCAATCATCTCGGAGCGCAAGCTCTCACCAAAAAGGTACTCCGGGCGGGATTCTATTGGCCAACTCTACGAAAGGAAGCTACCGAATTTGTAAAGACATGTCCACCATGTCAGAAGCATGCCAACTTTCACATCGCCCCGCCGGAAAAGCTCATCAGCGTGACCTCACCCTGGCCATTTGCAAAGTGGGGACTCGATCTTCTCGGACCCTTTTCCCAGGGATCGGGACAAGTCAAATTCCTCATAGTAGGGGTAGACTATTTCACAAAATGGATCGAGGCAGAACCCCTAGCCAACGCCACTGCTCAAAGAAGCCGGAAATTCCTATATAGGAACATCATTACAAGGTTCGGGGTCCCATACTCCATCACCACAGATAATGGCACCCAATTCACAAATGCAGGCTTCAGAAAACTAGTGGCACTTGAATATAAAACACCAATTCACCTCCGTCGAACATCCCCAAGCCAATGCACAAGCCGAAGCGGCCAACAAAGTCATATTAGCCGGACTGAAACGGAGACTGCAGGAAGCAAAGGGAGCTTGGGCCGAGGAACTTCCACAAGTCCTATGGGCGTATCGAATAAACCCCCATTCTACTACAAACGAATCACCATTTTGATTAGCATACGGAGTGGAGGCAATGATTCCAATAGAAGTCGAGGAAGGGTCTCCCCGAGTAGTCCACTACAATGAACAAACCAACTCTCAACTTCAAAGAGAAGAGCTCGACCTACTTCCAGAAATCCAAGAAAGAGCTCGGATCAGAGAAGAAGCACTAAAGCGGCGAATGGCTTCCAGGTATAATCAAAAGGTATTACCAAGAGGTTTCGCTGAGAATGATCTCATCTTAATCCGAAATGATATTGGAACAACTCAACCCGGAGAAGGAAAGCTGGCAGCCAACTAGAAAGGACCCTACCGAGTCAAAGAAGTACTTGGGAAGGGCTACTACAGACTGTCCAAACTCGAGGGACGAGAACTCCCTAGATCATGGCACGCTTGTAACCTAAGAAGGTACTATAGCTAGGAAAGGTAAAAGATCTCATCACAAGATGTACTCTTTTTCCTGAAAAAGTTTTTTAATGAGGCATCAAGACTGAGATTTAATCCGATTTAAGGGTACAAAAAACTCCCGCATGTATATATTTGCACTTTCTTTGAATAAAATACGTTTCAGATATTTTACAAATTCCCAAGACGCATTAATTTGAAGCATTCATCGTCCGATTATAAAGCAACAGATCAACAGAAAGTGAAGAATAGATTCACTGTACGATCTCGATAGGGATGATCGTCCAACAAAGGTGAAAATGCGATTCACCTAAAGGACGATCAAACCAGGACAGAAACCACCATCTACAAATCGGCAAAGATGAACACAAAATAATGCAAGAAGTTATCGAAAGTGATCCCAAAAAGAACCTAATGAGGTCTTATGGATTGCTATATAATAACTCAAAAAGACTGGCCGACACTAAAAAATCAGACCAAGTCAACCCAAGTTATCAGTAAATCCCTGGAAAGAGGTCTGGCCAACCCTATTAAAGAGGAATTGCTATAACTTAGAAGAGATCGACCTAACGAAGTCAGTCTCCTACAAGACAAGTTATAAAAGTAATCCCTGAAAAAGACCTAACAAAGGACCAAGAAAGAGGATTACAAAAATAACTTAGAAGAGATCGACCTAACGAAGTCGGTCTCCTACAAGACAAGTTATAAAAATAATCCCTGAAAGAGACCTAACATAGGTCCAAGAAAGAGGATTACAAAAATAACTTAGAAGAGATCGACCTAACGAAGTCGGTCTCCTACAAGACAAGTTATAAAAGTAATCCCTGAAAGAGACCTAACAAAGGTCCAAGAAAGAGGATTAAAAAAATAACTTAGAAGAGATCGACCTAACGAAGTCGGTCTCCTACAAAGACAAGTTATAAAAGTAATCCCTGAAAGAGACCTAACAAAAAGTCCAAGAAAGAGGATTACAAAAATAACTTAGAAGGGGACCAACACAAAGAAATCGGTTATGGGGCGCTAAAAATACAAGCAAAAGCGAGGAAA
>NC_029777.3:84866373-84882317 GCF_000817695.3 Arachis duranensis
CAAAATCTACCTCAGAAAGCTACTTTTGTTTTTCAAAGTAAAAGTTGCCAGGCAGGCAACTAAAAAGCGTCAGCAGTTAAACAAAACAATAAAATTGTTCAAAAGCCCACAAACCGGGCTATTTACACAAATACTTAAAAAGAAGATCAGCAAAGATCGGGAGCCTTCCCGGCAGCATCAGAACGGGGAGAAGGAGGGCGAGTCTAAATAGGCACAGCATCTACAGTTCCATCATCCCGGTTCAGAATCTGACAATCTGGATCAGACATAACTAGAGGAACCGAGGAAGTCGACACCTTGATAGAAGGCACTAGGGGAGGTCCAACATCATCATCGGGATCATCTGGGTCAATCTTGCCATCCTTTACTACGTTATCAAGACTAACGAGAGTCAAGTCAGCATCAGGAGCAACAATCTGGAACTGCTCCATCAGGTTCTCAGAGGCGGCAGTCACGCTGCCCACAAGATGACCCTGAAGCTCGGCATAATCAACCCGAGCAGTTTCCAAATCATCTCGGAGATGCATCAACTCCCTATAAGCTGAGACATAGCTGTCCTTGTGCTTCAGTGCCATGTTCTCAGCCAACTTCAAAGAAGCAGCCAAGGCAAGAGAGCTGGCCTTCTCACCCTCCAGTTCCTTCTCTACCTTCGCCAACTTCACCTCCAACTCATCCTTCAGACCCTTGATCCGATCAAATTCTGATTTGGCCTCCTCCATGAAGGATTTGGTGACATGAATCGGGATCCCCTGAAAAGTTCGGAAAATAGCCGCACCCATATGTGCCATTTTCACACTACTTTTGGTGATAATATCCAGATGCTGAAGAAGAGACACATCATCCATGGAGAGCCCACGATAGGGGGCAATTTGCTGGTCAACAAACTCGACAGCATCAAAATCTGGGGCATCCAGGTTAAAGGGCTCGAATGTTTTTTGCTTTTTTAAGGGAGGAGCACCAGAAGCAGCGGCAGAAGTCTGTGGAGGATCGACCAGACGAACCCAAGGAATAGGAATTGCTTTCCTCGGCCCGGGAGAACTCAGCACAGGAGGTTTCACTGGAATCTGAAAATATCCCTCTCCGGCCACCTTGACCGAGATGTTTTGAGCAGCAGTTGCCTTCTTTGCCTTTTTGAAGGTCTTCATAGAGTCATTATTTTTTGACATCTCTGCAAATACAAAATCAGCCATAGTAAAGGGTTACAATCACAAGAAGAGGAAGCAAGACTAAGAAAACAAGTATAGAAACAAGTCAGACAAGTACCCAAAATAGTCTAAACCAAGGACGGGTCATTCAAAAACCTTTTTGTATCAAGATGGGGTGGTTCCCCCCATAAATCCTCAAGAACAACAACAAAAGCACGCTCAACCTCGTCAAGCATCTCCCATGTATACTGAGACACTCTCACATCCTTCTGCCACTCTAGAGGGAAAGAAGGCTCATCATTTTCATCAAAAAAAAAAGGGGGCGGGCCCCCTCGACAGCACGAACTCTAAAGAAGTAATTCTTAAAATCCTTAAAAGACTCGTCATACATGGCGAAAACTTTATGGCCCTGGGCAGACCTGAAAGAAACCCAGGAAGCTTTCTTTTTGGAAGAACCACCAGGCTTGGCAGAAACAAACAGATAAAGGAAAAGAGTCTGAGAATGTGTTACACCTAACTCTTGGCAAAGTAGCTGAAAGATCTTGACAAAACCCCAGGAATTTGGGTGAAACTGGGATGGGGCAATGTTACACGACCACAACAGGTCGGTCTCGAAAGCAGTAAAAGAAAAAGTAATGTCCAACTGACTGAAGAAATATTCATAGGCATAGAAAAAGGGACGCTCTCCCTCGATAGAGATAGGAAAACAAACCCTTTCTTCAGAATCAGGAGCGACAAGCTCATAATTCCTCTCCCGGGCACTATTACCACAGATCCTACGATGCTTCCTCAGCTCTACGCAAAATTCAGCATCCACAACAGAGACACACATCAAGACAAGGGTGTCCAGCCAATCGGACATCCCCTCGGGAACTTTGGAAGACATCTCTACAATGTTATTGCGAGAAGACATGAGGCCAACTAATCCTACAATAAGAAAAGACGATGGGATTACTAAAAACATCTCAGACGAAGGACAAAACAACTCGATTAATACGACACAGGCGAACAAACAGAAAAGGAAAACCCCAAGACTCAAACCAAAGTCCTGGGGCATCCTTTGGAGGCAGTAACAAAGCAAGGTTTTCAGGAAAAATCTACAGCTTGCATCCCAGCATCTCTCAAACAAGGAAAGAAGACTTCAAACAATCAAAGCATTTCAAAAAAGGAAAGTAGAAACACAAAAATCATCAAAGCCACTATCTTTCTACAGTCTACCAGCAAAGAGCATTGTCAACAACACCAAGCAGAAAATTGTCAAAAACACAACCTTTTGCAGACTCAAGCAAAAATCCTAAAAAGTATCAAAAGGAAGTCAAGAAAATGCACTCCAAGCAAAAAGCAAAACTATAGGTATCATTATCTTCCACAAAGGTACAACAACAAGGACCTTGTGAAATTAAGGAGCAAGAGACAGTTTTTCCAAAAGTAACAGCCAGAAGCAACAATAGAATATGCAAACCCCTGGGAAACCGCAAAGAAGAAACACCAGGAATACGCGAAGAAGAAAAAACACACTACAGCGACAAGAAAACACAAGATCATAAGAAAGGTTCAAACTTTTTCCACATTCAAACAAATATCAACAATTTACCAGAGAACTAAAGACAAAGCAAAACAAAAAGAAAATGGAACCAACCTGGAAAAAAGCAGGAAGCTTCAGAAAAGTTGGAGATGGAGAGACAGAATCACCGATCACTGAACGACGCCGCAACGCAAGAAAAGCAAAATGTGGGCGAAAGACAGAGAGCGAGAGAATGAAGGGAGAAGTTACGAAGAGGAGCGAAGAAGGGAAACCATTTTTTGATTGCAAATTCAAAATAAAAGGCCACAAGGAAAAACGGGGCAATTAATACCAATTAATGAAGGTCGATCTCGAATGAGATCTTCTATGCTGGTCGGGGCTGTTGTGTCTGACTTGGTGATGGTGTTGATCCTTCGTCCCCGGAGGATGGGGGTACCTGTAACGGACTCCGATGCTTAAGTTAGCAAGGGTATTAAGCAGTTTTTTAGTAGAATCAGAGTACGAGTTATACCTGGGTGCTCCAGTGTATTTATAATGGCATAGAATGACCATCTTAGATAAGATAAGTTAGTTATCTTATCTTATCTTTATCTTATCTTCAAGTGAGGTCATCTTATCTTCAAGGGAACCGCCTTTATCTCTACGGGCTTGGGCTGCCCTTGGATTTGGGACGTGTTCCTCTATTTGGGCCCTTTTGTTGGGCTTTCTTGTGACTTGGCCGAGCTCTTTGAGAAGAGGTCGGGTCATCCTGACCTGAAGAGGTCGGTCGCTTTGCCTGTAGAACATCCCGGGTCGGACAGCTCGACCCAGGGTATGAACAGTGCCCCTGCTCGAGCTCGGTCTTCCTTTTTGAGGTCGAGTCTTTAGTTTTAGGACTTCGATCCTTCTTTGGTGAAGCCGAACTCAAGCATTTTTTGTCGATTTCTTTTTTGTAGAGTTCTCCTTTTTTTTTTAATGCGGAACGTTTCTGTTCCGTTTCCTCTGAAAGCGCGCGCTTTTGCGTTAGTGCCCTGGCCTTGGGAATGCGCGAGGGTTTTTAATGCCCCCATTAATTGGTTTTCAATGCCCCGTTTCTTTTGCTTCTTTTATTTTGAACTTTACACATGGAGACGGTTTTTTCTCCTTTCTGTAACTTCCCCTTTTCTTTCTCACTTTTGTTGTTTTCGTCTGTCATCTGCCCTTTTGCATTTTTCTTTGTGACATTGTTTGGCGATCGTGGGTGCTCTTTTTGCTTTCGACGGCAACTCTTGATCTCTTCGTCTTTGCGCTCCGCGCATTTCTCCTTTTTCAGGTTGGTTCATCTTCTCTTTTTTGCTTGCATTGTTCTACTTCCTGGTACAGTAGGGTTTTTGTTTGAGTGTATATTTGGGAAAGTTTGAACCTTTTCACTTTTGTGTATTTTTTATTGCTGCAATTTCTGGCTTTTTCTTCTCTGATGTTCCCTTGGCAGTTGAAGCTTCCTAAGGCTTTTGCATGTTGTTGCCTGATTCATTTGATTTTTGAAGAAAAGATTGCGCCTTTATCTATTTTTCTGTTTGGCATGTTCTTGCTATTGGGTGGACTGCGGTTGTAATTTCTATCAACGCTTATTTTGATGACTCTTTTTGTTGGGACGTGTAAAGATGTAGGCTTGTAGGCTTCCCTGAATTTTTTTCTGCCTCCAAAGGATTCCCCTGGAACCTATTGGATTGGGTCCTGGGGTTTTCTTTTGTTGCTTTACCTGGTTTCTTTGACACCTATATGCTTTAGTTTTGTGAGTTGCCTCCGTTTATGCCCGAGTTATTCAATTAGTGTTCCGAGGTATTTTTTGAGTAATTCAATCTTCTTTTCTTCTTGTAGGACTAGTTAACCATGTCTTCTCGCAAAAATATTGTTGAGACGTCTTCCCAAGTCCCTGAGGGCATGGCCGATTGGGTGGATTCTATGGTCCTCTTATGCGTCTCGTTAGTTGACTTCGAGTTTTGTCAGCAACTTAGGCAGTTTCATAGGATTTGTAGCAACAGTAGTGTCGAGAAGAATTATGAGCTCGTATCTCCGACTTCTGATGAAAGGGTTTGCTTTTCTACCTGGATTGCTGGAGAGCGCCCCTTTTTCTATGCATATGACTTCTTTTTTAGTCAAATGAATATTACTCTTCCTTTTACCCCTTTTAAAACCAACCTGTTATGGTCCTGTAATGTAGCTCCATCCCAACTTCACCCCAATTCCTGGGGTTTTATAAAAATATTTCAGCTGCTGTGTCGTGAATTTGGCATCCTTGCTTCGCAATCTCTTTTCTTTTATCTCTTTGTTTTGACAAAGCCTGGTGTAGTGAAGAAGAAAGCTGCTTGGGTTTCTTTCCGAGCTTCACAGGGGAAAAAAATTTTCTCC
Organism: Arachis duranensis; assembly: GCF_000817695.3. Taxonomy (NCBI): domain Eukaryota; kingdom Viridiplantae; phylum Streptophyta; class Magnoliopsida; order Fabales; family Fabaceae; genus Arachis; species Arachis duranensis. The sequence goes on from NC_029777.3 coordinate 84,871,414, forward strand.
ATATTTGATGAGTCTTTTCGCGATTTCAAAATTTACTTTTTTAGGGTTCGAGCTGTTGAAGGAGCTCTGCCCTTTTTTCTAGATGAGAATGATGAGCCCACCTTTCCTTTAGAGTGGCAAAAGAATGTAGTGGTATCGAGATACTCATGGGAGATGTTAGATGAGGCTGAACAAGCTTTTGTGACTGTGCTGGAAGAAAACTGGAGGGAGCCTCCTCATCTTGACACAAAGAAATTTTTAGCTAACCCCTCTCTCCTCCGAGCTGAGCTGGGTAGTGGTCAATTTTTTTTCTATTGGTTTGCTTGTTGTGTTTGTCTCTTGTGAGATCTTTTTCTGACTTGTAGCTTGGCTTCCTGTTTGTGATGCTTGTTTGCAGAGATGATTAAGAACAATGAGTCCATGAAGGCCTTTAAGAGGGCAAGGAAGGCTACTGTGGCTCAGAATGCTTCGGCCAAGGCGGCCAGGGAGGGAACTTCTCAGGTTTTGTCTAAGCCTTTGGTTACAAGTTCTCTTGGGCCGAGGAAGGTTATCCCCACTCCTCGAGTTTGTTTGATTGATCCTTCTGCCGCTCCTCCTCCAAAAAGACCTCGGACTGTCGAGCCATTTAATCTTGGTGCTCCTGACTTTGATGCTATTGGGTTTGTAGATCAACAGATTGCTCCATATGGTGTCATGCCTACCGATGATATATCCATTCTTCGTCATTTGGATTTTATTACTCGGAATGGTATTACACTGGCACACATGGGAGCGGCTTTATACCGAACTGCTCAAGATCTTCCTATTCATGCTACCAAGGCTTTTATGGAGGAGGCAAAATCAGAGTTTGACCGAATTAAGGGTTTGAAGGAGGAGCTCGAGGTGAAAGTAGCTGAGCTGGAGAAGGAGCTGAAGGGGGAAAAGGCCCGGGATGTTGGTCTGGCGGCTGCCGCGCAACTGGCCGAGGATACGGCGCTAAAACATAAGGATAGCTATGTTACTACTTATAGAGAGATGATGGAGCTCAGGAGTAGGTTGGAATCTGTTCAGGCTGATTACACCGAACTTCAAGGTCATCTTGTAGGTAGTGTTACTGCGGCTTATGAGAATCTGAAAGAGCAATTTCGAGTTCTTGCGCCAGATCTCAACCTTTCCCTTATTAGCCTGGACAATATTGTTAAGGATAGTAAGATTGTCCCTGACGATCCTGATGATGATGATGATGATCGTCCTTCACTGCCTGCTACCAAGACTTCTGCTGTGCCGACTTCTCCGACTTCTACTGCTGGGATCAATCGTCCAGAAGGGGAACCGGATTGCCAAGTCTTGAACCGAGATGATGGGATGGTAGATGTGGTGCCTCTTCAGACTCGTCCTCCTTCACCCCGAGTTGATGCTGCTGAGAAGTCTTCTGATGTTGTCTGAGTTTTCTCCTTTTTTAATGTAGATAGCCCGACTTGTGGGCTTTTGAACTCTTTATCTTGTAACTGGTGTTTTGGTGACTGTTGATACTGTTTTGGTTGCTTGTTTAGCAACTTTATTTTGAAAAACAAAGTAGTTTTCGAGCTTCCGGGGCTGATCTTGATGGCCTCTGGAGCTTGCTATTATCATAACTTAGTAGTTTTTATATCATGTCTGCTTGCACTCATCTTAGTACCTTTATAGGCTGGGACATGATCAGCTTGATTATTTGGCTTGGTTTTGTTTGTAATCCTCCTTTTTGGACCTTGTTCAGGCCTCTTTTGGGGATTACCTTTTGTAGCTTTACGTCTTTCTGGGCCGATTTCGTCACGTCGGGCCCCGTCGAGTTACTTGATGATCCTCTTTCTTGGATTTTGTTCAGGTCTCTTTTAGGAATTATTTTTGTAACTTATCTTTCTGGGCCGACTTCGTCAGGTCGGGCCCTGTCGAGTTTTCTTTGGTAATCCTCTTTCTTGGACCTTGTTCAGGTCTCTTTTGGGGATTACCTTTTGTAGCTTTACATCTTTCTGGGCCGACTTCGTCATGTCGGGCTTTGTCGAGTTACTTGATAATCCTCTTTCTTGGACCTTGTTCAGGTCTCTTTTAGGGATTTATCTTTTGTAACTTTATCTTTTCGGGCCGACTTTGTCACGTCGGGCCCTGTCGAGTTACTTGATAATCTTCTTTCTTGGACCTTGTTCAGGTCTCTTTCAGGGATTATCTTTTGTAACTTTTTGTAGGAGTCCGACTTCGTCATGTCGGGCTCTTCGAAGTTATGGTAATCCTCTTTTATAGAGTTGGCTAAACCTCTTTCCAGGGCTTTACTTATAACTTGGGTTGTTGTGGCTGGTCCGACTTTTTGTGCCGGCCAGTCTTTAAGTTATTTTATAGCAATCTATTTTATTAGGACCTCGTTAGGTCCTTTCTATGGATCACTTTCTATAACTTCTTGCATTATTCTGTTTTCATCTTTGCCGATTTTGTAGAATTTGGGTTTTTAGCCCTCGTTTTTATCGTGATCTCGCAGTAAATTTGGTTTTCACTTTCTGTCGATCTGTAGCTTTACAATCGGGCGATGAATATTTTCAGAATAATACGACTTGAGCGTTTGTAGAGAATCTGAACAAATTTTATTAAAGGAGAATGCAAATATACATGAGGAGTTAATTTCCTAAGTCGGGTGATTTATAGGTCATGACGGGGCGCCTCGTTAAAAAACCTTTTTCAGGAAAAAGAGTACGCCTTGTCCAAGATCTTTTATCATCCCCAGCTATAGTACCTTCTTAGGTTGCAGGCGTGCCATGATCTAGGAAGCTCTCGCCCGTTGAGTTCGGAAAGCTTGTAGTAGCCCTTTCCTAATACTTTTATGACTCGGAAGGGTCCTTTCCAGTTTGCTGCCAGCTTTCCTTCTCCAGATTGAGTTGTTCCTATGTCGTTTTGGATTAGGATAAGGTCGTCTTCAGCAAAGGCCCGCTGTATTACTTTTCGGTTGTATCTGGAGGTCATTCGTCGTTTCAACGCCTCTTCCCTTATCCGAGCTTTTTCTCAGATTTCTGGAAGTAAGTCGAGCTCTTCCCTTTGAAGTTGGGAATTGGCTTTTTCGCTAAAATAGATTACTCTGGGTGATCCTTCTTCGACCTCTACTGGGATCATTACCTCTATTCCATAAGCTAATCATAAGGGTGACTCCTTTGTCGTGGAATGTGGAGTCGTTCGGTACGCCTATAGGACTTGTGGGAGCTCCTCAGCCCAGGCTCCTTTTGCATCCTGTAATCTCCGTTTTAACCCTGCTAATATAACTTTGTTAGCAGCTTCAGCTTGCCCATTGGCTTGGGGGTGCTCAACAGAGGTGAATTGTTGTTTTATATTCAGGTCGGCTGCTAGTTTTCTGAAGCCTGCGTCTGTGAATTGGGTACCATTGTCTGTAGTCATGGAGTATGGAACTCTGAATCTTGTGATGATGTTTCTATATAGGAATTTCTGACTTCTTGGAGTTGTGACATTGGCTAGGGGTTCTGCCTCGATCCATTTTGTGAAGTAGTCTATTCCTACTATGAGGAATTTGACTTGTCCTGATCATTGAGGAAAAGGTCCGAGGAGATCGAGTCCCCATTTTGCGAATGGCCAAGGTGAGGTTACGCTGATGAGTTCCTCTGGTGGAGCGGTGTGGAAGTTGGCATGCTTTTGACATGGCGAACATGTCCTTACAAATTATGTGGCTTCTTTTTGTAGAGTTGGCCAATAGAATCCTGCCCGAAGTACTTTTTTGGCGAGTGCTTGCGCTCCGAGGTGATTGCCACAAATGCCACTGTGTACTTCTTCTAGGATATCCTTAGTGTTGGAAGTCGGCACGCATTTTAGCAATGGTGTTGAAATCCTTATTTTGTATAGGGTATTATTTATGATGGTGTAGTATTGTGCTTCCCGTTTTAACCTTTTTACCTCTTTCTCATCTGTAGGGAGGGCTTCTGTTGTGAGGTGATTAATTATGGGGGTCATCCATCCCTGATTGTGACCTGTTATGGCTAGGACCTTTTCTTCTTCTGAGATTGATGGATCCTGTAGAATTTCTTGGATAAGGCTTCTATTGTTGCCTCCTGGTTTGGTGCTGGCTAGTTTTGAGAGTGCATCGGCCCAGGCATTCTGTTCTCGGGGTATGTGTCGAATCTCATACTCTCTGAGTTGTCCGAGCTGTTCCCTGGTTTTGTCCAAGTACTTTTTCATAGTGGGATCTTTGGCTTGGTAGCTTCCTGTTATTTGTGAAGTGACTACCTGTGAGTCGCTGAAGATGATAAGTTTTTGAGCTCCAACCTCCCTAGCCAGCTTCAAACTAGCTAGTAGTGCCTCATATTCCGCTTGATTGTTTGAGGCAGGGAACCCGAATTTGAGGGAGAGTTCGATTTGGGTCCCCTGGTCGCTTTCAATTATTACGCCTGCACCACTTCCCGTTTTATTTGAGGAGCCATCCACATATAGATTCCACTCTGCGGGGATTTCCGGTGTGTTCGTAAATTTCACAATGAAGTCGGCCAGATATTGAGATTTGATGGCCGTCTGAGCTTCGTATTGAAGGTCGAATTCGGACAACTCGACTGCCCATTCCAAGATTCTGCCTGCCAAGTCTGTTTTTTGTAAGATTCCTTTTATGGGCTGGTTGGTCCGAACTTTAATGGTGTGAGACTGAAAATATAGGCGAAGTCGTCGAGATGTTATTATGAGAGCGTAAGCAAACTTTTCTATTTTCTGGTAGTTCTGCTCGGACCCTTGTAATGCTTTGCTGATAAAGTATATGGGCTATTGCTCACTGTTGTCTTCTCAGACCAGTGCTGAGGCTATTGTCCGATTTCCCACTGCTAGGTACAAGATGAGTAGTTCTCCTTCCCGTGGCCCACTTAATATAGGTGGCCATCCCAGAAATTTTTTGAAGTCTTGGAAGGCTTGCTCGCCTTCAGCTGTCCATTCAAACTCATTTCCCTTCCTTAGAGTGGCGTCGAAGGGGAGATATCATATTGCTGATCCAGCCAGAAATCTGGACAAGGCTGCCAACCGCCCGTTGAGTTATTGTACCTCTTTGATACAAGTCGGACTTTTCATGTCGAGTACGGCCCTGCACTTGTCCGGGTTTGCCTCGATTCCTCTCTGTGTGATCAAAACCCAAGAATTTACCAGCTTCTACTGCGAAGGTACATTTCGTGAGATTGAGTCGCATGCTGTGTCGTCTTATGGTGTTGAATACTTGTGTCAGGTCGGATAATAACATCTCTTCGTTTTGCGTCTTTACTAGCATGTCGTCTACGTAGACCTCCATGATCTTTCCGATGTGATCCAAAAAAACTTTGTTCATTAATCTTTGGTAAGTGGCTCCCGCGTTTTTGAGACCAAAGGGCATAATAATGTAGCAGTAATTTGCCTTTGGGGTTAAGAAAGAGGTTTTTTCTTGGTCGGGTGGGTACATTGGGATTTGGTTATATCCCGAGTATGCATCCATAAAGGAGAGGTATTTGTATCCGGAGGAGGCATCTACCAGTGCGTCGATGTTTGGGAGCGGATAAGGATCTTTCGGGCAAGCTTTGTTGAGATCAGTATAGTCGGTGCACATTCTCCTCTTCCTATTTGACTTTTTTACCAAAATGACATTAGCAAGCCATAGCGAGTATTTGCCTTCTCTTATGAAGCCTGCCTCCAGTAGAGCTCGTACCTATTCTTCCACCGCTTGAGAGCGTTCTAGTCCTAGCTTTCTGCGCCTTTGTTGTACCGGCCGAGATCCTGGGTAGAATGCTAGCTTATAGCACATTAGTTTGGGATCTATGCCTGGCATGTCTGCGGCCTTCCACGCAAAGAGGTTGGCGTTGTCGCGTAGGAACTGTATGAGTGATTCATTTATGTCCCCTTTTAGGAGTGTACCAATGTTGGTTGTTTGGTCCGGGGTGTTCCCGATCTGGATTTTCTCTCTTTCTCCTTCAAGTTGTGGGCGGAGCTCCTCCCGCCTCCGAACTCCACCGAGCTCGATTATGTGCAATTCTTCTCCTCTACCTCTGAGGTTTAGACTTTCATTGTAACAGCGGTGCGCCATCTTCTGATCTGCCTTTACTGTGGCTATTCCACCTGCAGTTGGGAACTTCATGCATAGATGCGGAGTCGAGACTATTGCGCCGAGCTGATTTAACGTTGCCCGACCTATTAGGGCATTGTAGGCTGAGCTTACATCAACGACGATGTAATCTATTTTAAGTGTTCTTGACTGACTTCCTTTTCCAAAAGTTGTGTGAAGCAAGATGTATCCCATCGGTTGAACTGGGGTATCTCCTAGCCCGAACAGGCTGTCCGGATATGCTCTGAGTTCTTTTTCTTCCAAGCCGAGTTTGTCAAAAGCGGTTTTGAATAAGATATCGGTAGAGCTCCCCTGGTCTATCAACGTGCGGTGAAGATTTGCGTTTGCCAGTATAATAGTGATGACCATGGGATCGTCATGCCCTGACGCGACACCAGATGCGTCTTCCTTGGTAAAAGTGATCGCCGGGATGTCGGGTGCTTCCTCCTTTTCTGCGACGTGATATACGTCTTTGAGATGTCTTTTGCAGAATGATTTGGAGATTCCTCCCCCGGCGAATCTGTCGTGTATCATGTGGACATGTCTTTCTGGCGTCCGGGATGATCGTGCGGTTGGTCTGACATCTTCTACTCTTCTTTTCCTTTGTTCATAATCATGGGTGGCCAGGTATCGATCTAGCTTTCCTTCTCGTACGAGCTTTTCTATGACATTTTTTAAGTCAAAACACTCATTGGTGGAGTGCCCGCGGATCCGATGGTATTCACAATATTCTGCCCGGTTTCCTCCTTCTTTTTTTGCCTTTGAGTGGTCGAGCTGGTGGTATTTTTTCCGTGTTGCAAACCTCTCTGTAGACATCCACAAGAGACACCCGAAGAGGGGTGTAATTATGGTATTTTTTATTTTCTCTCCATGGCAATCTTCCTTCTTTCTGGAATCTTTGTCTTTATCCTGAGAGGTGAACCCGGCCTTTGAGGTCTCTCCTAATCGAGAGTTTTCTTCCATGTTGATGTATTTTTCCGCTCGTTCCTGCACCTCGTTCAGAGATGTGGGGTACTTCTTTGATATAGATTGACTAAAAAGTCCTTCTCGCAGGCCATTAATGAGGCCCATGATAGCGGCTACTGTTGGCAGGTTTTGTATATCCAGGCATGTCTTGTTGAATCTCTCCATGTAGTTGCGCAGGGTTTCCTTTTCTCCTTGTCTGATTCCCAGTAAGCTCGGCGCATGTTTAGCTTTGTCTTTTTGGATGGAGAATCTGGCCAGGAATTTCTTGGCCATGTCGTCGAAACTCGAGATGGATCTAGGAGGGAGGTTGTCGAACCATCTAATTGCTGTTTTTGTTAAAGTAGTTGGAAAGGCTTTGCAACGAACTGCATCTGAGGCGTCGATGAGATACATTCTGCTCCTGAAGTTGCTGAGATGATGGTTGGGATCCGTAGTGCCGTCGTACAAGGTCATGTCTGGGAGTTTAAAGTCTTTTGGATTCTTGTCTTCATGATCTCCTTAGTGAATGGATCTTGCTCCTTGCGGGTGCTATCTTCGGGAGTAGATCGGCTGGCTTTAGTCTTGACATCGGCTTCAAGTTTTAGGAGTTTGTTCTCCAATTCCCGGCGTCGCCTTATTTCTCTTTGCAGGTCCTTCTCAGCCTCTCGTTGACGTAGAGCTTCTTCCTCAAGTTGTTTTAACTGATCTTGAAACGCATCCAGGGCTCCCTTGTTTAGGGAGTTCTTTTTATTGTTGATTTGGGGAGTATTATTTGGTGTAGTGTCCGCATTTTTATGCGGCGTTCTATCCTCATGATCTGAGTCGTGGTTGTTGTCATGGTCGTCCGCCAAGGTGCTGGGATGACTTCTAGGTTCCCCGGCAATGGTGCCAATGTTCCGAGGGTTACCTAAAACTGTAGGTTGTTCTCAGATGAGATCTTCTGTGCTGGTCGGGGCTGTTGTGTCCGACTTGGTGATGGTGCTGATCCTTCGTCCCCGGAGGGTGGGGGTACCTGCAAGGGACTCCATGCTTAAGTTAGCAAGGGTATTAAGCAGGTTTTTAGTAGAATCAGAGTATGAGTTATACCTGGGTGCTCCAGTGTATTTATAATGGCGTAGAATGACCTTCTTAGATAAGATAAGTTAGTTATCTTATCTTATCTTTATCTTATCTTCAAGTGAGGTCATCTTATCTTCAAGGGAACCGCCTTTATCTCTACGGGCTTGGGCTGCCCTTGGATTTGGGACGTGTTCCTCTATTTAGGCCCTTTGTTGGGCTTTCCTATGACTTGGCTGAGCTCTTTGAGAAGAGGTCGGGTCATCCTGACCTGAAGAGGTCGGTCGCTTTGCCTGTAGAACATCCCGGGTCGGACAGCTCGACCCAGGGTATGAACAGGTTGATATGAGATTGTTTTATCCCTATGGATCCAAGTCACAACTAGTTGGCTATGCAGATGCCGGATACTTGTCTGATCCACATAAAGGGAGATCTCAAACAGGATACTTATTCACATATGGTGGTACAGCTATATCATGGAGGTCCACGAAACAGACGATAGCAGCAACCTCCTCGAATCATGCTGAAATACTGGCAATTCATGAAGCTAGTCGCGAGTGTTTTTGGCTGAGGAGTCTGATTCAATATATTCTGTCATCATGTGGACTGATTAATCATAAGGTTGCTCCAACTGTCCTATTTGAAGATAATACAGCATGCATTGCTCAACTTAAGGGTGGATACATCAAAGGTGATAGAACAAAGCATATTTCTCTCAAATTCTTCTTTACTCATGATCTTCAAAATCAAGGGACAATTGATGTCCAATAGATCCGCTCAAGTGACAATCTGGCATATTTATTTACAAAGTCACTCTCAAAATCCTCCTTTGAAAGATTGGTACATGAGATTGGGATGCGCCGATTTCGAGACATGAAATGATGTCGGCAAGAGGGGGAGACTGTACTCTTTTTCCCTTAGTCAAGTTTTTTTCTCATTGGATTTTTCTTGACAAGGTTTTTAACGAGGCAGTACCCATCACAAAGGATATTGTACTCTTTTTCTTTCATTAAGGTTTTTCCCACATGATTTTCCTTTAGTAAGGTTTTAATGAGGTAATATTCCTAAATGGTCATCCAAGGAGAAATGTTGTGATAAAGATACTTTATCACATTACGTGGATGCCCATTTTCCATGATATATAGTTTCTTAAGGATGACTTCATTTAATATGAAGTTAAAAAATCTACCCCATATACGTATATAAATAGAGGCTTAAGCCTCTAACTTACACAGCAACAAAATCTTCTCACTCTCTTTATATTAAACTTTTCTCCAACCTCTTAATACGCTACTAATATATAAAAGTAGTAAATATATAAGTTTCTATTATATTGTGATAGTAATCATTATGAATATTATTATTAAAATTATTTAATTATATTACATTATTTTATAATTACATCTTCCTTATTTATTTAGTTGTTTTACAACAAAAAAACGCTTTATTTACTATTTCTTTTCTGTTTTCTCTCAAACTGTTTTATTAAACGTAATAGAATCCAAATCCAACTTGGTCACTGGAATATTATAATGTGATCCTAATAAAGCTCGACGGATATTTGCTTGCATCAACTGTATAATTTAGAGATTTTTTGTCCGAAGACTTTAAAATAGGCTGTTTTATTATAAAATCATTAAAATTATTTTATATTGACCTTATAATGCGAAAAGTCTCACCTTTCCCTAAACTTTCCTTCAAAAGAATATAGATAACACCATATACTATAAACTATTCTTCACACTCTGATCAATAATCAATAATAGTATATAATTATTGGGGAAGCTAATGTACTTGGTACACTGGGCAACCACTTCACATTAGCCACCGAAAATAAAACTCGACAAAATCGAAAGCAAAAATATTTGATAATAAAAAAAATCAACCATAATTATTTATAATTTATTTTATTTAATATTTATTAATATTAATAATAATTAATAAATATTAAATAAAATAAATTTTAATTATTATTTTTTTATTTTCTTAACATTATCGAATAGAAAGAGTATATGAATGTTTCTAATTAATAATGAGGTCTGAATTATTTTGTCGGTGCTTGTTGGGTTAAAAGAAAAAAAAGAAGTGTTTACACAGCTCACAAACACATGCCTAAACATAAAAAAATAGAACTCCAACTTATTTATATATTATAAACTAGAAATGTGTGACGTGTGAATATTGATGAATCCCCTGCCCATTTTTAATTAGAAAATTATATGGTATAGATCTAAATCTGTATAGATTTACAGATTTAATGATCTAAACCATACATCTTAAAACTACATTTTTTACTCAAAACCATAACTCTTCACAAAGAAAAACGTCACCTAATATAACCTTTCACAAAGAAAAGCGTCACCTAATGGAAAAAAGTAAATTAGAAGATTTAAGAGAAGAAATAATTAAATTATCAAAACTAATAGATCAAAAATTAATGATTTTAACCAATGTTAATTGTAATGACACTGAATTCTTAAAATCAATACAAAATGATTTTTCTCAAAATCTTTATTTTACTATAAGTTTTATTGAAGGACTTCAAAAACCTGAAAAAACTTATTTTTCACATGGAATTTCTAAAAAATGTTACCATGGAAATGATTCTCCACATATTTATCATACCTTTAACCCACAATTAAATTCTATAGTAGATATGCTGGAAGAAATATTAGTATGTATAAAATTTCAAAGGGATAAGGAAAAAGAGAATCCCAAAGAAGAAAAACTTCAAAATATAATCAACATAACAGATCTAAAAGTAAAACCACCATTAAAATTATGAATATTGAAGAAAAATTAGAAGAAGTTACAATGCTTTTTAAACAATTAAAAATGGCTCAAGAAAATAATATTATGGAACATGGTTTTC
>NC_029777.3:84883114-84883619 GCF_000817695.3 Arachis duranensis
GAAATTGCTAAGTCTTGTTTTATGGAACCATTAGAAGAATCTGATGATGACTTAGACTATATTTTTGAATATGTCTCAGAAACAGACTCAAAGATTGAGTAATAATGTTACATTTATTACTATAAAAATAACAGAAAAGTTTATAAATGCTTTTATAGATTCTGGAGCAACACAATGCTTTGCTAGTTCAAATATAAAACTTGATTGGAAAAAATTAAAGAAACCATTAAGAGTTAGAATAGCTGACAAATCAATACATAAAATTGACCAAAAAGCAGAGATGGTTGAAATCTTTATTCAAAATTATAGGTTCATTGTTCCATCTATATATATGTTAGATTCTGGAATGGATTTTATTATAGGAAATAACTTTTTAAAGCTATATCATCCATTCATTCAAGAATTAACATATATAGTTTTAAAAGCCCCACACGATTCTTCAATAAATCAAAAATCAAAACGTATAAAAATACCAACTACTACTATAGATAAGATCTTCAAATTG
>NC_029777.3:84884562-84885767 GCF_000817695.3 Arachis duranensis
TGTGAAAAACTTCCAGAACTTTATATTTCAGAAGAAAATGACTACTTAATAGTAGAAACAGATGCTTCAGACATAACCTGGTCAGGATGTCTAAAAGCTAAGAAAGCTATAAAAAGTTTGGAACAAGAAAAAGAATCACTAGATTCTAAATATTCCCCAAAGGAATTACTTTGCAGGTATATTTCAGGGACTTTTACTCCAACAAAACAGAGATATACCACTCATGAAAAGGAAACTCTAGCAGCAATTAAATCTCTTAAGAAATGGAAAATTGATTTACTACCCAGAGATTTTACATTAAAGACAGATTCAAGTTACCTAACAGGTTTCATACGATATAATTTAAAAGTTGATTATAATCATGGACGATTGGTAAGATGGCAATTATTTTTATTACAATATCCAATAAAGATTGAATATATTAAGAGTGACAAAAATGTTATTACAGATACATTAACAAGAGAATTGAGTTCGTCTACAACGCATTAGATCAAGAAATCCAGAAATACGAACAAGAACTCGAAAAATGCAAGCATTGTCAGCAAATAAGGACACAGATCCAATCCCTCAAGAAGGCCATTGAAGCAATGCAATCAACACAACAAGCAAAACCATCAGAGTTCAGCCAGCTAAGTGTGGTGGACAAATCAGGTGAAGAAAAAATTTCAGAAAATAAAATAATTGCTGAAATTATCAAAAAATCCACCCAAGATAAAAAATATTATGTAATTTATAATGGCCCCATGAAAGGAGTATATGATGCCTCGGAAAAAGCAGCACCATTTACACATCAATCAAGGATAATTCATAAAGGAGGGTTTTTAACACTGGAAGAAGCAAAGGAATCTTTCAGGGAATATGAAGCTCTTCATCCAGAGCAAACCCTAAAAAGAGCAGATAAAGCTCCAATTCAAACCTAGAGAACAGGAATAATAAGAAACATTCCTACAAGGGCTGAAATCAAGGAAAAGAAAAGGGTCTGTAGATCAAATCTCAGAGAAACCCTTAACATAGTCCTGAATTGGACTGAAGAAAAAAGGGCAATCTTAGGATATTATCCTATTGCCAAAGAACAGCTAACAAAGCTGGTTATATTTCCAGAAGCTTCCCCATCTGACACCTATCAGTTTTTCCAATATGGATTAATTGATACAATTTTAATTTTTAACGATTTGAAAATTATTAGTGAGTTTTCTGCAGGATTC
>NC_029777.3:84887270-84901240 GCF_000817695.3 Arachis duranensis
ATTAATTCACCAATAAGCTTAGCAATCTGTGACAAAAGAATTATTGATGACCCAATAGATCAAATAATTGGAATTGTTCATGGAAACTTGGCAAACGTAAATGTTAAATTCAATGCCCATCTTGGATATGCTATACCTTTATCAACTGAAAATCTTGGAAGATCTATAAGTTTGGCTTATAAATTTCATAGAAAGAATCTAATGGAACAAGACGATGAACCATTTTCAATTACATATGCAATAAATTATGCTTTAACAAATAGCCATCATAGTATAATATTTAAAAACAGAGAAAGAATTTATGTCGATGAATTATTTCAGAAAATTGTAAAAACAGAAATACCAAAATATAAAGCTATTGAAAACCCAGTTCTTTTACTAAAAGAACCATCAGGAAAATTAGTTTTATCGAATTTTCAAATAAGAGAATCCAAAATTAATAGCCCGTTAAGTTTATCTAAGTTAAAGATCAAAGAAGAAAATTCTGAAATAAAAGAATTAACAAAAAAGGTCGAAAAATTAAATGAAACCCTAAACATTAAATTATGACAATAAATAAAGAAAAAATATATGTAACTTATCAAGACAAGAAACAAGAGCTCTTTGAAAGAGAAAATCGGTTGAATTATTTACAGTTTTCTGAAATAAATCAAAGAGCATTTAAAGCTCTAAAAATAATCTATGACAAATTGAAAGGAGAAGTTGAAGAGTTAGAAAAATTAATAAAATCTCTAGAAAATAGTGATGAATCGATGATAGAATTTTCAGAAATTCTAAGATAAATAATGAAGTATACAAAGATTGAAAGACCAGAAAACAAAATAAAAAGAAAAAGGGCGAAAAATTAAAAAGTAAAATAAAGGAGTATAAAAGGGAATTAAATAATCTTCAGTTCGAAATTAATGACCTTATAATAAAAAGGATAGAAATAAGAATAAATATAAACAAGTTGGAGTTAAACTTAAAAAATTTATAAATGACTGGAAAACCATATTATGACTTAAAAGAATTAAAGCTGTTGAAAGAAAAAATGGATAATGAAGTTGAAAAATTAAAAAGATATTTAGAAACAACAGAAAGTGTAGAAATAAAAGAGGTTTTTGAGGATTTGAAAAATTATATTAAAGAAAAAGACAAACAGATAAAAGATTTTATATACAATAATTCATGCAAAAAAGAATATTATAAACTAAAACAAGATTGAAAAACTATAAAAATGAAATCAGAATTAGTAATAGTAGAAATGGTCAATACTTTTTATGAAATTGTAAACTATAAAATACCACCAACAAAATCTATACAAATTATAAACTTATTCGAAGCAAAAGAGTTAATAGAAATTTTGAAAATAGAAATTTTGAAAAAGAAATTACATCTAAAAATTGGTATCAGAGCCAAGTTAACGATTAAGGGTAACACTTTCTCTTTAAGTAACACTTTTAGTGACACGCTTTTAAATCAATAAAAGACAAAAATCTATAAATCTGTACAAAAGTACATCTGTACAGTAGATGGACCCTTTATAATTTGGTTACGGAAGAGGGTAGCGCGTGGCGGTGTAATCCAAATTTGATAGGAGAATGGGGTGAATAGGTGAATGGGAGTCATTATAATTCGCATTCGCTATTTTACGTTTTTCGTCCTGCTACATCTATTGAATTTAGGTCTCTTTTGCTTTTAGTTTTTAGAGCTCTGTTATTTCACCAACGGAATACATAGTTGGTAACGGTCAAATGGTAAAAGTAGTTTTACTAAATTATTTTTGTTGTATTTTTTATTTTTACACGCGATTTATATCGAATCTCTTTCACCTGTCTCTCCGCTCATTTCTCTTAAAACTCATTCTCCCCTCTCTCAAAATTTTAAATTCCATCAGTTTGATTTGTCCTCAAAAAATATATCATCCTTTTTTTTGACAAAATTTCCAGCTACATGCACTGTTTATCCTTCTCAATACCGCAATGAATCGCAACGCCACCACAAAATCGCGGTGACACAACGAAATTTCAAAACACTCCAACTGCACTAGTTTGTTCGCGAGAACGGGTGATGCCAAACAACCATAGGACTCCTGGAGAAGGTCCTCTGAGCCTGTGTCGGGTTTGTAAAGGACTCGACGAATATTTTTACATCGTTATTTGGTTACAAAAATTCTGCACTTGTTACAACACCTCTGTCTTGCAGTTATGACAACTGTGCTGGCATTACAAGAACTTATCCAGGGGGTTCAATCCTTCAATTCCAAACACTTCAACCGCACTGGTTCCCTCGCGGGTGGTAACGGGTGTCGCCGGACAACCACATGGCTCCTAGTGGAGGTCCCGTGTGCCTTTGCATCGGGTTTGTGAGGGACTCGATGAATTTCCTCACATTACTATTTGGTTACAGAAATTCTGCGCTTGTTACAGGACCTTTGTCTTGTAGTAACAAAAATTGTGCCGGCGCTACAAGAACTTATCCAGGGGGCTCAATCCCATAATTCCAAACACTCCAACCGCACTGGTTCCCTTGCAAGTGGTAACGGGTGACGCAAGACGATCACAGGGATCACACAGGAAGTCCTTCGAGCCTTTGCGTCAGGTTGCGAAGGACTCGACAAATTTCTTCACATCTCAATTTGGTTACAGAAAGTGTGCCGACGTTACAAGAACCTATCAAGGGGACTCATTCCAACAATCCCAAACACTCCAACTGCACTGATTCCCCCGCGAGTGGTAACGGGTGACGCCAGGCAATCACGAGGTTCCTAAAGGAGGTCTTATGAGCCTTTGCATCAAGTTCGCAAGGGACTCGATGAATTTTCTCACATTGCTATTTGGTTACAGAAATTATGTGCTTGTCATAGGACCTTTGTCTTGTCGTTATAGAAAATGTGCTAGTGCTACAAGAATCTATCCAGGGGGCTCAATCCCACAACTCCAAACACTTCAACTGCACTGGTTCTGTCGCGAGTGATAATGGGTGACGCCGGACAACCACGGGGCTCCCAGAGGAGGTCCCCCGAGCCTTTGCATTGGGTTCACAAAGGACTCGACGAATTTTCTCACATCACTATTTGGTTACAAAAATTTTGCACTTGTTACAGGACTTCTGTCTTGCGGTTACGATAACTGTGCTGGCATTATAAGAACTCATCCAGGCGGCTCAATCCCATAATTACTAACACTACAAGCGCAATGCTTCCCTCGCAGGTGGTAATGGGTCACGTCAGACAACCACGGGGCCCCCGGAGGTGGTCCTTCAGGCCTTTGCTCGGGTTCACGAGGGACTCGATAAATTTTCTCACATTGCTATTTGGTTACAGAAATTCTGTGCTTGTTACAGGACCTTTGTCTTGCAGTTATAGAAACTGTAACAGTGTTACAAAAACTGAAGAACCTATCTAGGGGGCTCAATCCCACAATTCCAAACACTCTAACCGCACTGGTTCCCTCGAGGGTGGCAACGAGTGACGCCGAACAACCACGGGGCTCCTAGAGGAGGTCATCCGAGCCTTTGCGCCGGGTTCGCAAGGCACTCGATGGATTTTCTCACATCGCAATTTGGTTACAAAAATTCTACGCTTGTTACAGAACATCTGTCTTGTGGTTACGAGAATTGTGCCGGCATTACAAGAACCCATCCATGGGGCTCAATCCTACAATTTCCAACACTCCAACCACACTGGTTCCCTCGCGGGAGTAACGGGTAACGTCGGACAACCATGGGGCTCCTAGAGGAGGCCCTCTGAGCTTTTGCGTCGGGTTTGCGAGGGACTCGAAAAGTTTCTCAGATCGTTATTTAGTTATAGAAATTCTACGCTTGTTACAGGACCTCTGTCTTGCTATTACAGAAACTGTGCCAGCGTTACAAGAACCTATCCAGGGGGTTCAATCCCTCAATTCCAAACACTCCAATTGCACTAGTTCTCTTGCAGGTGGTACCGGGTGACGTCGAACAACCACGAGGCTCCCGTAGGAGGTCCTCTGAGCCTTTAAGTCAAGTTCGCGAGGGACTCGACGAGTTTTCTCACATTGCTATTTGGTTACAGAAATTTTGCGCTTGTTACAGGACCTCTGTGTTGTGGTTATAGAAACTGTGCCAGTGTTACAAAAACCTATCCATGTGGCTCAATTCTACAATTCCAAAATTCTAACCACCCTAGTTTCCTCGTGGGTGGTAACAGGTGACACCGGACAACCACGAGGCTCCTGGAGGAGGTCCTCCGAGCCTTTGCGTCGGGTTCGCGAGGGTCTCAATGAATTTCCTCACATCGCTATGTTTATCAATCAGATATCTTAAATAGCACAAAACATGACTCAGAATATGCTCAAAAGCATAGGTAGTCCATCCCTCAGGCTCACTAGGAAGAACTGCTCTGTTATCATAATGTAACATCCTACCCTTCAATGACTTATGCTTAAGTCATATATCAATGAGGGTTTAGTGCTACGACACAAAGCTAATATATTAATAGTTATGTATAAAAGAAATATTAAGCTAGAAGCCTGTAAGAGGATTTAATCTTCGGATAAAAACCAATTCGTCAATTGTTCACACTCAATAACATGCATAAGCGCATCGAAAAAAGTAGATAAATAAAAGCTTTAAAGGAAGAATGAGAGTAAAGAGACATATATAATAAGTATATATAAATATCTACTAGTCTCAGCCCACGAAGATTAAGCCGGCTAGAATTACAACAGTAAAATAGTTGATATACATATGTTTTGCCAAAACCAAAAGCAAGAAAACCTCCAAAATTGTATTATATTGGGAAAGATCAACGAAATTTAATCAGTCCCATTTGAACCTAAATTTCTTTAAAGCTTATTCCATCCAACTTACTAAGGAATTCCAATAAAACAATAATCTTTCCACATCCATTTCTTATATAAAATGACAATATAAATATAACTAACCCTTCGACCTAAAATTTATCCAAAAATTTATGCTCAAGATTTTAATTTATGAGCATCTTTTAGTAGTTTTTTTAATTAATTATCTTAATGAAGTTAGTAATTTCTCTCTAAATTTATTGTGTTTTAGTCAATATACTTTGAGTGCTTTGCGTTCTATGTTTTTGTAGGAGATTATTGAATATTATTAACAAAATAGAAAAAAAAGAAAAGCAGAGAATGGAAGAACAGAAAGGAAGGGAAACAAACAGAGGCATAGCATGCCACACCCTCACACGCACACACCAAGTAACGAAACACTCCCAGGGACCATACAAGCTCGAAGGTGTGCCACTTCCCCATATGCCCACACACACCGCGACAAAACCACCTCCCAGGGACAACCTCCATCGAAGGAGTGTAACCAACCTCATGTGCCCATACATGCTCACCTAGCCTCCATTGAAGACGTGTTGCACATTCTCCATGCCATTACACACTACCTCACACGCTAGGCCAAAAACTAGAGAGCACCCAAGGAGGCCCCCTTTGAAAGCGTGTCACGCCCACACATGCCCTCCACATGCCAGCTCCTCCTCACCAAGTTTTTGCCATATTCTCACACACGATGCCTCATGCACGCCAAGCGCAACAAGTCTCTCATGTGCCACGCCCACACATGCCAGGCACACGTCCATGCAACCTTATTTTTGGCCAACTTCCAATTATCTAAAAGAGTCGTGACATACCACTCCACTTCCACCAAGTGTCATACCACTTCACTCGAGCCTAAGATCAAGTTATGCCCATGATTTCAATGAAGAAACACATCAAGCTTTGAATGTCATGAATAAAAAGAATATGATTTTTAGTTAAGATTAATTAAGAAAGATTTTATTTTGATTTTGTTTTAAATTTGAAAAGTAGGGTTAGTTTGGAGTATAAATAAGTCCAAAGAGTTTCTTGGTGGACAGCTTCGCTTATCTGCATTATTTTGAATCCTTGTTTTTGTTTTGCACTGTGAGTCACTAATCTCCTCTATTAAGGTTAGAAGCTCTGTTAATTCTAATGAACTAATGTTATTGCTTTTATACTTTTGATTAATGCATTGATGTTTTTCTTAATAAGTTTTTGTTCTTCATCACAAGGGTTTGAATGTATTGAAAAATAATTCTAATCTAACTTAAATTCTGTTATCACATTGAAAAAGTTGGTTATTGAAATTGAGTTTAAAACTTCTCATAATTCTTTAAGTTCTTAAAATTAATTTTGATAAGTGACATAAAATCAACTAGGATTAATCATTAAGAATTGTATAGCTTTGAATAAGAAAATATGCTTAACCTCTTATCATAATTTAATTGATCAAGAAATTGATAGTTTTAGGTTAAAAAAAATTAAATTAACAATGGATTGTAATTTGATTAATTATAGTTTGTCATGAATATATCTTTGTATGATCAAGGTAGATAATGAAAAGTATTTTTTTTAAGTCTAAATATCTCCAAAACCTTAACGTGTTTAATCATACTACTTTCTTTAATCCTAAGTACTTACTTTTTATTAAATTCTTTGTTTTAACATTGAATACTTCTTAAATAAAATGTTCAACTGTCTAATTAGAATAATCAATTAATCATTGCTTGTTGATTCTAATGATATTTCTGGACGCGGTCCCCACTGCCCCCTGTTGTGTTTTTCAAAATCTTCATCAGATTTCTGGGCGAGTAATTCGCAAGTTATTATTATATTGGACACGGATGAAGCAGACCAACCAGCACCCATGACAGGAACTATGTTGAAGATTGGCTCCTCGCCATTTAAAACTTTCTTCTGGCTCGCTTCAGAAAGTTCCAATAGAGCCTTGTTGAACAAAGGCAGCAGTATATCTATCGACATTTGAAGGCTTGCAGGGATATAGATCCTCAAACTCTGCCCAAGATAGAGAAAATCAATTATTTGCATCAATACATTAAATAAAGAATGCGTTGGGCATTTAAGATGAAAACATCTGGCATGTCATACTTAAACACATACTGACCATTATATCTTCCCAGCCAAAACCATTATCGGTCATGACTTTGTCTAGAAGATAGAAGCAGAATCTTGATGACTTCTTCATGAGCGACTTATGTTGAAGATATTGATCATCATTGACAGAATCAGTAGACACAGAATGGAAACATATCTTTGCAGCATCTTCACTGGTAATAGATAATGTAACAGCACAAATCATTCCTGGAACCACAAGTTTCCGAATACAAGAATCATGCCAATTTTTCTGCTTGAAACCCCAGTAGTGGGGTGCTTCGGAACCAGAACTTTCTGTTATGGTCTCAGTTGCTATCTGCGTGCCATCGTCAACATAAAGAACAGGCTTTATTTCTACACATGCACTGGAAATATGCCAACCAAATCTTAGCA
Organism: Arachis duranensis; assembly: GCF_000817695.3. NCBI lineage: Eukaryota > Viridiplantae > Streptophyta > Magnoliopsida > Fabales > Fabaceae > Arachis > Arachis duranensis. The sequence continues at coordinate 84,894,572 of NC_029777.3, forward strand.
TTAATATCATATCAACATTTATCATCAAGAAAAGTACAAGTCATTCAATAAAAACCATCCCCTTACAACCAACCTACCCCATATCAAACAGTAATATAAAATAACAACATAAAATAAAGTAAAAAAGAGAACTCAGCTAGTATGCTGAGAACTCAGAGCAGCTTTATCATTAGTTATGCTGAGAACAATTCACTGAGAAAAGATACCACAACTCACAATAAGGAAGCGTAACAGAGAAAAGGAAATTATAATTCCTAAAGTTATAAAAATGCATAAATTTATGGGACGGCCATAGTACCTTTTAGGTAGATCAGGAACAAGGACATAAAGGACTACGGGATCTAATGCTTTGCAGGTGTTTTGTTTCTATAACTAAAAGATCCTCATCTGCCTAAGGATTGTTTCTAGTTTCTCCTACATATTATGTCTCTCTGATGATGAGACACGTTTCAAACAGTAAACAACAAACATAATTACTGTTGTGGATATTGAACAATTAAAGCATTTTGCCACATTTTCACAGTTTCTGAAGCATTTTGCCACAGCTTCACAGTTTTTGAGAGCCAGTTCCAGTTCAGCGATAGCACCTCCACTGCAAAGATTCATTGTCGGAGGGTCGAGTCCCAACTGACCAGCCATATAAAGTATATTATCATGCAAGGTTGCCTGAAAGCCAAAGCATTAACATTATAAAAGGACATTTCACCATATAACATTTGAAATGTGAAAGTATATACCAAATACCATACATTAAATGATGAAGAAAAATTCGAGGTAACCAAACGAACAGTCACTACAATTGTATCATTCAATCAGATAACTCAATACACTTTCTCATATTTTAATGAGATCATCTATAATAATTCCCAAGACTTGAATCATGACATCCAAACATTATAGATACTTAGAAATAAAGTTCAAAAGGCAGATGATTATCTGGTTTCAACCAAGTAGAGACTATAGTCAATAAACCTTTGTGCAGTTGCTACCATTGAAATATTAAGGATCCACTAAATTATTTTTAAAAAAAATCACTCGCATTCTACAATTCTTCTCTATGGAAATGGTGCTTCCGTGGTATAGTAACTTTGTCATCAAGATCCAAGCACTTGTGGGTCCATACCAGTATATTGACAAAAAAAGTCATTCTACATATAGTCTCACTGTCAATATTGCATAGAATAAACCACTTTCAGTTGTGACCAAGTCAATTTTCACAATGAGAAAGGAAATGAAAATCATGACATGAGGTTGGATTTACCTGACTGTATGGCCCAATGCAACTAGATGCCTAAGAGGAAATACTCTGTACATGCAAAACCTTTTTAGCTTTATTATTTGACACAAGAACTTCCATATATGCTTTGCTGAAATTCATCTCTACTAGAGACATTTCAACTGTGCTACATGATGGGACACCAAATGGACACCTCTCCGGGGTGATAAATTTCACATATGTCTCATTTGTCTCTGAAAACTTACTCATGTCATTTATGTAAAGGTGAATATAGACAACAGTCTCCCATCCAAAACCCAAGCCAGCTAATAGTGATTCAATTTTTGCTAAAATAGTCTTCAAATCTTCCCGCAAATCTGCTCTTGAAAAATAAATACGGCTCCGTCAAGGAAAGAAACTATGCACAAATATAACGAGGCAATGAAATAATCTGAAAAATAAACAGGAAAGTAATGAAGACCACCATTGCATGAATCTTGTAACGAGCAACTTAAGGAGATTGTTATCTTGTTATTTGTTCTTGAGATGTTAAATTTATGTGCTAAGTCATCAATTGGGTCAGCACTACAATCCAACGGCTTAAATGTGTCTTCACATCTTTCTAAAGTGTCTTCCACTTCAAACACAGTTCCCAGTTTCTGAACTGAAGTTTCACTTATGTTGTCTGGTGTTGTTAAAGATTGAACATCTACATTCTTTTCCAAATCAAATTTGAAATAATCAAGTTTTCCAACAGGATGAAAGGGATGTTCAATGTCCCTCACAATTTGATATTCATCGAGCACAATTCGAGCATTCTGGAATTTTAAAGGAATATTTTGATGAAAGAAGAAAATAGAAATACAAATAGGGATCAAAATTGAAGCAAAATGAGTAGCAATTACAAGATTGAATTCTCAAGTTCAGTGTGATCACAAAATTGAAAACAATAACACCAACTTTATGAACGGTAACAAATATGTAAGGAACAGCTCCAAATTCAAAGATTACACAGCCATAAGAGAGAGAGTATGAACTTACAATGAATAGGGGGCAATCAAGAGTTAACGTTTCATATTCTCCCATTTCACCAGAAACACTAAATCTATGTAACCTGCAAGAGGTAATACAAGAAAGGATGAACTAAAACCATGGCATGATGTTATTCTAGAAACTTGGAAGAATTTGCATAGACATAACACAAAATAAATAATAAAAATAAATAAATAAAAATTAAAAAATAAATAACTTTGACATACCATGGTAACTTGTTCAAATAAACATTTAAGGATGCTATTTCTTTACCCAAGTGCTTTCCAGGCACCAAACCCATGGCGCATACCTTGTAAAATAGAAAAAAGCATTAAATTCCAGATTAAAAACTGCCTTATACAAAAGCAAGTTGAACATAATAATTACTGTATAGAAGTAAATGTCATCACTTGTAACACTTTCTTTTCTATGGCGCCATATCATTCATTCAACACCAAGGCAATGCTCAATTTTATAAAAGTACTAACATTAGTATCATGACATCGTTGAATGTTGTCAATTGTTGACAATTTAGAATAAGAACAACCATATGATTAGAACATAGGAATTCTCTCTCATTTATAATGAAGAAGAAAAACCATAAAGAGTAAGAGACATTACAAGGAAAGTTAAAAAAATTATACCTTTACAATCACAGCCAAAATTCCATTTGCAGTCTGATCAGGACTAGAACTGAGTTAGTATTATATGAAATTTGAATGATAAGAACCAAAAAAATCAATGCATAATTGCATGCATGCATGACTAGACTAGCTATCAATTACGCTGCCATTTACCATTTCTTGGAGGAGCAATGATTGATCTTGTTTCTACAAGTAAGCCAGAGAAATAAGGCCTAACCTTGAACAAACACTTTCCACCCACAATCTCCAATAGTCTTCTGCGATGACCCCAGAAGACACTGCAGTAACTTCAGGCATCTGCCTTTTCACCTCACGAAGTAAAATAAACATATCTTCAACTTCATCACCCTCGGTTGTTATGTAACCAACCACAGTATGTCTATCGAGAAAATATTATTTGAAGGTTAAAACTGAACATTAATTATATGAATTCATATTCTAAAGCTTTGGAGAATGCAATCTGGGAATAAGCATTTAGAGTTAGGAACAAGTTTGAGTACAAGAAAGGGTACCCTAGATATGTAACACCCGAGTTGTTGCATATTTCGGAGGATAAAACACACTAATAAACCATTTCAGTTTTAAAATTATGCCAATGTCCTATTTTAGTTTTTGTTACAAGCATGTCTTGAATGACTCTATGTAGATTCGATTTCTCACAAACATATTTTATGTGATAGGATTAGACATTTAGCATCAACTTGGTGCAGAACTCATGACCTTTATACAGAAGTTCCTCTCTTAGACATGTTGAGAAATTGAAAAGATTTGCTTTATAGATAAATCTTTTGTTTTGTTTTGATTTTGTATAGGGGAAACCGTATCCTCAGTTTGTATTATCCTTCTTCTCATATGAAAGAATCTCTTTTTCTATATATATAAAACACATTATGCATCTCAACCTTTCTAAATACATATCAAGCCTTTTTATGACAATAATTAAGACATGAATTGTAAGTAAACAAATCGCCTTTTCAACTTGCATAAAATAATCCATAAAGCATGTTATGAGGACTTTTAGTTACATCCCAATTGCCTTAAAATTATCTGAAACTAACCTATGAACTTGCCTAAAATAAAATCATACGTTCTACAAAATAGATTTATGTCAATAAAGCTTGCCTTGCCTCTCCTCGAATTTGCCTCCTAAACAACGGCAACCCCATACATTCCGCGTAGCTAACAATAACCTGATGACCAACCTAAAACAATAATCTCCAAACATGAATGGAGAAACAAAACTAAAACAACACTGACCTAACAATTGAAATGTGGAATTTTATTACTATACCATATTCAAAGTAGTACTAAGTTAAAATGCAAATAACCAAAAAAAATGCGAAAGAAGAAAGCCTACGGTATAGTACATGTAGCTATCGTTATAGTACACGTAGCCATAGAACTCGTCGACTTTATCATCAGCCCACAAGATCGCCAACGCAACTATCTACCTCCAACACCAAAAAGCAAAAATAAAAGAAAATTAAGAACAAAAATTAAGGAAAGAGAAATAATTTTAAAAAATAAAAAAGGGGAACCTGGTGGCCATAGTGAATGGACTTCATCATGGCGTAGCAACTGTCTTTGCCGCCGGTAACGAGCGCCACCACCTTCATACTCGCTCGCTCACTCACTCACTGAACTGAACTAAAGACTTGAGTTTTTGAGCAAAAAGTGTAATATTCAAAAGTGCTCAAATGGAGGTGTGGCTGAAGATCTCTTGCAAATTTCGATATCTGAAAATCCTCAACCAACATAAAAAAATGTCACAAAAAACATAAGTAAATTAACCAAAAACAAAAGAATGAGAAAATAAAACAAGAAATTAATAAAAGGGGATGTTTGCTTCTACAGGAAAAAAAAAAGAAATGAAGATGGAGAGTGAAGTCGTCACAACAGATAGAAATGGTTAAAACGACCATGATGAAGTGCTTCGACTCGGCTATTGTCATTGAAATTTGGAACGATGGAAAATGGTTGCCTCTGCCATCAAGAAATACCGTAGGAAGAAGACCATACTTAGAAAGATGGAATCCATCGACCAAAAAAAAAAAATTTAGACCATTTCTCAATTTGTGCATGTCATCCTTGAGCAGGAGCCATGCTAATCTTCTCTCTATCATTCTAATTTTATCGGATGTTCTCGAAGGGATGTGCCTTTATGTTCGCTTCGCTATTATATATATACATTTGTATGCTATTTCGGATGTTTTAACGTAGGCTAACATAGAATATGACATGCTTTTTTATTTAAATTAAATTAAATAAACTTATTATTTATGGAAATACATAAAACAAATACTATATACAAAACAAAAATACGTAATGTGACATATTTTAATAGTGTACATAAAAGATCATTAAAAGCACATTTTGAGTACTAAATTATTTAGATGTTTTATTATATTAAAATTAGATTTTGTAGTTAATGATAGTGCTCACCTAATATATTTTTAAAAGTATTTTATTATTTTTTAATTTATTTCTTTAATTTATTAAATATAATTTATTACAATAAATTCTAATTTATTTTATTAATTATTTAAATATCATACAATTTATTATAATTTATATTAATCAACATTTTAATGATAATTTAATTTATTCAAATATTTAATTAAAATAATTTTTTAATCTTATTTTTAATTATTTCTGTTAACCTTAATTGAAATTATTTTATTTGTTCTATAATTTAGGTTAATCAAATTGTCAACACATATTTGACATAATTTACGTTAATTAAATTGTATATTTCTCCCATCACTATAAAAAAACGTTTGTTACCTTGAAATTTATATCGTTATTCTGTAATTAACGGTATAAACAGCACTGAAAATTTTTTACTAACAAAATTTTTCAGTTTGACGTTAATTATGACAAATTTTTTGTCAGTACTTTCAATAGATTATCGAGTCTAAAATTATGATAATCTAATGATTACATTGGTGCCATTTCGTTTTAAACACGTTTGTGTTATTTAAATTAGTTATTTAATTAATTTGATATATGTTATATTTAGGGATAAGTATTGTTTTGGTTCCTAATATTGATGGTCAGAATTAAAACCGTATCCAACATAATTTTGGATTTAAAATCATTCTTAACGTGTTTTTTCGTATTAAAATCGTCTGTTTAAATTTTTTTGGACAAAAATACCCTCCACCACCACCAGCACCTTTACCTCCACCACCAAGAAAAACAACATCAATAAAATCAACACAAATTCAACAAATCCAGAAATCAGAAATTCAACAAATCAACCCAAATTCAACAACCAAATCAAAAAATAACAAATCAAAATCAGAAGCAGAGGTAGTCATAGAATCAGAAATAGAAACTCAAGCAGAAGCAGATGCAGAAGAAGAAGATGCAGATAGAGAAGTCGAAGCAGAAGAAGAAGCAGATGCAGAACCACCGGCGCTTGGCCACCCATCACCAGCGACGGCGACGGAGCGTGCGAGGACCGGCGACGCACTCCACCCTCGGATCCCTCTGTCTCCTCGGCCACCCATCACCTGCGGACCGGCGACAGAGCGTGTGCGGACCAGCTCAGCCTCGGATCCCCCTCTCTCTCCTTCACGCGCCGCCTTCCTCGCGTCGGGCTCCTCTTCCTGGCGACGCACTCCACGGCGACAGAAGCATGCATGGACGGTCCTCCTCTCCACCGGCGCTCCCTCTCTCTTTCCCCTCTTCTCTTCTCTCCCGTCGCATCCCCTCTCCTTTCTTCTTTCTTCCGGCGACGGCGATGGCAGCTCCAAGCTTCGCCGGCATCGTCCC
>NC_029777.3:84901308-84922341 GCF_000817695.3 Arachis duranensis
CGTTCTTTTCTTTTTTAAAAAATTTTATAATTTTTTATTAACTTAGAAGTATTTTAGGAATAAAATTAAAAATTTTATTAAAAAGGACGATTTTAATACAAAAAAATACGTTAAGGATGATTTTAAATCTAAAATTATGTTGGGGACAATTTTTATTCTGATCCTCAACGTTAGGGACCAAAACAATACTTATCCCTTATATTTATGGTTAAAATTTTAAGAATGACTAATAATATTAATTGATGAAATTACGTCTTATATTAAAATAGTTTTAGTTTGGTTGCTACTTTTATGTATTAGGTTGATTTATTTTTTTCCTAAATCATATATAATAATGTGGATCAAATGAATTAATGTAGAATAAATTTCTTATTATTATAATTGACTGCAATAATTACACTAATTTTGTAGTTTTTTGTATGAAGAAGGGCCTTAAAAGCCCAAAACAAAAGCACTACTACAGGATTGAAATTTTGAGTGCTTCTTCTCTTTTTTATTGTTTTTTCATTGGAGGTGAATGTTACAGTACTCTCTTAATATTTAGAGTTTTAAAACTCCTTTACAATATCAATATTGTAATGTGTGTTGGCACAGTATTTTAACAAATATTCTATTAATAGAGCTTTTATTATATATTGATAACATCGTTAAATAATTAATACCAACAAATTATATTTTTTAAAAAGGTTAATATTAAAAAATTAACACTAACTTAAAATTATACTTTTAAATAAAAATTATAAAATAATCATAAAATATTAATCTTCCATCTTTATTTATTAAGCAACGTTTTTTTAATTAATGTTTTATTAGTGTTAATTTTTTTATTGAAATAAAATAAAAAACTATTATTTCCCATAACAATTTTTTTATTTTTATCTTTTAAGATTTATTTTATTTTAGAATTTTATAAACTCATTACAATACGATCTAAATTGTACTAACTATTTAAAACCGTTAATTATAAATTAAAAAATTAATATACTCATATTATTTTTAATACGATTATGTTTACAATACTCTTTTATAGTTTGGTTAATTAACAATGTATAAAATTTTTAATTATTTAATGAATCAATACTCCATATATTTTTATTTTTAAATTAGTTCTCTGTAGCTGAAATTTCTATTATTTTCTTTATATTTGTTTTACCTCTTCTGCTTTAAATTAAAAAATTCGTTATATTTATTTTACCTGATAGCTCTCTTTTCCAAATCTCACTTCTAACCAAATCCATCACGGTCATTCACCACCGTCGCCGGTGTCTCATTCAACGTTATATCTCCTTCATTATTTCTATTGTCGCGTCACCGTCTCAGAGCCACTTCGTCTCACTGGCTTAGTTAAATTTAATTTTAGATTTTTATAGTTAAAACTAAATTTAAAAATAATTTTAAAAAAGTAATCACAAATTAAAAAGTAGAATAGTGTTACATTATCATCAGATTTGTAACTAGAGTTGTTCCTTCTGATGTTTAATTCATGAAGTTAGGGTGTAAATATATTTTTGTGACTAAATCCGGACCGATCATATCATTTTGCATTGATTTAAATATCGAATTAGAATTAAATTTCTAAAAAAATAAGAAAAGGAAAAAAATTTTGCAACGAAGAAAAATAAGAATAAAAAAAATGTAAATGATGGTTAAAGTTTGATCAAGGTTAAGTAAAAGTTATATAAATTGTATATTTTTATTTTTTTAATATATAAGATAATTAGTTCAAATCGAGTCCCAAACTCTAAAAAAAATATTCTGTGAAATTTAAAATTTTTTATTTTTTCAATAAAATTAGTGGTGATTTCTAGATTTTTTTTTTAAAAAATATTTTTGTCTCAAACTTGTATCTTCTCCTCTTTAAAAAATATTAGAGAGTTAAATCTATTTAATTAAATTATGTATATAAATTATTTAAATTATATTTATTTTTTCTTTAAATTTCAATAATAATTTTAAGAATAGTTTTTATTTTTGTGAATAATATTCTCTTTATAATACTTAAATAAATAATTTTTTATTATATATTTATGTTTATTTTTATGAATTGGTGTTTAAATAAGAAGTTAAAATTAAAATACAAAATGCTTAAGATAATTAATTTTTAAAATTAGAAAGAAGAACAATAATTAAATTCATTCTCTTATACGAAGTATTTATTTTACGTTATATAGTATACATATAAATTTAAATTTTTAAAATTAAAGTTAAATTCATAATAAATATTTTTAAGTAATTAATGGCATAGAATTTTTTTTCCCTTTTAATATGCTTACACAAAATAAATATTATTTTGGTCTTTTTTTAATATATTTAAATAATATTAATACTAAAAGAATATTTTGTCTTTTTAATTAAATAAATTTTAAATTAAAATTAAATCATTTTAATTTTAAAGGGTATTTTTTAGTCTTTTAAAATTAATACTAAAAATATGTTTTGATTTTTTAATTTTTTAAACTTTTTATTTTTTTTAATTATAATGTTATAATAATTTTTTTAAATGTTATAATAATCTAATATGGGTAATATTAATCAAAAAGTGTAATAAGTCCAAACTGGCCTTTAAGGTCTAACGGATCTAATGTAAAATTTTAATCCTAGTCCAAACAAATTTTAAATAAAAATATAAAATAATCATAAATGCTAACTTTTTTTTTAACTTTTTAACAGGAGTTTTAGTACTCCAAACTTTTAGGGAGTATGCAATCGCGTCCCTTCATTGTTGGAGGAGTTCTTCTCGGCTAACTTTTCCTTTCAGCTCATTCTTCCTTTTTTTTTACTCTTTTTTGGCCAATTTTCATTAATTTTATTTTTCTCACTCTTTTTTTAGTAGATTTTCTTTTTCTTGTTCCACATGTTGATTAAGCTTTTTTTCCATTGATTTTTTTTGCACTTCTTGCTCTTTTTTCACATACCTTAATTTTTTTTATTTTTCTTATTTTATATGTTTTGATTGGCAAAGATTTACGATAAAGAACGTATATTTTATTTTTAATTTAATTTTTGTTTTTTGTCTTTGTGAATCATCAATACATATTTCTTTTTCTTTTGGGTTATGGAGGATATGTGAATTAGATGTAACCCAATTTTAAAATTCTTTACTTGAAAATATACTCCTTTTTAGTTCTTAAATAGTATAAGAGGTATGATACTATTGCCTTTTTGTGTGTGTCTTACTCGATTATTTTCTTTCTAGAATTTACATTTGTTTTTAATCTTTATTCACAAGAGACAACACTAGGCAAATTTTTTGGAGATTATTGCACCACTAACAGAATGTTAAAATCATATTAGACTGATCAAACTTTGGTCGAATTTAGAGAACCCAAATCTATTCACTCCATCGAAATGGTATTGATGGATGAACAGATAATTCTAATTTTATGTACAAAAATTTCATGATACAAAATTCATAAATCATAATTTTCTATAATAATTACTTTATGTGTTTTCTATTATTTTTAATGATGTTTTTGATTCTCTATAATATAAACTTTTTTTGTGTGTATTTGTCTCTTTTTTTATTTGGTACGTGATAATTGAATAACTATTATTTGAGTTGTTATGACTTTTTTTATTGTCTTAATTATTGACTATAAATTGATCTTAATTTTTCAGATTTTTATGTTCTTAGTTGGTGAAGTTAATTTTTTTAGATTTTTTTATTTAATAATTTGGATATGTTCTATTATTTTATTTACTTTTTTTATTTTTGATAAAAAGATAAATAAGTTATTGATCTTTTGATCTGCAGACCTTTAAGTTCTTGACCTTTTTAAAATCTAGACATATTGATCTCTCATATTCATTTAGGTCTGTTAGACCCAATAGAAAAATTAAACGTGACTTTCGTTGTACTTATCTAATTGATATGAATACACACGTGAGAAAATTTTTAAAATAAAACAAATTAAACACAGAAATCGATGTGTCTAAATTTTAAAAAGGTCAGAGACTTAAATATAATTATAAATTTTCAAAAACTTAAAATATTTGTAGACCAAAAAATTAGGAATCGATTTGACTTTTTCTCTTTACTTTTCTTGGGTGTATATTTATCTAAATGTCAAATGAAATTTCCAAATTCCTATTATGAAATGTTTCTTTATTTCTATTAGAGTAATGAAAGTCGCAAAAGTTTGAATTATTTTATTGGTTTGTGATCCAAATTTTTTTATTAAACTATTATGAAAGAGTACATGGTTCATTTTAAATTGGATCTATATGTAATTAACTGTTTCTTCTTCATAAGTTATTTAATTTGCGGTCTCTATACAAATTTACCTACAAGAATCTTCAATACACTTTTGTCATCCTATATGCAATATAAATAAATTGGTTACTAAGTGTACACTCAAATCAATAAGCAAAATCAACTATTAGTATAAAATATATGTTAAAATATAAATATACAATAAAAATAAATTAAACTACATATATATTTATATATAAATATATTGGTAACTAATTTTAATTTTGGTGTACGAATAGCATTTTTGTAAATTAATAACTAAATATCAGAACCTTTTAACCAATATTTTGTCCCAATATTTTTTCTTTGCTTATTGTTAATATTAATTTGGATTTTTGCTTTTTTTTCGTTAAATAAAAAATTAGCTCTTCACATTCTTAGCCCGAATTTGCTCTTATTGGTATAAAATGAATTGGATATATTGTATTTTGTAACACCCTAACTACCAAAGCTCACGCTTTCGGCTGCGCAACTCTGATAACTCGGATATTACGACGACACTTATACTATTTAATACTAAAATAAGAGCCTGTTTAAAACTTTAAACCGCAATACCGCTCCCAAAATTTTTGTAAATAGTACTACAAGCATTATCCAAAACAATTCCTATCCCTCTTATAGAATATCTCAAGACAAAGGCGAGGGTACATTAAATAATAATCTAAAACAATATATAACATTTCAACAACAATTAAATAAACTCTTCGTGACTTCTGCGCCCATATCCTGAAAAGGAAAAAATGTAGGGGGGTGAGAACATCATCCTCGAAAGGGTTCTCAGTAGAGGGTTTTTGGGAATTACTGTAATAGGATATGTGGAGATAAACCGTACCAGCGATTTATAACCGTCTTATGCCTCTTTTCAAAAACAACGGTTTACCATAGAAGAGAAATATGAAATCTTTTTCTGAAAGAGAAAACTGTTCATTTAAAATAATAATCCAAAGTCTTTCAAAAAGGTTTATCTATGCTGAACCAAAATAGCCTTTCATAGTTTTCCAAACCAGAAACATAAAATCGGAATCAACCATCGGTCCATCTCAATTCAAACACGGCCCTAGGCCCAACAATCCAATCCAACAACCAATCACCACAAACCAATAGAGTTCCAGATGCAAACACAAGTAGGAAGATGCAGACACAAACAAACAGTTATTGCAAGTAGAACAATTAGCAGTTAATCACATAGGCAAACCAAGTACAATATGCACACCCAAACAAAATCACATAGATGCATATGATGCATGCCTGTCCCAAGTGGCTGATGATATCATCTGTCTGTTATAGAGCCAACCCGACAAGTCCTGGTAGCTAACCATTGGACTGTCCCTCTGTCGTGTCTCCCCAACTCGAGTTATACTCAATATAAACTTGATCATAATCATGATCCATATCCATCACCCTCACTGGTGAATATTTATGGGGGTGAGCTCATCTGGAAATTTCACAGTGCCCGGCCACCCTGACGACATAGGGTCAAAAGAGCTTCGAGTCTCCACCTGGAGCACGTGGTGGCTAGTCACTGCTTTCTCCCAGGAAAACTCGCATCTCCGATAGTAGAAGTGTAACATCACAACTTAACAAAATCTCAGCATAAATGCTTTCATTCTCAGCCATGGATCAACATCTATCTCAGCCATCCGGCTCATGGTTCAGTCCAGAACCACCCAATATTCATATCATGCACAACCATTCCGGCTCACGGTTCAATCCAGAACTAGCCAATATTCATAATCGTACACAGCTATTCCGGCTCACAACAAAGCAGCACTTCCACCATTCAACATCATCAAATTCATAAAATTGGCATTTAAGCCATAAATTACTTTTTCTCAAATCGTTTCACTTTGAAATCAATTTTCAACTCTTTTCAGCCTTGACTTTAGAAATCCCGTTTCTCAAATCATCTCAGGCTCATAAGCAAAATTTACTCAAAGTGAGTTCCTTTTTAAAACAAAGCCACTCACAGCATTCTCTTTCCAAAACTTCCAAAACCATGGAAAGTTAAAGATTTATTTTAAAGTATTCAAAACCACCCATACAACAATGGGATTTTATAACAAAAGTTCCTCGGCAGAGTCCCAAGTCTTTAGGGGAGAATAACATAATTCATTTCACCAAATTCATTTTAAATTCATTAAAAATCTTGGCTTCCTGATTTGAGTAGTAAAATAGGATCTAAGCCAATCCGAGTCATGTAATCAATTACTCTTTTCAAAGCTATTTCCTTTACTTAAAGAAAACCGGCTTCAATTCCATAATTAAATCTGAAGCGTTTCAAACTGCTAAGAGAATCATTTTTGTTGTGTTAAACTAGAGTTCAAAAGGTACTCTGAATCTCATTCAAAACGTCAAAATAAAGAAATTCATCAATCGAAATCCAATTCCTTTTAAAATCACGAAAACTCTTCCAATGGACACCCTTTATGTTTAATAGAGAAAAACATAAACCCGTTTTACCTTTTAAAACAGCCTCAAGGCAAAATTCTCTTTCGAATAACTTGTACCCAAAGACATACTATTCTTCTTGGAAAATAAGGAAAAATCATGATTCTCTTTTCAGTAATTCTTTCAAAGCATAACTTCATCGCTTTTCATAATTGATCTAAGTAAAGTTAATAAAAGAAGACCTAAATTCACAATCCTCCAAGTAAATAGGAAAGACATTGAACTCAAAATTTCCTAAATAATATTTCAAATAAAGCCTCGGATTTTATAGAAATTTCGGCAGCATCTCCCCTAAAACTTGGACTTTGCCACCCGGTTCGGGTCCCAAATAAATCATTCCTCAATCCTTTTCAACAATCCAGAACCCAAAAACTCAATTCAAAATCACGCTAAATCCATCAGTCGCCTCAGTGGCATATCTCAAGGAAACTATTTCAAATTAAATCAATATCAATCGATTTAACTCATTTTTAAAGCTTTAAAGAAACGGCTCAGTAACAAATTATTTGTCCAAAACCAAGTTAATTAAAGTAAACCAGGCTGAATTCAAAGCTGCATTCGACTTTTCAAATCATCAAAACAATTAACTCAAATCAAATAAATCCTCAGCGGATTAAACTCAGATTTCAAATCTTTAAAGAATCAACTTCAAAACATTACATTTCACAAAGCCGCACAACAATTCAGCCAAACCAACATCCATAATCATTCGAGTCAATCAAATAATACATAAGGTAGATACAATCACCAAATACACAATATCTCACATCAGTATCCATATATGATAATTCCAATACATAAAACATAGTTTTTGGAAAGCGCCCCTACCTCGACAAATTGAAGCTATAACCCAAACTCGTTAACTGATTCCTTTTCGCTCAGCCCAAAATCACCGAAAATCAGAACCTCGCCTCTGCTTGCTCTCTCGAAAGCAAAAACAGCTATAAGCGGCATAAGCAAACTGGATTCTAACTCCTAAAACTATTAACATCGCAACCACTTTACTACATGGAACAGAACACTAACACAGGACTTTCAAAAATAAAAAATGCTTACCGAAACAAAGAAAGAACGGCTGCACCAAACAGCGGCGGTCCCTGAACCGGTTCGGCGGCAGCTTTAATCGTGACCCGCAATAACCGGAGATTGACCCGTGAGAAAGGATTAAGGACTGAATCAAACTGCAGAAGCTCTGGTGATGGGTCCGGAGACTACAACAGCGTCTCCGGCAATGACAACGCAACTTATGACAGCCACTTCATCAAATACAACATTTTCAGCGACAGCTTCAAAGTAAAATTGAACTGGCAGAACTAGGAGGAACCAGAAACAGGGCAAGCTCACCAGAACGGCAGTGACCAGAAATTCTGGCGGCGGCAGCATCCGACGGCCATAGAAGCTCCAGCGGCGTCGTAGGTTGTTTCCCCCACCGCGAGCTCTCTGTCTCTCTCTCGCCCTCTGTTCTGCTGACGACGGCAATGGCTTCACAGACGAGACCAGGCACGGCGGTTTTAGGCCCTCAGCCCCTTCTTACTCGCGTACCCTCTCTCTCTGTGTCTCAGTTTCAACGGTGACTCCCGGTGGACCAACGGCGACGACGATAGCGCGGGCAGCCGCGGCGACGCGAAGAGGCTGGCTTCATGGTGCTACAACTCGGGGATGGTGACTCGCGACGGTGACATCGACGGCTCCTTGCGGTGGTTGTAACCCTCCTCCCCTCGGCGGCATCAAGCGGCAACGGCAAACCCCAATGCCACCGGTGCAGATCCTTGCCTCATTCACGGATCTCGCTCCTCTCGCCCCTGCGCGACGCGACGGTGCGGCGGCAGTGACGCCCGCCGACACCGTCCTCCCCATCTCCTCTCCTCCCCCTTTCTCTTCTTCCACCTTATGTTTCTCCTTTCTTTTTTTCATGGAAAAAGAAACGCTGCTGCTGAGTTAGGAAAAAGGGGATTTCGACTGCAGCTGGGTGTGGGGGGAAAGAAAACCGGATCGGGTAACGGGTCGCTGGGTTAGAGTTTCATTCTTTTGAAAATTATGGTTAGGAGTGATTTGGTAATTTCACATAAAATTGGGAATGATATAATAATTGAAACCCAAATAAAATTCAACACTAATCATATATAGGAAAATACTATTTGCTCATCAACTTTACAAATTATTTTCAATAAAATGTCCAAATCTAAAAATTAGAAATAATATAATTAATTTTTTCATTTTCTAAAATAGCAGTATTAATATTTAAAATATTACTTATCTAATCCAAATCATATAAAATCCTTATTATTTCACAACTATCAACTTTATACTTTAAATATAGAAAATAATCCAATAATTATAAAATTGGATAATAATCATAACTCATCTCAAATCCAATAAATCAAAACTTGCCTTAATTACCTTTAATAAAATAATTTCTGAAATTAAAACTATAAATAACCATATGATTTGAGAATTGATCATAATAAGACTTTTCAAAAGTTCTGAGTCTTACATGTTTGAGCATTTAATGGTTTAGTTCTAATGTTCTGAGATTTCAAACCATTTGCTGCTTTTGTGTTATTTTTTATTGCCTTTGGGTGTTAAGTTTGTTTTTTCTTTATTTTTGTTGAAAGAAATGATATATTTAATCTCTCTTGTATTTTATTGAAATTTTATTTAATTATTTAATTGGTCTTTATTGTTATTATATATAGACAATAAATAATAAAATGTTTTGCTTTTGTAAAAAAATAGAAAATCATTATCCATGCTTCTGTAGGTAGAGATCTTATATTTGATATATGTATTCAAATCATTCTTATCAGAAAGAGTTGTGTATATTTTTACATATATGGGAATTAGCAACAATTATAGATTATACTGCACAACAACACATCTTTTTAAATTATTTTTTCAAACATGGACTACTAACTATGAGACTCTTTTTATGTGATGTAATACCATTACATGGTATTAAGTTGGTTTTTTTAAGAAAAAATTATAAATTACTCTTCTTAACGCTTTTTTTTTGTTGGTAAGTATATGTAGTTCATAGTATAGTATATAAATTGATTTTTATTTTATTCTTATAAAAAAATAACACTAAGATGGATAATTTGTGCACAATTCTCTTTTTAATATTTTTTTTAGACGATGTTAAAATTATGACCGGTATAGAGGATGAGAAGCAATATGTAAATGATGGCAAAATTGTTAATATGTTGGTCATTCAAATTGAGAATGACAAGTGTGAGAACTCAATAACTAATATATTTATACAAGCTATTTTATTTTTTTAATCTCTATAAAATATATTCTTTCTTTCGTTTAAAGCTTATTGTTAGTTTTAGAGAAATAGCAGACCGGATCAAGAGTTTTGCGACAACAGGTAACCAACGGCTATCTGTGGTTGTCTTTCAATTTACAAAAATAAAGATTTTTTGAGATATGTGAAAATTTAATCACTTTCAAATGATTATATCTTTTATTGTAATTGTGTTTATTATTTATTAAGACGTGATTTAATTTAAATTTTTAAATTTTTAAATTTTATAGTGGGATACTATATGTAATAATAATAAAATAGTTAGTAATATGATTTAAAATTAATAACAATTTGATTATTTTTATGTAAGTATGATCATTGGTTAACTTTATTTGGTCAAATTATTCATTTATGTAAAGTTGCTTAAATTCAAATATATGTCAAGCAAAAGTCAGTGTTTTTACACAATTATTTGATTTAATTTTTTTATCAAAAAATCCTATTTAATTTTTTTTAAAAGATAATCAGTTGTCTAATGTCTGTATGTATATGTGAGTGTCTTATAGAAAATAACTATTAAGTATTTAGTCTATTTTTTATTGCTTAACTTTCACACTGTTTTTATGTAGATTGGATTTTATATTGTTATGACCACTATTCTTGTTGTTTATCCTGTTTCATATTAGTGGTATAAGTCCTGTGTTTGTAATTGAAGCTAATGTGGATATATATTTTTGTGATGACGTAAAAAGGACATGAACGATATAGTTGATAGGTACAACTCTATTTAAACTTATTTGTGCAATATTTTCAAAAATAATAATGTAATTATCTAATTAAATGTATCTTTTTAATTTATTTAGCAGTATTTAAATTAAAATCAATAATTAGTAGACAATAAAAGAACATTTTATTAAGCTGTAAAATTAACTATTTTCCCAACATATCACTACAACAATTTAGACATTTATAACATAATTTTTAAAAAAAAATTCTAAAATTCGTGGCAGGAGAACAATAATTCTAAAACACTAAGAGTTAAGATGATCAATTTTCTCTTTTGGTCTTAGCTAAATATACATTTCAAATAAGATAGATTATTGTAAGGGATATATGATAGTGGTGAACACTTCAATAAATATGTTTTATTCTCGTGTGATACTAGAAAATTTTACGAGTATGATTTTTTCTCTTTTTTCTTGCTTTTGGGAATTAAAAAAAAGAGGCAGTATCATTTTAAAATTTTTTATCAAAGGGCTACCATAATTTTAGTGCAAAATTGGTTAAGAAAATGTCTAATAGTGCATTTTGTTCTCAATTTAACATGTTTTATCTTTTTAAAATTCTTATGAAGGCTAAAGAAAATTATTATCAAGAAATACAGCACAACATGCAAATACAAATTGCACATAAAGAATGCTACAATAAAAATTAGGTAGCTTATACACCAAACGAGAAAGATTTTTTTTAATAAATATTTTAATTATTTTATTTACTAAAATAAATATTTTGAACACTATTTCCGTTTTTAGATTTTGTTACCTATCTCATTTATAGTGTAAATAAAATTATTGTACACATATCTTGTTTATAAACGAGATAAAGCCAATTAGAATCATGTCTTATCTTATTTATAGTGTAAATAAATACAGTGTAAACGAGATAAATTTATAATGGCTTGATTTTTAAAAAAATAATATACTAATTTTAAATGGACAATTTCAAATTACTCGTTTTAGATTAAAAAAAATTAAAATTGATATCATTGTATAAAATTAAATTATATTAGAGAGACAGTTTGCAAAAATTTTCAATTTAAAAAAACTTGGATTAACTTTAAAATAAAAATTAAATTGATATTATTTTAATCGTGAACTTTTTGTAATAATACATATATTTTATTTACAGTGTAAACAAGATAATTATGAATTTATCTCGTTTATATATATGTTTTTTTTTAAATTTCATACATCTTAGTATAAACAAGATACGTGTATAATTTTTTTTTTTTACACTGTAAACGAAATATGTAATGAAACTTAAAAATATAAATAGTGTCCAAAATACCTATTTTATTAAATAAAAGAATTAAAATATTTATTTGAAATATTCCAAAAAAAAGGTTGTATACTTAGTTTCAATTTTCAATTTAATAAAGGAAACACTCGAAAAAAAATATTGCTTAATTGAGATTATCAATATGAACTGTTGTGAGAAATTAACCTCTTTTGTTGTTGTTATAAAATTGTTTTTCTGTATTAATTTGGATACTTACTTTCTTTTTGTTAAGGGTTAAATACGATTTTGATTTCTATGGTTTAGGGTTAAATACGATTTTAATTTCTATGGTTTAGGCTAAAATTTTTTTTTATCCCAACTTTTTTTGCATACAAAATCATCCATAAAGTTGTACTAAATTTTAAAATTATCTTTTTGGACAGATTAATTTTTTAAATGATAAAAATATCACCCTCTCTCCTTACCACCACCATCACCCCACCTACTACCACTTCATCGCCATCTGTTCATGAATCTAACAAGAAAATCCAACCTTCAATAACAACCTCAAATAAATCAAAACCAAAATAATAATTCATCACCAAAACCATCATCATTAACAAAAAACAAGAAATTCATCATCATCATTAACAAAACTCAGATCTAATTAACAAAACTCATAATCATTAACAAAATTCATAACTAAAATTCTTCTTCTTCCATTAACAGAACTCATATCCAAATAACAAGAATAAGAAATTTTCAAATTCATCTTCAATTACAAGAACCCCAAATTAGAAATTTCCAAATTCATCTTCTTTTTCAATTTTTGCTTGTACCTAACATTTCTGAAAGGTCACACTTTTTTTGTGGCTGATTTTGAAGATACTATCTGATTGCTAGAAGAAGAGACACTAACTTTTTCTCTTTACAAATCTCACGGCATTTACCCTCTCTATAAAACTTTCAAAGATTTTATTAGAACCTTCAACTCCATCGAAAACGGCAGTGAGGGGGACGCTGTTGGTAAAGGTAGAAGCGACGCTGAACTGTTGGAGGATACGAGGAACACGACCACCACCACCACCTCTCTGACGAGGATGAGGAACATGAGGACGAGGGCCAGGCACGTAGCGACGAGGCGAGAGCAAGTCGCGACCAGGCGAGGGCATGAGTCGCAGCACTGCGAGGGAGAGGGCCAAGCGCCAACGAGGACGAGGATGAGGCGAGGCGAGGGTGACGGCGAGGGCAACGACGAGGCTTCCTTCTCTCCTTCTCTCTCTCTCTGATTTTTTGCTTCTCTCTCTGAGTTTCTACTTCTCTCTCCTCTAAAGGTGTGATGGAGATGATGATACTGAGAGTATAATTGGTCGAAAGATGATTTTAAAACTATGTTGAACCTTAAAGGTGATTTTGTAGGCAAAAAAAGGTTAAGGATGAAAAAAATTTTTGGCCCAAACCATAAGAACCAAAATCGTACTTAACCCTTTTATTAAATTGTAAATTAGTTCTCCACATTTTTGGACCCAATTTGCTCTCTTTGGTATTAAGTGAATTTGACATATTATTTTTGAGCATTTAAATTAAATTAGATAATATTTTTTATAATTTTATTTAAACTAAGAAGTCACAAGTCAAGTGTTAATTGAATTTTTTACATAAAAATAAGTATAAGTTGAATTTAATAATTTTTTATAGTACTACTACAATAACTTTTGTAGTGTTTGATAAGGAGGCCTCAATTCTACTTAGACAGACCTATGCTGAGATGATAAAAGAGTCGAATGTAAATAATTTTACTATTATAACTATTTTGAAAGCCAAACTTATAATTTGGGATTAAGCTCCAATGGTTAGTAGGCAATACTATGAAGTACTTGATAAATGCTTGAGTGATATCATGAGTTTTTTTTGCAATGTATAATAAAGATTTGCTTATTGAAAAAAAAGTAGTTATACTAGGTGAGATTTTTGACAATTTCTTTCTATCATTTCACAAGAGTCGAGACAAGATATTGTTCATTCTACCATAAATTCAGCTTACCTTTGAAAGTTTTGCCAGATATTCAAACAAACAAAAAAACATGAGACTTTTTATAGGTGCAATTACTTTAGATCAAGTTGAGACAAGTAATTTGGTGAGTGGTTATTGAAAGTTAGTGATGGTTTAATAGGTGACAATATAGATGATAAATCTGAGATATATATTCCAGAAGATATTGTTATTCCTTTTTCAAACCAGGTATTTGATGAGTTGGTTCATTTTTTTCTAAATATATTGGAAATCATATCTTCAAAAAAAATTTTCAAAGCAAAAATTATACTGTCTCCGATGCTGGACATTGTTGAAGAGGTCAACAACCATCTAATGGCTATCAACCTTGGAAGAATTTTTTTTTATCTTAGTTGAGATTCAATTTGTATGGATGAAGAGAATATAAAAAGTCAACTAGATCTCTATGGTCTTGAATTATTGAATAGCATAAATTGTTCTGGTTTGCCTCCTCATAAATTAATACTCGAGGTTAGTATTCTAGTGATATTACTGAGGAATATTGACAAATCCAGTGGTCTTTGTAATAGTACAAGACTAAAAGTTAGGAAGTTTGCAAATCATGTCATTTAATTTAAAGTCTTAAGGGGTACAATGTTGGTCATATTACTTTGATTCTAAGAATGAATATAGTACCAACAAATAAAATTGTCCCAGTTAGGTTTACGAAGACAATTCTCTTTAATAGTACCTTTTGCCATGACAATTAACAAGTCTTAAGGACAAACTTTATCTCATGTTGTATTATACCTGGGTAGACCAAATTTCACACATGGTTAACTATATGCGACATTTTCAAAAGTTAAGAGTAAGAGTGGTTTAAAAGTTTTATTCCTAAATCACGCTGGAATGTCTGCGAATTCAACCATCAATATTATTTATAGATAAATCTTTGAAAAAATAGGATCCTAATGTAAATATTTTAATTTTATTTTAAATTGTGTATTGAAATTAATGAATAATTATTTCAATTCGAAGGAGTGTAAATTACTTACTATTCTCAAGTTAAACTTTGATTTTCGTAGAGATTTTGTAAAATTTTTAAGATAGTAATTGTTTTGTGTGTTTTTCTTAAAATATTCAAAAATGTAAATACTTTTTTATATTTTTATGAATTTTTTCTTGTAGGACACATATATATACACTAATAAACGCAGAAATCAGGTACTAAGTACTCATGATACGTTCATAGTGAGTTAGGGTACCCAGTACCTGAGATATGTTTATATGCTTATAAAAATAGGTAGTAGTCGAGATATGTTGTGTCATTTGATTTTTTTTTTTTGAAAAATTTTGAAGTTGTATATGACTCAACGCTAGAATTACGTGTGTTCTGAGAACATTAACAAGCTAAATGTGACGTGGTATGTGGCCAGAGCTCTGGACTTCGAGGTCAGTTAGTATGTCTATCTTTTATTTTAAATAGTTAATTTATTGAAATGTTAGAATATTTTTATTTATTTAATTTTGAAGTTTATCTATTATTATTTCTTGATTTAATTAGTTAGGAATTCTCTATTTCTATATGTTAGGATATTTGAATTTCAGTAGTTAAAGTATGCGTAAGAAATGTTACTTTAAATTTAAGATAAAGTATATTTTTTGTCCTTAATGTTTGTTAAAACTTTTAAAAATATTCCTAAGTTTTAATTTGTTTCAATTTTGTCAATCAAGTTTTCAATTTGCATCAATTTTATCCTTATTATTAATTTTTCGATAATTAATATTTTCTTTCCAATTATACCCCTCATATCCCCATCAATCCATCATCATTATCATCTCTCTTTCCCACATACTCTCTCTCTCTCTCTCTCTCTCTCTCTCTCTCTCTCTCTCTCTCTCCATCCTCGCCATCATCATCGAGCAACACTATCGACAGCGGTGGCGGCAACTGCAGGGAGCCAAAGAGGGCGAGAAGAAGGCGGTGGCAGCTAAAGAGAGTTGTGTATTTGTGGCACCACTCTCTGTCCACCACCATCATCATTTATGTCCTCACCATCATCATCATCTCTCTCCCCCACTCTTTCTCTCTCTGTCCTCACCATCATCTCCACCACCGTCATAATCGAGCAACCACTATCGACGATGGCGGCGGTAGCTGTAGGGAACCAAAGAAGGTGAGAAAGGGGGAGAAGAAGGCGGCGGCAGCTAACGAGAAAGAGGCAGCCTTTGCGAATCAGGAGAGCGAGCTTGGTGTCACTGTTAGATATTTGTGGCACTAGACAGCAGCGGAGGCTTCTCAAGAGTCAGGGGTAGTCATTTTTTTTAGTTTACTAAAAACTCAATGTAAGATTTGAATATGAAATATGTCTATTACATATATAGGTAATTGTTATTGTTGTTATTGTTACTATTATGTTTTGTTTGTGAAGAGATAGTTCAAAGTTTTGAAATTGGAGTGGATGGAATCTTGGGTTGATTTTGATGTAGTTTGAGATGTGTTTGTGTTTTTTGGCTAGGTCTTTGGATTATCTTAAAAAAATTTGGAGTTGATTGTGATATAAATCTTGCTCTTGGATACGAATATTTGGTAGTGCTTCAAAGGAGGAGAGAGATGACTTTGGTGGTGCTAGGATTGTGCAAAGAAGAAGAAAAAGGTTGGTCATCGTTGAGAATGGAGCTCGATGGAGATGGTGGTGATGGAGAGTTGGAAGAGAAAGGAAAAAGAAGGAAAAAAAGGGGGTATGACTAACAATGATAAAGAAGCAGGTTGATAGTGGTTGTTTGATGATGATGATGGTAGAGATGATAGTGACGATGGAGAGAGAGAGAGTGTGTGAGAGAGAGATGATGATGATGATGGGGATATGAGTGGTATAATTGAAAAGAAAAATATTAATTATAAAAAAATTGATAATAAGGATAAAATTGATGCAAATAAAAAACTTGATGGAGAAAATTGAAACAAATCAAAACTTAGAGATATTTTTGAAACTTTTAGCAAACATTAAGGACAAAAAATATACTTTATCCTTAAATTTAAATATTTTAAATTGTTCAAATTGTTGAAAAAGTATTATTAAACATTAGACTATGGTTAACTATATTATGAAACTATAGTTATTTTAATCGGAAAAAATATTAAGTTGACATGTTAATAATATAATTTAGTTAAATTATATTATTTATTTAAATTGTTTGCTCTGTCATACAAAGTATATTTTTTAATTAAATTTATTCTATTATCTATAATATGTAGTGACATTGCATTATTTAATTAGTCAATTGTATATGAAATTATTTTTTAAAATTAAATTATTTATTCTGTTATATAGGAACATTGTGTATTTAATTAGTCAGTAGTAAAAATCAATTAAATTATTCAGATTAGTTTGCAGCATCATATGCAATAATACCGAGAGGACTAATCAATGATTCTAGTCATTGCAGTTGCTCTTACCATGTCGTGTGACGTTGTCTACCCCACCGCCTAACGTGCTACTACCATATATTAGGGAGATTATGTAACAGCCCAAACCACCCGCTAGCACGATATTGTCCGCTTTGGCACATAAAGCCTTACAGTTTTGCCTTTGACGATAGGGATGATAGCCGAAGCCCCCCACACTCACTCGTCAAAACGCGTCATGCTAGGGAGAGGTATCCACACCCTTATAAGACATGTTTCATTCCCCTCTCCAACCGATATGAGACCTTAAAATCCACCCCCTAAGGGAGTCCAGCACCCACGCTAGCACATCGATCCGGGCTCCGGCTCTGATACCATAATGTAACAGCCTAAACCACCCGCTAGCACGATATTGTCTGCTTTGGCACACAAGGCCTCACAGTTTTGCCTTTGACGACAGGGATGATAGCCGAAGTCCCCCACACTCACTCGTCAAAATGCGTCATGCTAGGGAGAGGTGTCCACACCCTTATAAGGCATGCTTCGTCCCCTCCCCAACCAATATGGGACCTTACAGATTAGGTTTAGACATGTAGTAGGGTTAAAGGATTTTATCTTTGACAATGTCTTACTCTTTGCATTTGTGGAGCAGTAGAGATTTAAGACTCATACTTTTCACCTTTCGTAGGATGAGATTACCATCACTCTCCAAGATGTAGCTTACCTTCTTGGTTTGCGCACATATTGTGACCCGAATGGCGGCTGATAAGATACCTTTTGCCCTCTACTGATTTGAATCGGGTATTGAAGTTGGAAGCCATATGACGTATGCGGAACGCATGGTGAGCTGTTGGAGGATGCCAACCACTGCTAGGAGCATTGAGGGCAACTTGTATGGCCTATGAACTATCAGAAATAAGAAGACCATGTTGCTGAGTCATGTGCTGCATCAAATTCATCATAAAAATGCCCAGGACTCCGTAGACTCACGCCCAACCAGTGCAAAAATTATAGGAATGATATTGTTATTATCATCTTGTGCCACAGTAATCAATATCACTTCCCCGTATTTGCCGTACAGGCGTGTCCCGTCAACTGATACCACTGGCTTGCAGTACTTAAAGGCTTTGATGCACGGAGAAAAGGCCCAAAATATCTTATCAAACTAGCTAGAATCTCTATCAATCATGTTGTCATTGTAATACAGGACTGCAATGCAATCATGCACCGTGCTAGGTAGGCATTCTTACAAAAGCTTGAAATAGGAAGGAAAGTTTGTTATACGATTCTTCCTAATCACCATAAATCTGAACAATCACCTTTTATTTTTCCATTCACACCTTTCAATATCATATTATCACTACTTGAAATGATAATTCTATTGCACTGTACTTTGCAATACCGGGATGAAAACAGATAGATCATCATGTATAATTGGCAAGATCATAGTGCAAATCAAGCTGCTATTCAATTGCGCATGGTTTTGGAAAATAGTTGGCACCAAATAGGTACATATAATAAATAACGTAATCAACATTTTCTTCTTAATTTCATAAAATGAATGCAACTGATGACAATTACCAATTGTTCAAATTCTGCCAAAGTACTACACGAAGGCTCCATAGACACCCAGTAGAGAATTGCTTGCATCTACAATGGTGTTTTAGCCTATCAGACTCCAAAACTCTGTATTCAACATTCCTTTGAATGCTATAGTTCTTGACTGCCATGAGAATAACATCTCTACTCCTAAACCTATGGCCGACCCAAAAGTCAATGCCGTCATCCGTGTTGTAATCTTCTCCTTAGCTACAGTTGAAAAGATCATCTAGTTGCATTGCTTCCAAGTTAAGAGTGTGATAGTAGCTTGGAACTTCTGACAACTGTAGAATGGCCAGTGGTGGAGGAAGAACTCGAACACCACCGCCCAATTGAGTCTCTAGCACAAACTCGTTAGAGGATAGACTCTGGTTAGATGATCCAGATGCGGTAATATAAATATGTAATCCAAATCAAAATCACTCAAGTCTTCCTTGACACGATCAACTGGTTCGGCAAAGTGCATCAGTTTTGCCTCTACTGGAGGTGCATGAGGGTTCGAGGACAATGGCCCACAACCACCACCTACGTCACGAATCGCAGCGTACCACTCTATCACATGCCGCAGCATTAGCCTCGCATGTATATTGAACATGACTGTCTCATGCTGATATGCTTCAATAAAAAATGTCCTATTTTGAAACCCTCCACTCAGGAGCGCTAATAAAAATCTGTACGCAACTCTCCCAACCTCTTTGGAACCTAGTGCGCCCATACTAGTCAAAATGAGATTTTTTAGCGCGTTCAAATAATCAAGACGGCAAGTGCGCAACATCACAGGTGAATCGCACTCAAATGTCACTCTCCCCTCACCACTTCTAATTATCTCATTCGGATAAACTACCACAAAAAAGAATTTATTACTAGCCATGTGTATGAAGAATAAAGAGAAGGAAAATGCAAATTAGTGGAATTGGTATAATGTGATGAGTCAAGAACCTTTTTATATATTGTATTTTGACAATATATCTAAAGTACTAAGTTACCTAGATATAAATAAACATATTCCAGATACTGAGTCACCTAGTAGCATAAACACATATCTCAGGTACTAAGACACCCAGATACATGAATGTATCCCGAGTACTGAGTACTCAGTTTCTAAACAAAAGTGCAGTTTATATGTATCCCGAGTGTAATCGATTTATTCCTTTTAGACACTTTCTTATCTCAGGTACTAAGTTATTGGATTATGTTTTTAATGATTTTTGTGCCTCCGTAGATGTGTAATGGGTATTCAAAAAGTAAATACTCTATAAATAACAACATTAATTTGTTTTTGTAATATGCATCAGGAATAAAATAAAAGAATATATATAATTAGGTCTCTCAGTGTAGTTGTATAGGCCTTTTGATTATTTTTCTGCTCTGATTTGATTTGACTTGACATCTCCAATAGATTTCTTTTTCTCTTGTTATTTTGGAAGTGTGTTTGGTTCATGTAAATCTCTTTTAAATTTAGGTACATACTATTGTGTAGAAAGAAAATTAGTTCTATATGTACAGAGAAACGCTTGTCAAAGTATTATCCTACATGATCTTATTCTATTGTGTGAATAGTGAGTGTACAAGCAACAGAACGTGATAGATGAAAATCTACAAGAGGAGACAAAGTATGTGGTGTAAGGACTGCCTATGATTTACTTTAGCTATAATAAAGATGTTTATGACTAAGCTTATTATAACTAGGTTTTTGAAATGAAAAAAATAGAATAAAAAATCCAACAGAACAAAACACGAGGTAATGACCAAATCAGTACTCGAAAGATTCAAAATCTGACATTTTGGTATCTCACTATTGTTATTGACAAAATGATCCTTAAAAGATTTTAAAATTTGACAAGCGTACCCACGAGTTCGCCGGAGCACATCTCCGACAAGTACAGTGCTGACATGGCCATTACATTTTGATGACATGGCAACCCCCCCCCCCCCCACCCTCCTTCTTCCTTTCTTCCTTTCCAACGCACTTCTCATTCTCCTTCCCCCTCCCCAACGCACTCCCCCATTTCCCTTCCTGAATGCACTCTCCTCCCTCCCCAACCCTAATCCTTCTCCCCCCCCCCCCCCCCCTCCTCCCCCCCCCC
>NC_029777.3:84931024-84948418 GCF_000817695.3 Arachis duranensis
TTATTTATTTTAATTAAATGTAATAAATATAAATTAATTTAGTAAAAAAATCATTGTTTCCTATATAAAACAATGAAATAATGAATTTGGTCTAATTTTATCTATCTTTATTATTGTATAATTATATTATTCGAATTTATATTAAACTAGAATGTCGCTATCATTTTAATTTTAATGATAATTTAATTTATTCAAATATTTAATTAAAATAATTTTTTAATCTTATTTTTAATTATTTCTGTTAACCTTAATTGAAATTATTTTATTTGTTCTATAATTTAGGTTAATCAAATTGTCAACACATATTTGTCATAATTTACGTTAATCGAATTGTATATTTCTCCCATCACTATAAAAAAACGCTTGTTACTTTGAAATTTATATCATTATTCTGTAATTGACAGTATAAACAGTGCCGAAAATTTTTTACAAGCAAAATTTTTCAGTCTGACATTAATTATCGAAGAATTTTTTGTCGGTATTTTCAATAGATTATCGAGTCTAAAATTATGATAATCCGATGATTACATTGGTGCCATTTCACTTTAAACACGTTTGTGTTATTTAAATTAGTTATTTAATTTGATATATGTTATATTTAGGGATAAGTATTGTTTTGGTTCCTAACGTTGATGGTCAGAGTCGAAACCAAACGTAATTTTGGATTTAAAATTATCCTTAACGTGTTTTTCGTATTAAAATCGTTCTTTTGATTTTTTCTGGACAAAAATGCCCTCCACCACCACCACCACGAGCACCTTTATCTCCACCACCAAGAAAAACAACATCAATAAAATCAACACAAATTCAACAAATCCTGAAATCAGAAATTCAACAAATCAATCCAAATTCAACAAATTCAACAACTAAATCAAAAAACAACAAATCAAAATCAAAAGCAGTCACAAAAGCAGAAGCAGAGGTAGTCATAGAATCAGAAACAGAAACTCAAGCAGAAGCAGATGCAGAAGAAGAAGATACAGATGCAGAAGCCGAAGCAGAAGAAGAAGCAGATGCAGAACCACCGGCGCTTTGCCACCCATCACCAGCGGCAGTGACGGAGCGTGCGAGGACCAACGATGCGCTCCATCCTCGGATCCCTCTCTCTCCTCGGCCACCCATCACTCGCGGACCGACGATAGAACGTGCGCGGACCAGCTCAGCCTCGGATCCCTCTTTCTCTCCTTCGAGCGCCGCCCTCCTCGCGTCGGGCTCCTCTTCCCGGCGACGCACTCCACGGCAATAGAAGCATGCATGAACGGTCCTCCCCGCCACCAGCGCTCCCTCTCTCTTTCCCCTCATAATTTTTTTATTAAAGTAAGAGTATTTTAAGAATAAAATTAAATATTTTATTAAAAAGGACGATTTTAATACAAGAAAACATGTTAAGGATGATTTTAAATTCAAAATTACGTTGGGGGCGATTTTGATTCTGACCCTCAATGTTAGGGACCAAAACAATACTTATCCCTTATATTTATGGTTAACATTTTAAGAATGACTAATGATATCAATTGATGAAATTACGTCTTATATTAAAATAGTTTTTGTTTGGTTGCTAATTTTATGTATTAGGTTGATTTATTTTTTTTCCTAAATCATATATATATAATAATGTGGATCAAATGAATTAATGTAGAATAAATTTGTTATTATTATAATTGACTGCAATAATTACACTAATTTTGTAGTTTTTTGTATGAAGAAGGGCTTTAAAAGCCCAAAACAAAAGCACTACTACAGGATTGAAATTTTGAGTGCTTCTTCTCTTTCTCATTGCTTTTTCATTGTTGGAGTTCTTCTCGGCTAACTTTTCTTTTCAGCTCATTCTTCTTCTTTTTTTCACTCTTTTTTTTTTCCTATTTTCATTAATTTTATTTTTCTCACTCTTTTTTTAGTAGATTTTCTTTTTCTTGCTCCACATGTTGATTAAGCTTTTTTCCATTGATTTTTTTTTTTTGCACTTCTTGCTCTTTTTTCACATATCTTAATTTTTTTATTTTTTTTATTTTATATGTTTTGATTGGCAAAGATTTATGATAAAGAACGTATATTTTATTTTCAATTAAATTTTTTTTGTCTTTGTGAATCATCAATACATATTTCTTTTTTTTTGGTTGGTTATAGAGGATCTGTAATTTTAAATGTATTTAGATGTAACCTAATTCTAAAATTCTATACTTGAAAATATACTCCTTTTTAGTTCTTAAATAGTATAAGAGGTATGATACTATTGTCTTTTTGTGTGTCTTATTCGATTATTTTTTTTAGAATTTACATTTGTTTTTAATCTTTGTTTACCAGGGAAAACGGCTAGGCAAATTCTTTGGAGATTATTGCACCACCAACAGAATATTAAAATCATATCAGACTGATCAAATTTTGGTCGGATTTAGAGAACCCAAATCTATTAGCTCCATCAAAATGGTATTAATGGATGAGCAGGTAAATATAATTTTATGTACAAAAATTTCATGATGCAAAATTCATAAATCATAGTTTTCTATAATAATTACTATGTGTGTTCTCTATTATTTTTAATGATGTTTTTGAGTCTCAATAATATAAATTTTTTTAGTGTGTATTTGTCTTTTTTTTTTATTTGCTACGTGATAATTGAATAACTGTTTTTTGAGTTGTTATGACTTTTTTTATTGTCTTAATTATTGACTATTAATTGATCTTAATTTTTTAGATTTTTATGTTCTTAGTTGGTGAAATTAATTTTTTTTAGATTTTTTTATTTAATAATTTGGATATATTCTATTATTTTATTTACTTTTTTTATTTTTGAGAAAAAGACAAGCAGGTTCTTGATCTTTTGATTTGCGGACTTTCAAGTCCTTAACCTTTTTAAAATCTAGACATATTGATCCCTCATGTTTATTTGGGTTTGTTAGACCCAACAGAAAAATTAAACGTGATTTTTGTTGTACTGACCTGATTGATATGAATACACACGTGAGAGAATTTTTAAAATGAAACAAATTAGACACAGGGATCAACGTGTCCAAATTTTAAAGAAGTCAAGAGACTTAAATATAATTATAAATTCTCACAAACTTAAAATATTCACAAACCAAAAAATTAGGAATTAATTTGTCTTTTTCTCTTTACTTTTTTGGGTGTATTTTTATCTAAATGTCAAATGAAATTTCCAAATTCCTATTATGAAATGTTTCTTTATTTCTATTAGAGTAATGAAAGTCGCAAAAGTTTGAATTACTTTATTGGTTTGTGATCCAAATTTTTTTATTAAACTATTATGAAAGAGTACATGGTTCATTTTAAATTGGATCTATATGTAATTAACCGTTTCTTCTTCATAAGTTATTTAATTTGCCGTCTCTATACAAATTTACCTACAAGAATCTTCAATACACTTTTGTCATCTTATCCATAATATAAATAAATTGATTATAAAATTAACTACCAATATAAAATATATGTTAGAATATAAATATACATTAAAAATAAATTAAACTACACATATATTTATATATAAATATATTAATAATTAATTTTAATTTTAGTATACGAATAACATTTTTGTAAATTAATAACTAAATATCAGAACCTTTTAACCAATATTTTGTCACAATATTTTTTCTTTGCTTATTGTTAATATTAATTTGGATATTTGCTTTTTTTTGTTAAATAAAAAAATTAGCTCTTCACTTTCTTAGCCCGAATTTGCTCTCATTGGTATAAAATGAATTGGATATATTGTATTTGAGCATTTAATGGTTTAGTTCTAATGTTCTGAGATTTCAAACCATTTGCTGCTTTTGCATTATTTTTTATTGCCTTTGGGTGTTAAGTTTGTTTTTTCTTTATTTTTGTTGAAAGAAATGATATATTAATCTCTCTTGTATTTTATTGAAATTTTCTTTAATTATTTAATTGCTCTTTGTTAGAAATAAGAGGATAAATTAGAGAAAAGATTTGTGT
Source organism: Arachis duranensis (assembly GCF_000817695.3). Taxonomy (NCBI): domain Eukaryota; kingdom Viridiplantae; phylum Streptophyta; class Magnoliopsida; order Fabales; family Fabaceae; genus Arachis; species Arachis duranensis. The sequence continues at coordinate 84,934,976 of NC_029777.3, forward strand.
GTATTCAAGTTGTCTATTTATGTTGTCTAGAATGATACAATATAAAGGGGTATTTATAAGTATTAAAAGAATCGTAAAAATAAAGACGTAATCTCATATAATAAATATTCAGATATACTAAATAATACTAATTGATCCTAATTATATTCTAACATCCCCCCTCAAACTAAGTTTGAAACTTATTTAAAACAACAAAATAAAGAGGAAAAAAACTGCATAAACTGATAAAACGGGTGCAAACGGAACTGCCGGAAGGAAGTGCAGATAGAACTGCCGCTTGTTTGAAGGAAGCGTCGCTAGTCTGAATGAAGCGCAGACGAAACTGTCGCTTGTCTGAAGGAAGCTGAAGGAAGTGCAAACGGAACTGGCGAAAGCGCAGATGGAACTGCCACAAGGAAACACAGACGAAACGCAGACGAAATTGCCACGAGAGAGAACACAAACGGAACTGCCACGAGAAAACGCAGATAGAACTGCCACGAGAGAAATAGAACTACCGAAAGAGAGCGAAAAATATATGATTTCTTCATGAGAATAAGTAAGCAGCGTATGACAATGGTGCTTGATCATTCGACTCGAAAAAAATACAAGACAGAGAAAATAGGCTAGTCGGTGAGGTGAAAAAGTATTAATGGAGTGACAAAAGGTAAGGAAAAATAGCATAGAAAAAAAGTGCAAAAACTACGACGATTTCATCGCAAGGAAAACAACATATCCTCCTCAAGGATGATACCATGGCTCTGATACCATGTTAGAAACAAGAGATTAAACTGAAGAAATGATTTGTGTGTATTCAAGTTGTCTATTCATGTTGTATAGAATGTTACAATATAAAGGAATATTTATAGGTACTAAGAGAATCGTAATAATAAAGACATAATCTCATATAATAAATATTCAAATATACTAAATAATACTAATTAATACTAATTGATCCTAACTATATTCTAACCGTCTTTATTGTTATTATGTATAGACAATAAATAATAAAATGTTTTGCTTTGTACAAAAATAGAAAATCATTATCCATGCTTCTGTAGGTAGAGATCTCAGATTTGATATATGTATTCGGATCATTGTTATCAAAAAGAGGTGTGTATATTTTTGCACATATCGGAGTTAGCAACAACTATAAATTATACTGCAAAACAACACATCTTTTTAAATTATCTTTTTAAACATGGACTACTATGAGACTCTTTTTATGTGATGTAATACCATTACATAGTATTAAGTTGGTTTTTTTAAGAAAAAATTATAAATTACTCTCTTTAACGCTTTTTTGGTTGATAAGTATGTGGTTCATAGTATAGTATATAAATTGATTTTTATTTTATTCTTATAAAAAAATAACACTAAGATAGGCAATTTGTGCACAATCCTCTTTTTAATATTTTTTTTAGACGACGTTGAAATTATGACCGGGATAGAGGGTGAGAAGTAATATGTAAATGATGACAAAACTGATAATATGTTGGTCATTTAAATTGAGAATGCCAAGTAAGAGAACTCAATAACTAATATGTTTATATAAGCTATTTTATTTTTTTAATCTTTATAAAATATGTTCTCTCTACCGTTTAAAGCTTATTGTTGATTTTAGAAAAATGAAGGACCGGATCAAGAGTTTTGCGACAACAGATAACCAACAGCTCTCTATGGTTGTCTTTTAATTTGCAAAAATAAAGACTTTTTGAAATATGTGAAAATTTAATCACTTTCAAATGGTTATATCTTTTATTGTAGTTGTGTTTATTATTTATTAAGACGTGATTATATTTAATTTTTTTAAATTTTATAGTGTGATACTATATGTAATAATAATAAAATAGTTAGTACTATGATTTAAAATTAATAACAGTTTGATTATTTTTATGTAAGTATGATCATTGGTTAACTTTATTTGGTCAAATTATTCATTTATGTAAAGTTGCTTAAATTCAAATATATGTCAAGTAAAAGTCAGTGTTTTTACACAATTATTTGATTTAATTTTTTTATCAAAAATTCTTATTTAATTTTTTTTTAAAGATAATCAATTGTCTAGAACTTAATAATATTCAATATCTGTATGTATATGTGAGTGTCTTTTAGAAAATAACTATTTAGTATTTAGTCCAATTTTTATTGTTTAACTTTCACACTGTTTTTATGTAGGTTGGATTTTATATTGTTATGGCCACTATTTTTGTTGTTCATCCTGTTCCATATTAGTAGTATAAGTCCTATGTTTGTAATTGAAACTAATGTGGATATATACTTTTATGATGACGATAAAAAGGACATGAATGATGTAGTTGATAGGTACAATTCTATTTAAACTTATTTCTGCAATATTTTCAAAAATGATAATGTAATTATCTAATTAAATGTATCTTTTTAATTTATTTAGCAGGATCTAAATTAAAATCAATAATTAGTAGACAATAAAGGAACAATTTATTAAGCTGTAAAATTAACTATTTTTCCAACATATCACTGCAAAAATTTAGACATTTGTAGCATAATTATTTAAAAAAATTCTAAGATTAGTGGCAGGAGAACAATAATTCTAAAACACTAAGAGTTAATATGATCAATTTTTTCTTTTGGTCTTAGCTAAATATACATTTTAAATAAGATAAATTATTGTAAGGGATATATGATAGTGGTGAACACTTCAATAAATATGCTTTATTCTCTTGTGACACTAGAAAATTTTACGTGTGTAAAGTATGATTTTTTCTCTTTTCTCTTGCTTTTGGGAATTAAAAAAAAGGGGGCAGTATCATTTTAAAATTGTTTATCAAAGGGCTACCATAATTTTAGTGCAAAATTGGTTAAGAAAATGTCTAATAGTACATTTTGTTTTCAATTTAACATTTTTATCTTTTTAAAATTCTTATGAAGGCTAAAGAAAATTAGGGATAAATATTGTTTTGGTCTCTAACGTTGAAGGTCAGAATTAAAATCGTCCCTGGTATAATTTTGGATTTAAAATAATCCTTAATATTGCATTTCATTTTAAAATTGTCCTTTCTAATAAATTTTTTTTCTAAATCACAAAAATACCCTTTTTTTCACCATTTCATTCTTCTTCTTCTTCTTCTAGAAGAACAAATTCTTCTTCTATTAACAAATTCTTGTTGCCATTAACACACTCAAGATTCAGCCATTCAACCTTCCTCCTCTTGGTATCTCACTTCATTTATTCATTTTGTTTCACTCAGATTCATTCTTGGTATCTCACTTTTACTTTGCAATCTGCATGTTCTAAATTAAAGGACCCCATAATTCAGAAATAAAAAACAACAACAAAACCAAAAACAACAAAAAGCAATAGCAATTCAGAAATCAAAACAACAACAAAACCAACAATAAAAATTAAGAAATTAGGGATTATGATGAACAAATCCATTATTCAAATCCAAATTCAACAAATCAAAATCAGATTCAACAAATCAACACACAATAATGATAAAATCAGAAAATAACAAATTAAAATTAGAAGATGCAGACCCAGAAGCAAAAGATGCAGAAGCAGAAGCACTCAAGCAGAAGCAAAAAGTAGAAGACAAAGCAGAAGTTGCAGAAGCAGAAGCACTCAAGCAGACCCAGAAGAAGCAGAAGACGAAGCAGAAACAGAGATCGTAGCAAGAAGCAGAAGCGGCGAGACGGCGAGGAGCAACTCGTGTCTTTTCTTTTTTTATTTTATATATTTTTTATTTAAAAAACTATTTATAAAAAAAGGGTAATTTTGTCATTTACAAAAGAAATTTATTAAAAAGGAAGATTTTAAAATGAAATGTAACATTAAGGATAATTTTAAATCTAAAATTACATTAGGAACGATTTTGATTCTGACCCTCAACGTTAGGGACCAAAATAATATTTATCCCAAAAAATTATTATCAAGAAATACAGCACAACATGCAAATACAAATTGCACATAAAGAATGCTACAATAAAAATTAGGTAGCTTATACACCAAATGAGAAAGATTTTTTTTTAATAAATATTTTAATTATTTTATTTACTAAAATAGATATTTTGAACACTATTTACGTTTTTAGATTTTGTTACATATCTCATTTATAGCATAAACGAAACTATTATACACATATTTCGTTTATAAACGAAATAAAGCCAATTAGAATCATGTCTTATCTTGTTTATAGTGTAAATAAATACAGTGTAAACGAGATAAATTTATAATGGCTTGATTTTTAAAAAAATAATATACTAGTTTTAAATGGACAATTTCAAATCACTCGTTTTAGATTTAAAAAAATTAAAATTGATATCATTGTATAAAATTAAATTATATTAGAGAGACAATTTGCAAAAATTTTCAATTTAAAAAAAATTGGATTAACTTTAAAATAAAAATTAAATTGATATTATTTTAATCGTAAACTTTTTGTAATAATACATATATTTTATTTATAGTGTAAACAAGATAATTATAAATTTATCTCGTTTATATTATAAACGAGATATGTGTATTTTTTTTTAAATTTTATACATCTTAGTATAAATAAGATACGTGTATAATTATTTCGTTTACACTGTAAACGAAATATGTAATGAAATCTAAAAATATAAATAGTGTCCAAAATACCTATTTTACTAAATAAAAGAATTAAAATATTTATTTAAAAACATTCCAAAAAAAAGGGTTGTATATTTAGTTTCAATTTTCAATTTAATAAAGGAAACACTCGAAAAAAAGTATTGCTTAATTGAGATGATCAATATGAACTGTTGTGAGAAATTAATCTCTTTCGTTGTCGTTATAAAATTGTTTTTCTGTTGTCTACTTATTATTGAAATTAATTTGGATAGTTACTTTCTTTTTGTTAAGGGTTAAATACGATTTTGATTTCTATGGTTTAGGCTAAAAAAATTTTTATACCAACTTTTTTTGTATATAAAATCATTCATAAAGTTTTACGTAATTTTAAAATCATCTTTTTAGACAGATTAATTTTTTAAATGATAAAAAGATCACCCTCTCTCTGTTCTCACTACCACCATCACTCCACCTACTACTACTTCATCGGCATCTGTTCATGAATCCAACAAGAAAATCCAACCTTCAATAACAACCTCAAATAAATCAAAACCAAAATAATAATTCATCACCAAAACCATCATCATTAACAAAAAACAAGAAATTCATCATCATCACCATTAACAAAACTCATATCAAATTAACAAAACTCAGAATCATTAACAAAATTCATAACTAAAATTCTTCTTCTTCCATCAACAGAACTCATATCCAAATTACAAGAATAAGAAATTCTCAAATTCATCTTCAATTACAAGAACCCCAAATTAGAAATTCCCAAATTAATCTTCTTTTTCAATTTTTGTTTGTACCTGACATTTCTAAATGGTCACACTTTTTTTGTGGCTGATTTTGAAGATACTATCTGATTGCTAGAAGAAGAGACACTAACTTTTTCTCTTTACAAATCTCACGGCATTTATCCCTCTCTATAAAATTTTCGAAGATTTTATTAGAACCTTCAACTCCATCGAAAACGGCAGCGAGGGAGACGCTATTGGTAAAGGTAGAGGAACCGCTGAACTGCTGGAAGATACGAAGAACACGACCACCACCACCACCTCTCTGATGACGACGAGGAACAAGAGGACGAGGACCAGGCACGTCGCGTCGCGACGAGGCGAGGGCGTGAATCGCAACACTGCGAGGGTAAGGGCCAAGCGCCAACAAAGACGAGGTGCGGCGAGGCGAGGTGAGGGCGACGGCGAGGGCAACGACGAGGGCAACGACGAGGCTTCCTTCTCTCCTTCTCTTTCTCTCTCTCTCTGAGTTTTTGCTTCTCTCTCTGAGTTTCTACTTCTCTCTCCTCTGAAGGTGTGATGGAGATGATGATACTGAGGGTATAATTGTTCGAAAGATGATTTTAAAACTACATTGAACCTTAAGGATGATTTTGTATGCAAAAAAAGGTTAGAGATGAAAAAAATTTTTGGCCCAAACCATAGGAACCAAAATCGTGTTTAACCCTTTTATTAAATTGTAAATTAGTTATCCACATTTTTTGACCCAATTTGCTCTCTTTGGTATTAAGTAAATTTGACATATTGTGTTTGAGCATTTAAATTAAATTAGATAATATTTTTTATGATTTTATTTAAACTAAGAAGTCACAAGTCAAGTGTTAATTGAATTTTTTACATAAAAAATAAGTATAAGTTGAATTTGGTAATTTTTTATGGTACTGCTACAATAACTTTTGTAGCATTTGATAAGGAGGCCACAATTCTACTCGGACAGACCTATGCTGAGATGATAAAAGAGTCGGATGTAAATAATTTTTACTATTATAACCATTTTGAAAGCCAAACTTATAATTTGGGATCAAGCTCCAATGGTTAGTAGGCAATACAATGAAGTACTTGATAAATGCTTGAGTGATATCATGAGATTTTTTTGCAATGTATAAGAAAGATTTGTCTTTTGAAAAAAAAAAATTAGTTATACTAGGTGAGATTTTAGGTGATATCACGAGAGTCGAGACAAGATATTGTTCATTCTACCCTAATTTCGGCTTACCTTTGAAAGTTTTGCCAGATATTCAAACAAATAAAAAAACATGAGACTTTTTATAGGTGCAATTACCTTAGATCAAGTTGAGACAAGCAATTTGGTGAGTAGTTATTGAAAGTTGGTGATGGTCTAATAGGTGACAATATAGATGGTAAATCTGAGATATTTATTCCAGAAGATATTGTTATTCCTTTTTCAAACTAGGTATTTGATGAGTTCGTTCATTTGTTTTTTTTTTCTAAATATTTTGGAAATCATATCTTCAAAAAAATTTCAAAGCAAAAATTATACTGTCTCCGACGCTGGACATTGTTGAAGAGGTCAACGACCATCTAATGGCTATCAACCTTGGAGGAAAAAAAATTATATCTTAGTTCAGATTCAATTTGTATGGATGAAGAGAATATAAAAAGTCAACTAGATCTCTATGGTCTTGAATTATTGAATAGCATAAATTGTTCTGGTTTGCCTCCTCATAAATTAATACTCGAGGTTGGTATTCTGGTAATTTTACTGAGGAATATTGACCAATCCAGTGGTCTTTGTAATGGTATAAGAATAAAAGTTAGGAAGCTTGCAAATCATGTCATAGAATGTAAATTCTTAATGGGTACAATGTTGGTCATATTACTTTGATTCCAAGAATGAATATAGTACCAACAAATAAAATTGTCCCAGTTAAGTTTCAACGAAGACAATTCTCTTTAATAGTACCTTTTGCCATGACAATTAACAAGTCTTAAGGACAAACTTTATCTCATGTTGTATTATATCTGTGTAGACCAATTTTCACACATGGTCAACTATATGTGACACTTTCAAGAGTTAAGAGTAAGTGCGGTTTAAAAATTTTATTCATGAATCACGCTGGAACGTCTGCGAATTCAACCATCAATATTGTTTATAGATAAATCTTTGAAAAAATAGGATCCTAATGTAAATATTTTAATTTTATTTTAAATTGTGTATTGAAATTAATGAATAATTATTTCAATTCGAAGGAGTGTAAATTACTTACTATTCTCAAGTTAAACTTTGATTTTGGTAGAGATTTTGTAAAATTTTTAGGATAGTAATTGTTTTGTGTGTTTTTCTTAAAATATTCAAAAATGTAAATACTTTTTTATATTTTTATGAATTTTTCCTTGTAGGACACATATATATACACTAATAAACGCATAAATCAGGTACTAAGTACTCATGATACATTCATAGTGAGTTAGGGTACCCAGTACCTGAGATATGTTTATATGCTTATAAAAATAGGTAGTAGTCGATATATGTTGTGTCATTTGATCTTTTTTTTTTTGAAAAATTTTGAAGTTGCATATGACTCAACGCTAGAATTACGTGTGTTCTGAGAACATTAACAAGCTAAATGCGACGTGGTATGTGGCCAGAGCTCTGGACTTCGAGGTCAGTTAGTATGTCTATCTTTCATTTTAAATAGTTAATTTATTGAAATGTTAGAATAATTTTATTTATTTAATTTTGAAGTTTATCTATTATTATTTCTTGATTTAATTAGTTAGGAATTCTATATTTCTATATGTTAGGATATTTGAATTTCAGCAGTTAAAGTATGCGTAAGAAATGTTACTTTAAATTTAAGGTAAAGTATATTTTTTGTCCTTAATATTTGTTAAAAATTTTAAAAATATCCCTAAGTTTTAATTTGTTTCAATTTTGTCAATCAAGTTTTCAATTTGCATCAATTTTATCCTCATTATTAATTTTTCGATAATTAATATTTTCTTTCCAATTATACCCCTCATATCCCCATCAATCCATCATCATTATCATCTCTCTTTCCCACACACATACTCTTTGTCTTTCCATCCTCGCCATCATCATCGAGCAACACTATTGGCAGCGGTGGCGGCAACTGCAAGGAGCCGAAGAGGGTGAGAAGAAGGTGGCGGCAGCTAAAGGGAGTTGTGTATTTGTGGCACCACTCTCTCTCCACCACCATCATCATTTCCATCTTCACCATCATCATCATCTCTCTCCCCCACTCTTTCTCTCTCCGTCCTCACCATCATCTCCACCACCGTCATAATCGAGCAACCACTATCGACGATGGCGACGGCAGCTGTAAGGAGCCGAAGAGGGCAAGAAAGGAGGAGAAGAAGGCGGCGGCAGCTAATGAGAAAGAGGCAGCCTTTGCGGATCTGGAGAATGAGCTTGGTGTCACTGTTGGGTATTTGTGACACCAGGCAATAGCAGAGGCTTCTCAGGAGTTAGGGGTAAGCATTTTTTTTAGTTTCCTGAAAACTCAACGTAAGATTTGAATCTGAAATATGTCTATTACAGATATAGGTAATTGTTATTGTTGTTGTTATTGTTACTATTATGTTTTGTTTGTGAGGAGATATTTCAAAGTTTTGAAATTGGAGTGGATGGAATCTTGGGTTGATTTTGATGTAGTTTGAGAAGTGTTTGTGTTTATTGGCTAGGTCTTTGGATTATCTTAAAAAATTTTGGAGTTGATTGTGATATAAATCTTGTTCTTGGATACGAATATTTGGTAGTGCTTCAAAGGAGGAGAGAGATAACTTTGGTGGTGCTAGGACTGTGCAAAGAAGAAGAAAAAGGTTGGTCATCGTCGAGAATGGAGCTCGATGGAGATGGTGGTGATGGAGAGTCGGAAGAGAAAGGAAAAAGAAGGAGAAAATGGGGGTATGGCCAGCGATGATAAGAGAAAGAAAGAAAGAAAGAAAAGAGAAGAGAAGAGAGAGAGAGAGAGAGAGAGAGAGAGAGAGATGATGATGATGATGATGATGATGATGATGATGATGATGATGATGATGGGGATATGAGGGGTATAATTGAAAAGAAAAATATTAATTATAAAAAAATTAACAATAAGGATAAAATTGATGCAAATAAAAAGCTTGATGGAGAAAATTGATACAAATCAAAACTTAGGGATATTTTTGAAACTTTTAACAAACATTAAGGACAAAAGATATACTTTATCCTTAAATTTAAATAGTTTAAATTGTTCAAATTGTTGAAAACGCATTATTAAACATTAGACTCAGTGGCGGAGCTTAACATAAAATTTGGGGGAGGGGGGAAATTTAAACATAAAAATTTAATAATAATATTTATATTAAAATAAAATTTATCAATATAATTATTCTTTAAGTTTGTTACTATTAAGATAATAAATAAATAATTCTACAGATAAAAAATATAAAATAGTTTATAATGGTACTCTTCGAGTCTTTAGTGACTTGAAATCTTCAATAATTGAATCAGAACTAAATTTTTCAGCAATTTCTTTCTCAATGTAAATAACCAAACTATCCGCGAGAAAGTCATCCTCCATCTTATTTCTTAACCTTGTCTTTATTATTTCATTGCTGAAAATGATCGCTCTGTAGTAGCTGTAGAAACTGGAAGAGTTAATATCAGACGAATCAATCTATCAATCAAATAATACACTTTTGACTTTTTTGTTTCTGCTAAACATCTACACAGTTCATGAATAGTTGACAAATTCTTCATTTATGGATGCTGACAAGCATCAAGAATAAAATGTTGAAGCTGAAAAGGCAAATTAATCTTCTCTTGTTCAGTAAAGTCTTCGGGATAGTAGCTGTCAACAAGAGTAGAAATCTTAGCAATATCAAAATTTTTGTAAGCATCCTTAGGCATGAGAGTAGAGCTCAGACTTAGTAGATCCATTGCTTGATCATTAAATCTGCTATTTAACTCTTGTAATTGCTTATCAATTATGACTAAAAATATCTCCACCCTAAAATAATGCTCAACTGTAATATGATCTTTTTGGTGACGCGAGCGTCCTTGCCTTGCAACATAAGAAGCAATTAAATCAGGAATTAGAATATCATGTTGCTCACAAAATGATTTCACATTTTTTAATAATTCCTCCCATCTATCATCTCTCATGCTTTGGATAAGTGTTTTTGTAGAATGAACTAGTTGTACAGCATTAACTATGTCTTGAGACTGCTTTTGTAAAGCTTGACAAAGAATATCAGTTATGCCCATAATATCTTTTATCAAATGCAAGATCAATACAAACTCAAATGAGGTTAAGGTATTGTAAGCACTATCTGCATCACCACGCTGAGAATAAGTTGATCCATCAACAATAAATTTTTGTAAAACAGTCAACGTTTCACCATACATATTTATCAAACTGCAAACAGAAGAGAAATGAGAAATCCATCGAGTATCACCTGCTCGTCTCAAAGTACCAATTTGATTTGCTCCTTTACCTGTTTCAAGCTCATCAATTTCTAATAAATGGACAATTTCATCTTTTTTGGCAGCATGTGACTCATCATGTCGCTTACTAGAAGAACAAATGATGTTGACGATGAAAGTCAATTTTGAAAAAAACTGATGCACAGGAATAACTTCTCTTGATGCAGCAACTAATGCAAGTTGTAATCGATGAGCAAAACAGTGGATATAGTAAGCATAAGGGCAATCTTTTAAGAATAATGCTTGTAACCCATTCCATTCCCCTTTCATGTTGCTGGCGCCATCATATCCTTGACCACGAATATTAGAGACATCAAGACCATGTCGAGAAAGAATGCCGCACAATTCTTGTTTCAGAGTTAATGATATAGTATCTTTGACATGTACAAGATCAAGAAAACGCTCTTGAATAAAACCATGTATATCAACAAATCTCAAAACAAGTGCCATTTGTTCTCTTTTGGATTCATCACGAGCTTTATCTACTACAATGCAAAATTTGGAATTTCGAATTTTCTCACAAATATGCTTTCTCACCTTATTTGAGAGAATATGCAATATTTCTTTTTGAATTTGATGTGAAGTATATCTAGCATTATATAGAGCATTTTCTAACACAGCTTTTACAACTTCATCATTGTAAGATGCTATGAGTTTTATCATTTCAAGAAAATTACCTCGATTTTTTTATTCTGGAGTCTCATCATGGCCTCTGAAAGCACAAGCTTGAAATGTAAGCCAACGAGTTACATCAATGGAGGATTTTAGACGCAATCGATTCTTTTGAATTTCCTCAGAAGTATGATCCTCAATTACATTTTGGATGTGACTTGCCTGATTCAGTAAATTTAGACATGCTCCAACTGCATTATTGTGTGGTGAGCAAGGATCTCCAATATGTTTAAGAAAAGCACAATACTTTCCATCATTAACCTTTTTCCAATTTCTAAACCCTTTACTAATAAAAATATCTGACCCATTACGTCCACTGGGTGTTTTGCTAACCAAATAACAAAATAAACAATATGCATCATCTTCAGAAGGTGAATACTCTAACCATGACGGAAAAATACCAAACCATGCATATTGAAATCGTCTTGGATGCTTCGTACCAGATAGAGGATAATTGTCAAGATGCTTTTGATATTGACCCCATTTAAGATAAGCTCGTCTAACCTCATCTCTCTGGTTTGGGTGATATTGCCAAATTTGAAGTCGTTTTCCAGGGTCTCGTTCCAATGAATTAAGGTCAAACTCATCAGATGCAACTCTTTGAACTTTTGCAGGTTGTATCTCACTTTCTTCATGATTCTTTAAAGTAGAAGAACTATCTACAGGTGTTGATATTGTAGAAGTTATATGTTCTCCTTCTTGAATATTAGCCTTTCTCTTAAAAAATCATCAATTCTTTGATTTTTCATGATTATTTTATATAAAATTTGAGTATATATCCTGTAAAATATGTAAAAAAGAAGTTAGAAGGACAAATATTAAAATTTATAATATTTATTAAATTTTTTTATCAATTTATACAAATACAATAATATCAATACTTATTGAATATTTTAATCTTTTTTCATATAAAAAATTAAATTAAATAAATAGTAAAATATAAAATAATATTAAATTAAATAAATAAAAAATACCTAATTTTTTATATTTGAATTCAAATGTAGAAGGAGTGATACTTGTTGAATAGAGAGTTGCGAAATGCGAATAGAGAAGCTACTAGCAAAGTAGCGTTCTTTTATAACGAAGATTTTTATCTTTGATTTTGTTAGATAATCTTTTTTTATTCTTATCTTTTTTAGTTAGATAACTTTTTGATTTGATTTGATTGTTAGATAATTTTTTTATAATGATGATTTTTATCTTTTATTTTATTAGATGATCTTTTTTTGTTAGATAACTTTTTTGATTTGATGATTTTTATCTTTGATTTTGTTAGATGATCTTTTTTTATTCTTATCTTTTTTTGTTAGATAACTTTTTGATTTGATTTGATTGTTAGATGATCTTTTTTATAATGATAATTTTTATCTTTTATTTTATTAGATGATCTTCTTTTATTCTTATCTTTTTTTGTTAGATAATTTTTTTATTTGATTTAATTTTATCTTTTAATTTTGATTATGTTTTGAATGTTCAAAACTAAAAATTAATGTGTAATAAAAACAAGAGATGAAGATTGAATTTGGATACTTTAAGTCATAGTAAAATATTTGAGTCAACTAAACTATTTTCTACTTTTTGAAAAAGTACTACTAAATTTTTTTAAAAAAGTTTGGGGGGGCCATGGCAAGTTAATAATATAATTTAGTTAAATTAAATTATTTATTTAAATTGTTTGCTCTGTTATATGAAGTATATTTTTTAATTAAATTTATTCCATTATCTATAATATGTAGTGACATTGTATTATTTAATTAGTCAATTGTATATGAAATTTTTTTTTAAATTAAATTATTTATTCTGTTATATAGGAACATTGTGTATTTAATTAGTCAATAGTAAAATTCAATTAATTTATTCATATTAGTTTGCAACATCATATTGGTGGACGAAATTGTGATTCCCTTTTTTCTTGTAATTGGATTTATAAAAGATGTATACTCTGAGGGCATTGTTTATTTTCTTCACAA
>NC_029777.3:84954283-84955049 GCF_000817695.3 Arachis duranensis
GATTTAGTGGAATCTCTATGGTCTCTGTATGAGCCTCAGATTCCTCAGGATTCTTAATAGGAAGCTCCTTCTTGCTTGGAGGACGTCCTAGGAGGTCTTCCTCACTGGGATTTTCGTCCTCCTCCTCCTTTGTGCATTCGGCCATGTTGACTAAGTCAATGGCTTTGCATTCTCCTTTTGGATTCTCTTCTGTATTACTTGGGAGAATACTGGGAGGGGTTTCAATGACTTTCTTACTCAGCTGGCCTACTTGTGCCTCCAAATTTCTAATGGAGGATCTTGTTTCATTCATGAAACTGAAGGTGGCCTTTGATAGATCAGAGACTATATTAGCTAAATTAGAATTATTTTGTTCAGAGTTCTCTGTCTGTTGCTGAGAAGATGATGGATATGGCTTACTATTATTCAGCCTATTGCGTCCACCATTGTTAAAACCTTGTTGAGGTTTTTGTTGATCCTTCCAGAAGAAATTTGGATGATTTCTCCATGATGGGTTATAGGTATTTCCATATGGTTCACCCAGATAATTAACCTCTGCCATGGCAGGGTTCTCAGGATCATAAGCTTCTTCAGAAGCTACCTCTCTAGTACTGTTGGATGCATGTTGCAATCCATTCAGATTTTGAGAGATCATGTTGACCTGTTGAGTCAACACTTTGTTCTGAGCCAGTATTGCATTCAGAGCATCAATTTCAAGAACTCCCTTCTTCTGAGGGACCCCATTATTCACGGAATTCCTCTCAGAGGTATACATGAACTGGTTGTT
>NC_029777.3:84956157-84957417 GCF_000817695.3 Arachis duranensis
TCTGCCAATTGTAATGAGAACAAGGCAGGTTGTACCTCAATGATTCTTAGCTTCTCCATTACAGAGAGTGGCATAAGGTTTATTCCTGACCCAAGATCACATAGAGCTTTTTCAAAGCTCATGGTGCCAATGGTTCAAGGTATTAAGAACTTGCCAGGATCTTGTTTCTTTTGAGGTAGAGTTTCCTGAATCCAAGTTTCTACTTCATTAATGAGCAAGGGAGGTTTACTTTCCAAAGTCTCATTACCAAACAGCTTGGCATTCAGTTTCATGATGGCTCCTAGATATTGAGCAACTTGCTCACTAGTCACATCTTCATCCTCCTCAGAGGATGAATAATAGTCAGAGCTCATGAATGGCAGAAGGAGATTTAGTGAAATCTCTATGGTCTCTGTGTGAGCCTCAGATTCCTCAGGATCCTTATTAGGAAGCTCCTTCTTGCTTGGAGGACGTCCCAGGAGTTCTTTCTCACTAGGATTTTCGTCCTCCTCTTCCTTTGTGCTTTCGGCCATGTTGACTAAGTCAATGGCTTTGCACTCTCCTTTTGGATTCTCTTCTGTATTACTTGGGAGATAAAAGAAAAGGTAGGTGGGGATCCTGTGGGGTCCACAGGTCCTGAGGTGGGGATCCTGTGGGGTCCACAGGTCCTGAGGTGGGGATCCTGTGGGTCCACAGGTCCTGAGGTGAAAAGAAATACCATTCCTTCACCCTATAGGCGTGTAAATTGCCTTCATGCACCATTCTGGCGTTCAAACGCCCATTGGTGCATGTTCTGGGCGTTAAACGCCCATGTGATGCTTGTTCTGGGCGTTAAACGCCAGTTTCAAGCTTGTTTCTGGCGTTCAGCGCCAGATTGTCCTCTGCGTGCGCATCCTGGCGTTAAACGCCAGGATGTAGCTTGTTTTGGGCGTTCAGCGCCAGGAAGATGCTCTGTTCTGGCGCTGAACGCTGGCCAGATGCATCTTCTGGGCACTGAACGCCGGCCCGTGCTCCCACCAGATGCATCTTCTGGGCGCTGAACGCCGGCCCGTGCGTCCTCCAGGGTGAAAAATTTTTTTCTTCTGTTTTTGACTCTGTTTTTAATTTTTTTGATTTTTTCGTGACTCTCCATGATCATGTACCTAATTAAACACAAAAATAACAAAGAAACAAAATAAAATAAAATTAGATAAATAAAATTGGGTTGCCTCCCAACAAGCGCTTCTTTAATGTCAATAGCTTGACAGTGGCTCTCATGGAGCCACAAGATGATCAGGTCAA
>NC_029777.3:84960823-84961465 GCF_000817695.3 Arachis duranensis
AAAAAATGAAAAAGATATGATTTTTGAAAAAGATTTTGAAAAGATAAGATTTTTAAAATTGAAATTTTGACTTGACTTGTAAGAAACAACTAATTTTTAAAAAAATTTTTGACCAAGTCAACCCAAAATTTCAAAATTTAAGAGGAAAATAAGGAAAAGATATTTTTGATTTTTAAATATTGAATGAAAAACACAAAAATGACCCAAAACATGAAAATTTTGGATCAAGACACAAGATGCATGCAATAATGCTATGAATGTCAAGATGAACACCAAGAACACTATGAAGATCATGATGAACATCAAGAACATAATTTTGAAAATTTTTGATGCAAAGAAAACATGCAAGACACCAAACTTAGAAATCTTTAATGCATGAAAATTATGAATGCAAAAATGCACATGAAAAACAACAAAAGACACAAAACAAGAAATCATCAAGATCAAACAAGAGGACTTGTCAAGAACAACTTGAAGATCATGAAGAACACTATGAATGCATGAATTTTCGAAAACAATGCAAGAAAAATTTTAAAAGCATGCACTTGACACCAAACTTAAAAATTAACACAAGACTCAAACAAGAAACACAAAATATTTTTGATTTTTATGATTTTCTAATTTTTTTTTTGTATTTTTATT
>NC_029777.3:84962271-84977639 GCF_000817695.3 Arachis duranensis
AGCCCTCTCTAACGTGATCACAGGATTCAAAATACACTCCAGGATGTCTAATACAATAGATAAATGTCCTATATATACTAGACTAGCTTCTAGGGTTTACATGAGTAAGTAATTGATGCATAAATCCACTTCCGGGGCCCACTTGGTGTATGCTTGGGCTGAGCTTGATCATTCCACGAGCTAAGGCATTTCTTGGCGTTAAACTTTGAGTTATGACGTGTTTTGGGCGTTTAACTCCGGATCATGACGTTTTTCTGGCGTTTTACTCCAGACAGCAGCGTGTACTTGGCGTTCAACGCCAAGTTACGTCGTCATTCTTCGAATAAAGTATGGACTATTATATATTGCTGGAAAGCTCTGGATGTCTACTTTCCAACGCCGTTGAGAGCGCGCCAATTGGAGTTCTGTAGCTCCAGAAAATCCATTTCGAGTGCAGGGAGGTCAGAATCCAACAGCATCAGCAGTCCTTTTGTTAGCCTTCTTCAGAGTTTTGCTCAAATCCCTCAATTTCAGTCAGAATTTACCTGAAATCACAGAAAAACACACAAACTCATAGTAAAGTCCAGAAATGTGAATTTAACATAAAAACTAATGAAAACATCCCTAAAAGTAGCTCAAACTTACTAAAAACTATATGAAAACAATGCCAAAAAGCGTATAAATTATCCGCTCATCACATATGCAATAATATTGAGAGGACTAATCAATGGTTCTAGTCATTGCAGTTGTTCTTGTCATGTCGTGTGACGTTGTCTACCCCACCGCCTAACGTGCTACTACTATACATTAGGGAGATTATGTAACAGCCCAAACCACCCGCTAGCACGATATTGTCCACTTTGGCACACAAGGCCTCACGGTTTTGCCTTTGACGATAGGGATGATAGCCGAAGCCCCCCACACTCACTCATCAAAATGCGTCATGCTAGGGAGAGGTATCCACAGCCTTATAAGGCATGCTTCGTTCCCCTCCCCAACCGATATAGGATCTTACAATCCACCCCCCTAAGGGAGTCCAGCGCTCACGCTGGCACATCGATCCGGGCTCCGTCTCTAATACCATAATGTAACAGCCTAAACCACCCGCTAGCACGATATTGTCCGCTTTGACACACAAGGTCTCATGGTTTTGCCTTTGACGATAGGGATGATAGCCGAAGTCCCCCACACTCACTCGTCAAAACGCGTCATGCTAGGGAGAGGTATCCACACCCTTATAAGGCATGTTTCGTTCCCCTTCCCAACCGATATGGGACCATACAGATTAAGTTTAGACATGTAGTAGGGTTAAAGGATTTTATCTTTGACAATGTCTTACTCTTTGCATTTGTGGAGCAGTGGAGATTTGAGATTCATACTTTTCACCTTTTGTAGGGTGAGATCACCATCACTATCTAAGATGTAGCTTACCATCTTGGTTTGCGCACATATTGTGACCCGAATGGCAGCTGCACTAGGGACTTCCAGCAATACCATTGATAAGATACCTTTTGACCTCTGCTGATTTGAATCGAGTATTGAAGTTGAAAGTCATATGACGTATGCGGAACGCATGGTGAGCTGTTGGAGGATGCCAACCACTACTAGGAGCATTGAGGGCAACTTGTATGGCGTGAAAACTATCAGAAATAAGAAGACTCTGTTGCTGAGTCATGTGCTGCATCAAATTCGTCATAAAAATGCCCAGAACTCGATAGACTCACGCCCAACCAGTGCAAAAATTATAGGAATGATATTGTTATTATCATCTTGTGCCACAGTAATCAATAGCACTCCCCTGTATTTGCCGTACAGGCGTGTCCCGTCAACTGATACCACTGGCTTGCAGTACTTAAAGGCTTTGATGCACGGAGAAAAGGCCCAAAATACTTTATCAAACTGGCTAGAATCTCTATCAATCATGTTGTCATTGTAATACAGGACTACAATGCAATCATGCACCATGCTAGATAGGCATTCTTGCAAAAGCTTGAAATAGGAAGGAAAGTCTGTTATGCGACTCTTCCTAATCACGATAAATCTGAACAATCACCTTTTATTTTTCTATCCACACCTTTCAATATCATATTATCACTACTTGAAATGATAATTCCATTGCACTGCACTTTGCAATACCGGGATGAAAACAGATGGATCATTGTGTATAATTGGCAAGATCATAGTGCAAATCAAGCTGCTATTCAATTGCGCATGGTTTTGGGAAATAGTTGGCACCAAATAAGTACATATAATAAATAACGTAATCAATATTTTCTTCTTAATTTCATAAAATGAATGCAACTGATGACAATTACCAATTGTTCAAATTCTGCCAAAGTGCTACATGAAGGCTCCATGGACACCCAGTAGAGAATTGCTTGCATCTACAATGGTGTTTTAGCCTATCAAACTCCAAAACTCTGTATTCAACATTCCTTTGAATGCTATAGTTCTTGACTGCCATGAGAATAACATCTCTACTCCTAAACCTATGGCCGACCCAAAAGTCAATGTCGTCATCCGTGTTGTAATCTTCCCCTTAGCTACAGTTGAAAAGATCATCTAGTTGCATTGCTTCCAAGTTAAGAATGTGATAGTAGCTTGGAACTTCTGACAACTGTAGAATGGCCAGTGGTGGAGGAAGAACTCGAACACCACCGCCCAATTGAGTCTCTAGCACAAACTCGTTAGAGGATAGACTCTGGTTAGATGATCCAGATGCGGTAATATAAATATGTAATCCAAATCAAAATCACTCAAGTCTTCCTTGACACGATCAATTGGTTCGACAAAGTGCATCAGTTTTGCCTCTACTGGGGGTGCATGAAGGTTCGAGGACAATGGCCCACAACCACTACCTACATCACGAATCGCAGTGTATCACTCTATCACATGCCGCAACATTAGCCTCGCATGTATGTTGAACATGACTGTTACATGCTGATATGCTTCAATAAAAAATGTCCTATTTTGAAACCCTCCACTCAGGAGCGCTAATAAAAATCTGTACGCAACTCTCCCAACCTCGTTGGAACCTAGTGCACCCATACTAGTCAAAATGAGATTTTTTAGCGCGTCCAAGTAATCAAGACAGCAAGTGCGCAACATCACAGGTGAATCGCACTCAAATGTCACTCTCCCCTCACCACTTTTAATTATCTCATTCGGACAAACTACCACAAAAAAGAACTGATTACTAGCCATGTGTATGAAGAATAAAGAGAAGGAAAATACAAATTAGTGGAATTGGTATAATGTGATGAGTCAAGAACCTTTTTATATATTGTATTTTGACAATATATCTAAAGTACTAAGTCACCTAGATATAAATAAACATATTCCAGATACTGAGTCACCTAATTGCATAAACACGTATCTCAGGTACTCAGACACCTAGATACATGAATGTATCAGTTTCTAAACAAACGTGCAGTTTATATGTATCTTGAGTGTAATCGATTTATTCGTTTTAGACACTTTCTTATCTCAGGTACTAAGTTATCGGATTATGTTTTTAATGATTTTTGTGCCTCCGTAGATGTGTAATGGGTATTTAAAAAAGTAAATGCTCTATAAATAATAACATTAATTTATTTTTATAATATACGTCGGGAATAAAATAAAAGAATATATATAATTAGGTCTCTCAGTGTAGTTGTATAGGCCTTTTGATTATTTTTCTGCTCTGATTTGATTTGACTTGACATCTCCAATAGATTTCTTTTTCTCGTTATTTTGGAAGTGTGTTTGGTTTATGTAAATCTTTTAATTTTAGGTACATACTATTTTGTAGAAAGAAAATTAGTTCTACATGTATAGAAAAACGCTTGTCAAAGTATTATCGTACATGATCTTATTCTATTGTGTGAATAGTGAGTGTACAAGCAACAAAACGTGATAGATAAAAATCTACAAGAGGAAACAAAGTATGTGGTGTAAGGATTGCCTATGATTTACTTTAGCTATAATAAAGATGTTTATGACTAAGCTTATTATAATTAGGTTTTTGAAATGAAAAAATTATTAATAAAAAAATAGAATAAAAAAATCCAACAGAACAACACTCATCCCCCCTTTTTCTCTCACAAACTTACCAAACCCACCCCTAAACCCTATCAAAGCAAAGCCAACCAGCCACCATCGCATAAAACACGTTTCATCAGCTCTCACCACTATTGGTGTCGGAAGAGACAACCAGCACTTGCCATCCTCGTCTCTCAAAGCCCTGCTCATCTCTTCGTGTCGTCAGAAAGTTGGTTCGGAGCTACCTTTGACATCGCAGTCTCTATTGCCGTGGTGAAGCCCGCTTGTGTCGTCGTCGTCGTGGGCCGCCTTGAACTCGTCATCGAGTCCTGGGTGTCGTCGTTGCAGTCAAACGTCTCTGCTGCTCAGCCCTCTTCTTCCGTACAAAACATTGATAACTAATCTCTCTCAAATTAACCTCTAATCCACCACTAACTTCTCATACAAAATGCCACCACTAACTTCTCATACAAAATGCTGACTCCTGTAGCCTGTCTCCTCAACATTACTTTCGACACTTTCATATTCAAGGGCCATTTAATGAGGAGACGCTCCGCACTCGACAAGTGTCCTACTACACCTGTTGATAATTCTCATTTCAACACAGTAGTAATGCCTTTGTTTTAGGTGAATTTTATGATATTTTTGTTGTGGCGTCTAAATTGTCTAACTTAATTTTTAAAATAAAAAATAAATCATTTAAAATTTATTAAATATTATTTATTTATCTTTTTTAATAATTTAAATACAATGTGATACGCATCATAACATTTACTCTTATTTTAACATTCTTTAGAATGTTTGCAATTTGCAAATCATATTGGATTTTCAAATGTGGTACAAGAAAATTATTATTTTTGGAAATGAAAAAGTGCCCGAAACTAATCTTAATTCGTGATGGATGATGGATCAAAATGATTTATGGAAAAGAAATGTTAACTGTAGATTTAAAATCACTAAAATATCTCTCATCTATAAAATTATTTTTTATGTAACCTAATATAACTGAAATAATAATAAAATAATCACTTTTATTCTAACAACAATAGCCTTGTCTTCTTCTCTCTTGCCCTCTTTTGCCATTGTGGGCTACTATTGCCATTGTGGGCATTAAACTGAAATAAATATTTTTAACTTTTTATGTTATTAATTTTTGCTGGTGCTTTTCAAAATATATTCATATTAAAAATATAAAATAAAACTAGATATATATGAAACATATTACTCAAAAATTTAATTAAATATTCAAAAACTTTCTCATAATCATAAAAAACATAAACAAAAATAGTTATTATCACTCTTGTTTTGATAATATCATTTTTTTTACAAATTTATACATATAATATAAAAAATTGTGTGAAGAATAAAATTATCAAAAATAGAAATGACATTATCATTTTCCAACAACAGAAGCAATAACTATAAACCATTTAGTTGAGAGTTATTTAAACATAATGTTGAATTATTATTTTTTTTTATTTGTTTTACTTTATATTTTATAATGATAGTACAATTTTAAAATGTGAAAAGCAATAAATAAATGAGCAAATACTACATGGCCAGCAAATATTTTTAACCAATATTTGACCAACAATAATTTACACCAAGGTTTTGAAAATCAGACCGGACCGGCCGATTCGATCGGTTTAACTGCGAACCGACGAAACCCGACCCGACCCAGGACCCAGACCCACTCGCGAACCCAACCCCCCCTTCTTCCCACGATCCCCATTCGATCATCTCAGTCTCACAGTGACCCCTAGCCCTCCTCATCTGAACTGAAGCATTTCCAGGCTCCCAGCCCAGTAGCCCTCCATCGTCGTCGCGGTCTCAGGTCGTCAGCGCCACCGCCGTCGCCTAGTCCTCAGCACCAGTAGCCCTCGATCGTCGCCTGGTTCCCAGCCCAGTGAACCCTAGCCCTCTGAACTCTGAAGTGAAGCATTCCTAGGCTCCCAGCCCAGTAGCCCTCCATCGAACCCAGGTGAGTGAGTCGTCGTCTTCAATGTTCATCTTCTCTGAACTTCCTCTGCTCATCTCCTTCGTTCTTTGTTCCTATGCTCAATTTCTGTTTGTTGGTTAGTATAAGAAATAAATAATCTGAAAATTAAATTAACTCTGGTCTTCTATTTTATTGTATTCCAATTGCAATTTCTGTTTGTTGGTTAGTAAGTTTTTTTATTGTACTCGCAATTCACCCTTTGATACAGAAACATGAAGACGATGAAGAGGGCTACTTGTGTTTTTGTGTTTTGCGCTTTTGCTGCTTTGTAATTGTTGACTGGCTGAATGCTGTAGCAAATTGTTAACTGGCTGAAGAGATGTTTAGGACTGCATATCAGGCGTACACAGATATTATCAACTCAAGATGGGACAAGCATTTGAATAAAGATCTTCATGCGGCAGCTTACTTCCTGAATCCTAAATTCTTTTTTAATGAAAATTATAAAGAAGCACCTGATGTTATACAAGGTTTGCTTGATCTTGTTACCTTGTATTGCAAGTGTAACAATTTGGATTCAGTTCAGGCATTGAAAGAAATACATTTATATAGAGATCGGAAGGAAAGTTTTGATAGACAAGAAGCTATTTGAGCTGCATCTGAACTTAAGTCTGGTAAGAATATGGCTGAATATTTGTTTAATTAATAGTAATTTGTTTTATGCTCCTATGTTCTTAATTGATATCTTCTAATATGCTATGGTTTTATAATTGGGAGATGAATTGTGGAGGTTATTCAGAGGCTCTGCTCTATGTTTACAAAAGATAGCTGTTCGCATTCTTAGCCAAGCATCTGCTTCTTCTCGGTGTGAGAGAAATTTGAGTCTTTTTTACCAGATTCATACAAAAAGAAGAAATAGATTGGAGCATGATAGACTGAATGACATTGTTTATGTTACCTATAATTTGCGTCTTAAATCCAAGTAATATATGTTTCATGAAATACCATATTGTTTCATTTGTAATCTTTATCATAACAAATTTGTAAATTATTAAATCTTCATATATTGTATTTAACTTTTTAGGAAGGAAAAAGAAAAAAAAGCAAAAGACACAATATGATCCAATTGATTATGAAAGCGTCAGTCAAGTTGACTTCTGGGTGACTGAAGAGGTTGTAGAGAAAGAGTCTGATCTTCCTGGTAATGTGGATGACTTATTGCGTGAGTATAGTATATTTAGTTTCTAATGATTTATTAGAATGTTGTTAGTTTGTAATATAATGATAACATGTCTATTTTATAAGGTGAAATTGATGCTGATTTATATCAAAGTGGCAGTGGTAATAGTGGTCTTTATGCTGCATCTCTTAATTCTTCTGCTCAACAGGGTAGGAATGAAGGTGAAAATCATCCCACCGAAACAGATTTGCAACAAATTATTGCGGATTTTGATGATTGATAAACCATGATGTTGAAATTTAATATTTAGATATGCTTTTATTACTATTTAACTTTTGAGTTTGGATTTTGATAAGATCATATATATTTGGTTGATGATATTTTACATAGTGTTTTAAATTTCGAAGATATTTTAAGATTTATATTAGACTATAATTATATTTTAAAATGTGTATTTATAATTTATTTATTATTTCTATTGGTAAACGATTTTTTTTTTTGAACCACCAGTTAGACCAATTAGACCTGTGAACCAGTGACTAGAGCAATTTGATGACCGATTCGATTTTCTGAACCTTGATTTACACTCATATTTACAAAGATTTTGTACCAAGAAATATATAATTTGCACTTATATTTACCAAAGTTTTACACTCATAACCAATATAGTTTGTACCCACATTTTTTTAAAGTTTGTACGTATAAATTAGTAAAATTTATTTGTTTAAAATAATTTAACGTTGTGCTTGTTAATTGATGATTAAAAATACTAAAAATTGCTAGTCCCAAGAGTTCCTCTAAATAAATATTCAACAAAAGATAATGTTTTCGTATACACCATAAGAATTAAGTAACTACACTTTGAAGTAAATTAATACGGCCATGACAATCCTTTAAAGTACAACATTCCATGCGGCAGAACCTGATGTAATTTTAGTTTTACCCTACCTTTACACCCAATCTAACATACCCCAAGTGTAATTTTTTGTTTTGCCAAAACCAAAAGCAACAAAACCTCAGAAATTGTATTACTTTGGGAAAGATCAATGAAATTTGATCAGCCCCATTTGAACCTGAATTTCTCTAACGCCTATTCTATCCAAATTACCAAGGAATTCCAGTAAAACAATCTTTCCACGTCCATTTCGTATATAAAATGACAATATAAATATAACCAAGCTAGAACATAAGAGTTTATCCAGCAATTTATGCCCAGGATTTCTGGCCGAGTAATTCGCAAGTTATTATATTAGACATGGATGAAGCAGACCTACCAGCACCGATGACAGGAACTATGTTGAAGATTGGCTCCTCGCCATTTAAAACTTTCTTCTGACTCGCTTCAGAAAGTTCCAATAGAGCCTTGTTGAACGTAGGCAGCAGCATAGCTATCGACATTTGAAGGCTTGCAGGGATATAGATCCTCAAACTCTGCACAAGATAGAGAAAATCAATTATTTGCATCAATACATTAAATAAAGAAAGCTTTGGGCATTTAAGATGAAAACATCTGGCATGTCATACTTAAACACATACTGACCATTAAATCTTCCCAGCCAAACCCATTATCGGCCATGACTTTGTCCAGAAGATAGAAGCAGAATCTTGATGACTTCTCCATGAGCGACTTATATTGAAGATATTGATCATCATTGACAGAATCAGCAGACACAGAATGGAAACATATCTTTGCAGCATCCTCACTTGTAATAGATAATGTAACAGCACAAATCTTTCCTGGAACCACAAGTTTCTGAATACAAGAATCATGCCAATTTTCCTGCTTGAAACCCCAGTAGTGGGGTGCTTCGGAACCAGAACTTTCTGTTATGGTCTCAGTTGCTATCTCCGTGCCATCGTCAACATAAAGAACAGGCTTTATTTCTACACATGCACTGGAAAGATGCCAACCAAATCTTAGCATTAATATCATATCAACATTTATCATGAAGAAAAACACAAGCCATTCAATAAAAACCATCCCCTTACAACCAACCTGCCCCATATCAAACAGTAATATAAAATAACAGCATAAAATAAAGTAAAAAAGAGAACTCAGCTAGTATGCTGAGAACTCAGTGCTGCTTTATCTTTAGTTATGCTGAGAACAATTCACTGATAAAAGATACCACAACTCACAATAAGGAAGCATAATACAGAAAAGGAAATTATAATTCCTACAAAGTTATAAAAAGGCCTGCCTAAAAATTGCATATCCATAAATTTGTGTATGGGTGTAGGAGTGCGTAGATCAGAGAAATCACAGATTTATGGGACGGCCATAGTACCTTTTAGGTAGATCAGGAACAAGGACATAAAGGACTACGGGATCTAATGCTTTGCAGGTGTTTTGTTCCTGTAACTGAAAGATCCTCATCTGCCTAAGGATTGTTTCTAGTTTCTCCTGCATATCATGTCTCTCTGATGATGAGACACGTTTAGAACAGTAAACAACAAACATAATTGCTGATGTGGATATTGAACAACGAAAGCATTTTGCCACAGCTTCACAGTTTCTGAGAGCCAGTTCCAGTTCAGCACTAGCACCTCCACTGCAAAGATTCATTGTTGGAGGGTCAAGTCCCAACTGACCAGCCATATGAAGTATATTATCGTGCAAGGTTGCCTGAAAGCCAAAGCATTAACATTATAAAAGGACATTTCACCAGATAACATTTGAAATGTGAAAGTATATACCAAATACCATACATTAAATGATGAAGGAAAGTTCGAGGTACCAAACAAACAGTCACTACAATTGTATCATTCAATCAGATAACTAAATACACTTTCTCATATTTTAATGAGAGCATCTATAATAATTCCCAAGACATGAATCATGACACTCAAATATTATAGATATTTAGAAAAGAAGTTCAAAAGGCAGTTGATTATCTGGTTTCAACCAAGTAGAGACTGTAGTCAATAAACCAAGGTTATTTTGTCCAGTTGCTACAGTTGAAATATTAAGGATTCACTAAATTATTTTATTTTAAAAAAATCACTCTTCTTTGAGGACTCGCATGCTACAATTTTTCTCTATGGAACATGGTGCTTCCGTGGTACAGTAACTTTGTCATCAAGATCCAAGACAGGCATAGCACTTGTGGGTCCAAACCAGTATATTTTGACCAAAAAAAGAAGTCATTCTACCTATAGTTTTACTGTCAACATTGCATAGAATAAACCACTTTCAGTTGTGACCAAGTCAATTTTCACAATGAGAAAGGAAACGAAAATCATGAGAGAGGTTGGATTTACCTGACTGTATGGCCCAATGCAACTAGGTGCCCAAGAGGAAATACTCTGTACATGCAAAACCTTTTTATCTTTATTACTTGACGCAAGAACTTCCATATATGCTTTGCTGAAACCCATCTCTACTAGAGGCATTTCAACTGTACTACGTGATGGGACACCAAATGGACACCTCTGCTGGGTTATAAATTTTACATATGTCTCATTTGCCTCTGAGAACTTACTCATTTCATCTATGTAAAGGTGAATATAGACAACATTCTCCCACCCAAAGCCAAAGCCAGCTAATAGTGATTCAGTTTTTGCCAAAACAGTCTTCAAATCTTCCCGCAAATCTGCTCTTGAAAAATAAGATACATGTCCGTCAAGGAAAGAAACTATGCATAAATATAACGAGGCATTGAAATAATCTGAAAATAAACAGGAAAGTAATGAAGACCACCATTGCATGAATCTTGTAACGAGCAACTTAAGGAGAGTGTTCTCTTGTTATTTGTTCTTGAGATGTTAAATTTATGTGCTAAGTCATCAATTGGGTCAGCACTGCAATCCAACGACTTAAATGTGTCTTCACATCTTTCTAAAGTGTCTTCCACTTCAAACACAGTTCCCAGTTTCTGAACATAAGTTTCACTTATGTTGTCTGGTGATGTTAAAGATTGAATATCTACCTTCTTTTCCAAATGAAATTTCAAGGGATGAAGGATTCCAACAGGAGCTATGGAATCTGAAGAGTGCCTCACAACTTGGTATTCATCGAGCACAATTCGAGCATTCTGGATATTCAAAGGAATATCATGATGAAAGAAGAAAATAGAAATACAAATAGCGATTAAAATTGAAGCAAAATGAGTAGCAATGACAAGATTGAATTCTCAAGTTCAGTGTGATCACAAAAATGACATCAATATGAACAGAAGCTAATTAAGACCAACTTTATGAACGGTAACAAATATGTAAGGAACAGCTCCAAATTCATAATGTATGGTGGACCAGCCAGAGCACTAGGAATGTAGGACAAATAATCCAAAGATTATATAGCCAAAAGAGAGACAGTAAACTTACAATGAAGAGAGGGCAATCAAGAGTTAACGTTTCATATTCCCCTCCTTCACCACAAACATTAATTCCATATAACCTGCAAAAGGTAATACAAGAAAGGATGAACTAGACAGAACTATTAAAAAACCATAGCATGATGTTATTCTAGAAACTTTGAAGAATTTGCATAGATACAACACAAAATAAATAAATAATGGAAAATAAATAACTTTAACATACTCTTTTAATTTGTGCAAATAAGCATTTAAGAAGGCTATTTCTTTACCCAAGTGCTTTCCAGGCACCAAACCCATGGCGGCTACCTTGTAAAATAGATAAAGCATTAAATTCCAGACTAAAAATTGCCTTATACAAAAGCAAGTTGAACATAATAATTACTATATAGAAGTAAATGTCATTGCTTGCATAACACTTTCTTTCTATGGCGCCATATCATTCATTCAACTCACTTTCATACATTCAACACCAAGCCAATGCTCAATTTTATAAAAGTACTAACATTAATATCATGACATCTTTGATTGTTGTCAATTGTTGACAAGTTAGAATAAGAACAACCATATGATTAGAACATAGGAATTCTCTCCCATTTATAATGAAGAAGAAAAACCATAAAGAGAGCAAGAGACATTACAAGGAAAGTTAAACAAATTATACCTTTACAGTCACAGCCAAAATTCCATTTGCAATCTGGTCAGGAAACTGAGTTAGTATTATATGAAATCTGAATGATAAGAACCAAAAAAACCAATGCATAATTGCATGCATGCATGACTAGACTATCAATTATGCTGCCATTTACCATTTCTTGGAGGAGCAATGATTGATCTTGTTTCCATAAGTATGCCAGAGAAACAAGGCCTAACCTTGAACAAACACTTTCCACCCGCAATCTCTGATAGTCAGATGCAATGGCCCCAGAAGACACTGCAGTAACTTCAGGTATCTGTCTTTTCACTTCACGAAGTAAAATAAACATATCTTCAACTTCATCACCCTGGGTTGTTCTGTAACCAAGCTCTTGATGTCTATCAAGAAAATATCATTTGAAGGTTAAAACTGAACATTAATTATATCAATTCATATTCTAAAGCTCTGGAGAATGCAATCTGGAATAAGCATTTAGAATTACAAACAAGTTTGATTACAAGAAAGGATACCCTTAATAAAGAAGGATTCAGATATGGTGACTGAATAAGGATGAAGAAAGAAAAAGGAAAAAGATACGGGGATTCGTACTATGCCCTGCCCAAGAAAAAATGCTGAAAACTAATAATAAACTTCTCTCCGCGTTTCTCTCTTAGCATATCCTTATAAGTTCCTGTGTACAAATGACCCTCTCCCACTACTGCTATGCTTTCTTCTTAGGGCCTGGGCCGAGCTATGGCATTTTTCAAGCCTTTTTATAAGGGAAATCATCCAACTCTAGATCAATTTCTATTGCCTAGGTCTGCTGTAGGCAGTAGAAAAGAGAAATTTTTGTGGAATTGCATTTTTCATCTTCAATAACAGATTTCTCACAAACATGTTTTATGAGACAGGATTAGACATTTAGCATCAATTTGGTGCAGAGCTCATGACCTTTATACAGAACTTCCTCTCTTAGACATGTTGAAAGATTGAAAAGCTATGCTTTATGGATAAATCTTTTATTTTGTTTTTATTTTGTATAGGGGGAAACCGTATCCCCAGTTTGTATTATCCTTCTTCTCATCTAAAAGAATCTCTTTTTCTATATATATAAAACACATGATGCATCTCAATCTTTCTAAAATACATATCAAGCCTTTTTATGACAATAATTAAGACATGAATTGCAAGTAAACAAATCGCCTTTTGAACTTGCATAACATAATCCGTAAAGCATGTTATGAGGACTTTTAGTTACATCCCAATTGCCTTAAAATTATCTGAAACTAACCTATGAACTTGCCTAAAATAAAATCATACGTTCTACAAAACAGATTTATGTCAATAAAGCTTGCCTTGTTGATCCTCGAATTCGCCTCCTGAACAATGGCAACCCCATGCATTCCGCGTAGCTAACAATAATTTGATGACCAACCTAAAACAACAATCTCTAAACATGAATGAAGAAACAAAACTAAAACAACACTGACCTAACAATTGAAATGTTGAATTTTATTGCTATACCATATTCAAAGTATTACTAAGTTAAAATGCAAATAACCAAAATAATGTGAAAGAAGAAAGCATACGGTTTGGTACATGTAGCTATCAAGCTCGTCGACGTCATCATCAGCAGGTAACAAGTTCGCCAACGCAACTATCTACCTCCAACACCAAAAAGCAAAATCAAAGGAAATTAAGGGAAGAGAAATAATTTTAAAAAGTAGAATTAAAAAATAAAAAAGGGGAACCTGGTGGCCATAGTGAATGGACTTCATCATGGCATAGCAGCTGTCTTTGCCACCACTAACGAGCGCCACCACCTTCATACTCGCTCACTCACTCACTCACTGAACTGAACTGAAGACTTGAGTTTTAGGGTTAAAAAAGGTAATTACCAAGGTTGCAAGAACCAAACCGGTCATTGAACCGATCAAGTGATGGTTCAATGGTTCAATGATCTAACTGGGGTTGAATCATAGTTGAACATGTTTAAAAAAAGTTCAACAATAACTTCAAGTAATCAAGTAATCAAGTAATCAATAACTTAACAGCATCATTTCCATTTCACATAAAGGAGTAAAGGACTGAATAGTAAAGATCCTCAAATCAAGAAGCATATAATCGTCACACAAAACAAAGTTCAATTCAATTACAAATTCCTAAACCTGCTGAATATAAGAGAGCTAAAGCATATAATCATATTTAGTTTTTGGTATTCTAATCAATTAATCAGCAACATGATTCTGACTTCTGAATCCAAACTAGACTGAAAACACATCAGCAACAAAAACTAAATTGAATCTAATTCCAAACTCAGAAACCAAATTAAATTGAATTCAGCATCACATCAGCATTCAACAAATTAAATAAGTAATCGAATTCCAAACTCAGAACACAAACTCAGAATCTTAAAAATTAATTGAAAAAAAAAACATGAGACTGAAGAAGCACTGGCTTACCGGAGAGATGGCGAGAGATGAACGGCGATGACAAAGTGAGCTCGGAGAGTGTGAGACAGAGTGAGCTAGCGGCGACCGTGTGAAACAGTTACCTGAAATCAGAGGAGAAGAGAAGGGGCGACAGCCAAAAATGACGAGAAGCAGAGAAGCAGAAACGACGCAGGAGGTGAGAAGCAGCGACGACCCACGGCGAGGAGCGAAGAAGCAGCGACGGCAAGAGACAGCTCGAAGAGGGACGTTGACCCGGACAAGGACAGAGAGAGCGCTCGAAGAGACGACGACCGAGCAACCTTCGCGACGGAGACGCCACGAACTCAACTCAGACCTCGTGCGACGGCGAGAAGAGGAGGAACGATGTGAAGAGGGCGGAGTAGAGCTTTCACAGGCGACGACGGCACCCACGGTCTGTCCCTGACGGCGGCGACAGCACCCTCTAGGAGAAGAGTTCGACGATGACTTTGAAGAGGGATGGTGGCTGCGGGCAACGTTCGAAGAAGGTTTAGGGTTGGTTCTTCTGCTGCAGAGAGACAGGGGTGGGGCGTGGGGAAAGGGTATTGGATGTAATTAGCATTTCTGAATTTTTACCGAATCGGTAACCTTCAAAAAATTCGGCCGATCCGGCGGTTCACTGGATAACTGCTAATTTGGTCGGTTCTTAGGCCAATTTTTTGCCAAGTGATTTTTAACGTCAATTCAATTGGTCAAATGGTCGATTCCCAACTAATTTAGCCGAATCGATCAATTTGGTTCGATTTTTAAAATTATGATAATATACGAAATATAGAATATGACATGAACACGAAACACCATATGACAATTCTTAAAAAATAAGAAA
>NC_029777.3:84977679-84981303 GCF_000817695.3 Arachis duranensis
GGGATACGACATATATATAAAATAAAATGTTAAATTATTTTTAATATTTTTTAATTATATAAAGTATTTAAAATATATTTTGTTTTAATAATTAATAATATATATTATTTCTTAACTCATTTCAAAAATATTTGTTAAGAATAAGACTCGACATGTTAATATACGATGGTATTTAGGTGTGTTCAAGTATAAGAGTTTTTTATTTTTTATTAAGATATGGTTGGACACAAAAGACACGCGTACTAAATGGTGTCGATGTGTGTCGTGTCCGAAATGTGTCCGATACGAGAACATGACAAATCAAGAAAGTGTCCGTACGTTATAGGTAATTACAAACTAATGAGATTAAAAATGAGCCGAAGAAAAATACAACGTTTTGCTCTACGTTTCTTACCCTTTATTTTTAGGTGAATGCTATCCTACCATCTCTAAAGTAACATGTAAGTTATGTGTCACATTTTAATTGGGTGTTTATTTTAACCTGAGTTACCTTCTCCACTTTTTTATCGTCGTTGCGCCTCCCAAGCATCACCGTCTCATTGGTGTTTCGTTTTCTCTTCCCAAATCATTCTTCTAGAAAATGTACTCCAACTCTCTCTAATTGCGTTTACTCCTCCCCACTCCTTCGTCGTCCTCATTACGCCTCCCAAGTATCACGGTCTCGTTGAGTATCTTATTTTATCTTCCCAAATCATTCTTCTATAAAAGGTACTCCAACTCTCTCTAATTAAAATATGACATATCAGAGAGGGTAACTTACATGTTACTTTAGAGAGGGTAAGATAACATTCACCTTATTTTTAACACTACTGCGGGTATTTGTGGATGTTTAGAAATGTACAACTTCCATCAAAAATGAAGAGCGATGACAATAGAGTTGGTAAAATTTATTTAAGTGTATGATTTTTAAAAGTATTTTTGTATGAGTTTAATCTATTATTATACTAAAGATGGTTGGAACCATAGTTGCTCAACAAGTAGTGTGTAGTTGATTCACAAATGGTAATGCTAAATAGTTACAAAGGAAAACAACAAAACTGATTAGACATAATATTTCCCATACAAATTTTAAATTAAAAATCAAATTTTGATTTTCTTTTCCTTCTTAAATTCTCTCTCCTTAGGATTTAGTTAGAATCTCGTCTTAACTCGTGGAAATGCACCTTGTTGTGTTTTTACATCTTTTTTTGGTGACGATTAGGCATTTCGAGCTGCACCAAACTGTTTCGCGTAGAATTACCATACAAAAATAAATAATTGTCAAAATTGTGTTTCTACTGTGGTGTTATCTTTCAGGTTGAAGAAACTTTATTTTTGCTCTGATTACAACCCAATTTGAGTAGAAGATATTAAAACCCTTGTAGTAAGTCCGTAAATATTACAATTTGTTATAATTGCTTGTTAAATATGATAGTGAATTATCATAGATAGAAAAATTATCCAAAATAGTTAAAAGAGATTTAATTAACATTTTGCGCAATGGAGAGGCATTGCACTAGTTTTGATATACAAATCTGACAATGTTATAAGTACAAATATTTTTGACAAAGTTTAACCAAGTCGTGCATCATAGCTTTTCTTTTTTCGCGCTTCTTAAGCACAAAAATTTTTATTGGAGAGTAAATAAACTTATGATTAAATTACAGAGTTGGTTCCTACACTTTTAGTGAAATTGCAAATTGGTCCCTATACTTTAAAATTTTATAATTGAGTCCCTAAAGAGATTTAAAATTTATAATTTAGTCTCTGCCGTTCAAAAAGTATTTGGTTTAACAGAATATTCTCAAAATAATCTCTATTTTAAACATGTGAGCTGCACATGTTTGACAATAGGAACCAATTTGTAATTTTTTAAAGTATGGAGACCAACTGTATAATTTAACTATTTGAAAATGACCAGAAACTCTCTAAGCTATCTGAACCCACCCTGACCCTTTCTAGCTCTCTCACTCTCACTTTCTTATAAAAAAAAAAACGAATCAAAAATGAATCAACATAAAAATAGCAACTCAATTTATCAGTGGATTTGGCGTGGTGATGGAGGTGAGAGACACGACAATTGTGAGTTGAGGTGAGAGACAAAGAGCGCTATGATTGGGGTGCCATTTTGGTAAGTGAGAAAGTGAGAGTGAGAGAGCTGGGGAGGGGTGGGGTGGATTCAGATAGCCTTGAGAGTTTTGGTCATTTTTAGATAGTTAAATTACACAGTTGGTCTCCATACTTTCACTAAAATTACAAATTGGTCTCTATTGTCAAACATGTGCAACTCACATGTTTAAAATAGAGAATATTATCAAACATTTTTTGAATGGCGGAGACTAAATTGTAAATTTTAATTCTTTTTAGGGACCAATTACAAACTTTTAAAGTATAAGGACCAATTTGTAATTTCACTAAAAGTATAAGGACCAACTATGTAATTTAACCTAAACTTATTTATATAGTACAGAAATTTTTTCACATAGTATAAACTTATTGATATAAAATGGAAATTTTGCATGTAGTACAGAAATTTTTGCACATAGCACATAAATTTTTATTATGAATATATTTTGTTGATTAGCTGAGTCAATGTTCTCAGCATGTGGTCCTTCAAAAATTTACGTGTTGTCCACCAAAATTTCTATGTTGTATATCAAAATCTTTGTGCTATACATATTTTGCGTGTTGTGTGTCAATATTATGGACGTATAGTTTTTCAAAAATTTTTGTATTGTACACCAAAATTTTTATTTTGTAAATTAAAATTTATGTGTTTTAATTTTTTGAATATACATAAAAAAAGAAAAAGATGAAGAAGATGATGATGATAATAAAGAAGAATAAGAAAAAAAATGAGGAGAAATTAAATAAAAAAGAAGAAGAAGGAGAAAAAAAAGAACGATGACAACGATAATCTAAAATATTTTACAAGTTCAAATACATTCTGATTTTGAATATCTATTAGCCACCAAGCCCTATTGATTTAGATAATCTAAAAGGTTTTACAAGTTCGAATACATTTGATTTTGAATACCTTTTTAGGTGTAAAATTATTATCATTAATAACATATTAAAATTAAATTCTTTTTATACTTGATCGATGGATGTTTATTATATTTTTAAATTGTAAAAACTATTTTATTAAATATAATTATTGCTCCTTGTGTTGAAAGTCATTTTTGTTTGATTTACGAAATATAAATACCATATTTTTTTGAAAGTTATATTTTTTAAAAAGTTATAACACTACAAAAACAACATTAAGTACTATCGGATTTAGCATCGCAGAGTAGCGGTAGATTTACCGTTGGATTCACCGGCAATAACGACACCAAATTCATAAGGTTAAGTAATTACCAACAGATTCTATTTTCTGACGGTAAATTCGATGGTAATATTTGTAGGAAAAATAAATTAAATTGGCGCATCTTTTACTATCGAGAAAATTTGACGATAACTCTAATTAGTGAAACGCTCTATTTTGGTGACCCGTAATAGATTACTGTCGGAATTTTTCGATGGTAAATCTGACAGTAAAAGGGGTATAAATTCAAATCACAAATTATCTTCCTCCTCATTCGAACTCTCACCACCATCACCATCATCATCTCTCTCTCTCTCTCTCTCTCTCTCCTTTCAGTC
>NC_029777.3:84981353-84992795 GCF_000817695.3 Arachis duranensis
CTCTCTCTCTCTCTCTCTCTCTCTCTCTCTCGCCGTCACCACCATCTGCCGCCATCGCAACTTTGGTGACCACCACTGCAACATCTACCTCTTCCCTTATTTCTTGCTTTGTTCTTCATTCATTACAGGTTCTTGAACAACTCTTTTCCAATTCCTTTAATTTAGTTTAGGTTTGAGTAGAATTTCAATTTTAATTTTGAATCAATTTCAAAGTCAGTTCATTTTAGTTTTATAATCTTAGGGGATTTAGGTTGATTAAATTAGGTTAGATTCAATACATTAGGTTTCGAATTGTTGAAGTGTTTGAAATTGTCTAATTGTGTTAATCATTACATTGATGACTGTTTTTTTAGAAATTGTCACAAAATTGTTAGATAATTTGATATTTGCAGACATCACGATAGGTAGAGGTGCTGCGGATCAGGCTACTAGTCGTGGTTGTAGCCGTGGTTGGGGTAGAGGAAGGATTTCTTACGGTATCCCCGGGACTTCTGGATCTTCTCCCTCTACTTTGACCACCCCGGTGATGCCACAGGTTGCAGGGTTAGCGGACCAGCCGTTCACCATGGTCTCTAACCCCAACTACGTGCAGTGAAGCGGCTTTTGCCGATTCACCAACCTTTTCTGATGTCAATTTCAAGTCGTCTTTCAACGAAGGAACTCTTTATTCCTCTGTTGATTCTTTTAACATTGCTTCTACTAATACAGGTGTTGAGACTATGGCTACTCCAAGGAGAATTACTCTCAAGGAGGTGGGCGCACCTGATATTACCCTCCAACCGCTCCAAGTCCATTATCCTGACTTGGATGCCAACTTTGAGCTGAAAACTGGTCTGATAAATCTGCTTCCTAAGTTTCATGGATCGCCTGATGAAGATTCGATCAAGCATTTGAAAGACTTCCAAGTACTGTGTTCAACCACTAGAAGACATGGGTCAGATGAGCATGCGATTTTGGTCTTCGATTTTTTCTTTTCCATTGAGGGAAAAGCGAAGGAATGATTTTGCACTCAGCCTGATGAGGTGGTTACAAATCGGGACCTACTCCAAAGAGAGTTTTTGGATAAATTCTTCCTCTTGAGGTGACTGATCAGTTGAGGAAGAAAATTTCTTGGATCATACAAAGTGACTCGGAGACGCTCCTGGAGTACTGGGAGCAATTCAAGAAACTACTTGAGTTTTGTCCTCATCACCGAATAAAAGATTTAGTTCTGATAACATATTTTGTCAAGGTCTTAAGCCTCAAGATAAAATCCTCCTAGATGCCTCTAGCAATGGTTCTTTTGTGAAGTACAAGACGGTGGAGGAAGTTTGGTAACTCATCTCCGACTTAGCCGAATCCACCCAACATTTGAAAGTGAGAAACTCCCGATCCAAAGCTATTGTGGAAGTGTCCCCAAGTGAATCTGCTCTAAACAAAACCTTAAGAGATGACCATCATCCTCAAACAAATACATCAATCACAACAAAGACCCCCAAGAACTCAAAGAGCCCCACAACAATATCAAATCAAAGGACCACAAAGAGTGTGTAGAGTGTGCTCATGTAGTTCTCATTACATTGATGAGTGTCTCCAACTCCAAGATGACAATGTGTTGGCGGTGGCTAATCCGTTCTATAACTGTTCAAACTACCACCCGGAGAATCAAGGTCCCTATCAACAAGGGAACAACTATAACCAAGGGTGGCGAGACAATTCTAATCAAGGGTGGCGGGACAACTCAAACTAAAGATGGAACAATAACCCTCAACCATATCGTAATCAACCATAAAACCAACAATATCAACAAAGTTCACCATTTCAACAACAACAACAACAAGGTCAAAGATATCAACCTCCACATCAAAGACAACCCTAAGTACCCCAAATCACTTACCCCTCTTCTTCTTCAAACCAATCACTAATGGATGACACCCTCCGTATTCTCCTTCAAGAACAAAAAGATACGAGAAGAGAACAACAAGAGTTGATTAAGCGCCAAGAGGCGATCTAGCCACTTTGACCGATGTCGTGTTCCGGTTATCCATGGGGTCATCCAACAACAATTCAACCCCATTTCAACCTTCAAATTCAAGTGGAATCCCATATCAACTACTCTCAAACTCCAAGGGCATTCTTAATACCATTATCTTAAGGTTCGATACTATACAAGAGGAGAGGGTTTTCAATGATTCAATTGCAATGGAGGATGCTCTTGAGGAAGAAATTGTTGAGATAGAGGATATGGATGAAGAGGAGGCACAAGTGGTTGTTAATGAGGAGAAAGAAAAAGCAAAGGCTACGGATCCCAAGAAGAAAATTGTTGTGGAAGAGCCTATTTCCATTCAGTTTCCAACCACAGTGAAGAAGACTAAGAAGCACTTGGAATTGGATTCTAACATGGTGGATATTTTCAAAAAAGTTGAGGTAACAATCCCTCTCTTTAACGCAATCCGACAAGTACCAAAGTATGTAAAATTTTTGAAAGATTTGTGCATTAATAAAGATAGGATTAATGACTTAGAGACTATTTCATTGGGAAGTTCTATTTCTTTCTTAATGAAAACTATTCCTGAAAAATGTGGTAATCCAGGCCCTTGTCTAATTTCTTACACTATTGATAGTATACAGTTTGTTGATTGCATGTGTTATCTAGGGACATGTGTTAGTATTATGCCGCTCTTAGTCTATAACAGGTTAAATCTTCCACAGTTGAAGTGGTTAGCTGTTCGTTTGTATTGGCCAACAAGAGTATAATCTCGTTGTGGGAATTGCTGAGGACATATTGGTATAAGCATCAAGGGTTTGATCTTTCTGGTGATTTTTATATTCTTGAAATGTCTCCGAATGATTCAGGAAGGCCATAGTCCCACTAGAGGTTCACTCTATCCTTCGGTCCAACATCATAGGTTGTAGTAGAAGTTCACAATGAATTGTGTGGAAAATTGAGGCTTGATATTAAAAGTCCAACTATGGAGAAAAGTAATGACCATGATAAAGATGCTCCACCACCTCCATTATTCTAAGAGGATAAATTATCACGTCAAGATTCCAATGAGGAGTTGAAACCTCTTCCTCCTCACTTGAAATATGCATTCCTAGAAGAAGACAACAAATTTCTGGTGATAATTACAAGGGAGCTTGAGGTGTTACGGAAGTACAAGAAAGCGATAGGATGGAGCTTGAATGACATTGTGGGAATAAGCCCACAGTCATGTCTGTATTGCATT
The DNA here is from genome assembly GCF_000817695.3 of Arachis duranensis. Lineage (NCBI taxonomy): Eukaryota > Viridiplantae > Streptophyta > Magnoliopsida > Fabales > Fabaceae > Arachis > Arachis duranensis. The sequence goes on from NC_029777.3 coordinate 84,984,563, forward strand.
TTCTTGGAAGATGGTGCCAAGCCAGTCCAACAACCTCAGAGGCGTTTGAACCCAACAATCCTTAACGTGGTAAAAAAAAGGCTACTAGACTCCTGAAGGCAGACATTATCTATTCCATTTTTTATAATAAATCGGTAGGTTCTGTTCAAGTAGTACCTAAAAAATCTGGAGTAACTATGATAAAGGCAGATAGTGGAGAGCTAGTAGCAACCAGAGTCCATAATGTATGGAAGGTCTGCATAGATTACCAGCAATTAAATCTGAGTGCCTAGACTGAGTTGATGACGAATTCGACTTCGCAGGCGGCTCCCATGAATTGGCCGTGCGCATTTTTATCAACAATTTCATCTATGCGTATTTTGGAAATTAATGATTTTTATATATTTATTTAAATAAAAAAACCCTTAAACATCTATGGTCATGTTTTTGAAAAAATTAGTGACCAATTTTTTTTTAAGTTAAGGCCAAGGATTTTAGGTCACAATTTTCAAATAGGATTAAAGAAATCATGACCTAAAGTCTAAAAATGATGTAGTTTTTGATATATCACATTTTTTAGTAAAAAGTTTGGTATTTCATCTATGTTAATTACGTAAATTTCGTATTTCTGCTCGCATGCTCCGTTTTCTAGTAATTCCACCACCGTCGATTGGAGCCTTCACTGTCGTCATCACAAACCAAGGCTTTAGTCCCGCCGCCGTCTTCCATCGTCACTCACTCGCCTTATTTCTCTTTTGCTTTCTCGTTCAGCATTATTAGATTGTCGTGAGGAATGTAGTGGAAAGATGAGAAAACAAAATTGTATATTTAGTGAATCTAATCTTATTAGAATCCGCTCTTTAAATTAGGAAGAAAAACTCCAATAATAAAACTAAATTCAGTATCAATTTATCAATTTCTTCTTTGATACAATGGTAATAAATTAATAATCCCTTATTTATACTCTAAAAAACTAAGTAATTCTAACAGGCTTAATGAGTATCCTTCCTAACATTTAATCGTAACAGATCTAGTACTTATTTTATATGCTACTAATAATTTTTGTTGTTGGACCCTGCTATATATTTAGTGCTAGTTACTAGTAATCACTAAATTAGTCTTTTGGTTATTCAAGTTTCGGAATGTTTCTTATAGTTTTTTATATTTTTTTATATTTTTAGATTTTTTTACATATAAAATAATAAAAATAAATATTAATATATTTATTTTTCTCTTACTTTTGAATAATCTTTTCTTTACACTTTCGAATATTTTTTATTGTATGATTTCAAACGTTCTTTTTCCTATATTTTCAAATATGATTTTAGATAATTTTTTCTCAATATTTTCAAATATTTTTTATGGTATGATTTTGAATGTTGTTTTTTCTATACTTTAAAATATTTTTTTTAGCATATCAAAAGATTAGTTAATTTTAAAGAAGTTTGCAGGATCAGAATTAGTTACCTAGACTTCTGAAAAAAAAAAATAGAAACTCATTAAATAGTATCTTCTTAAAGAACGAAAATATTTTTTTCCCACAAATAAAGTAATACCAACTGGCAACAAGTAAAAGGACCAACAATATAACAGCTCTCATTTAATTTAGGGCTAAATTTTAAGAAAACAACGAAAGTAAAGATGGCAATAAGTAGGATAAAATAAAATTTAGAATCAACTTTAATTCTATTTTTAAGTTAAAATTTTTGTATAAACTCAATTATATTTTGAATTGAAAATATTTTAATTCCAATTCTACATGTTATTAATATGCGGATACCCGATCGTATTAAAAAAATGTAATATTATTATATACATTTATAATAATTTAAAACAGAATTGTCTTTTTATGTAAAAAATTATTAAATTATTAATTAATAATTTTAGAATTTTTGTACTTTGTAAAAAAATTTTGATTCAATATCTACTTAAAATATATTTTTATATAAATATATAAAAATATAAATATACAGATCTTGATTCGTACAATATAACATATACATATACAAATTCCAATTCGTACAAAAACCCTACTCGAACCTAATTTATCCGCTGTAAATTAGTTTGACAATCGTATCAACCAAATGAGGTTAGATTGGATATCCACTAATAAAATGTATGTTGCCACACTTAAACCGAAGAACAAAGCAAAATACATGCTTCAATTCTTGAACTATTGACACAAAATGGTAAAGGGGAGAGGGATCTTCTATATACGCGTAGCAGTATGCACATCAAGATACTAAGAAATTAGCAAGAGTGCTATATTATATATGAAATTACCATTTTTTGTTTTTAAAAAACAAAAAGGAAAAATCTAAAAGGATGGTTCACCAATGGGAGGACCAAGGTACTCAATCCCATCCATTTGAGAGTTCTCTGGCACTTCAATTTCTTCCAACCACCAATATACATTCGCTTCTTTCCCCTTATCCATCTCTTCATCTGCAATATATAGATGGAAAAATATTTCTTGAACATAATATAGGATACTATGTAACTAATAGAATTCACATTTTATCCAGCAAGTAGCCATAAATACATAATATGTCTTTTAACATTCGATAATAATTATGTTTAAATAATATTTTATTCTACGGACCACCATAAAGTGCACACATGGGGTTGCCACTTGCCAACATTTGCAAATAGTGGAACAGTTATGACCAATTGAAGGTATAAAGTCCCGGATTGTATACGGAGAAAGAAAAATACTCATGACATATTTATATAAAGGTTATATGAAGGTGACAATTATAAATCCTTAAATAATTAATTAAATATATTTAATTAAATATATCAATTCTTTTAATAGTCTATAATATTATTTTCATGTGAAGATGTTATTATCATAGAAGTATCCATCAAAAAGAAATTCGGACTCTCACAATTTATTATTTTTGATAAGTATTTTAATAATATTTCAAAACATTTTCAAAAAAATATAATGCTAGATTGTTAGGCTAAAGATGTTAGACTGGTAGCTAAAGTCTTCGCCAATATAAATTAAAATTACCGTCTTTAAGCTTTTTCTAGAAATATAAAGGTGTAAAGTTATTCAAATCTATTCTATCCTAGTGACAAACTAAGAATCAAAGTCCAAGTGTATTTACAGAATAAGGCAGGTTTAACTGTAGTTGTAAGACAAAAAGTTTGCGTTATATTTGTTCCATGTAGAAATGCAAATTAATGTGTTCATAAAATATAAAATGTGCATAATCTGCATTATCATAGAAAACCTTATTTTCAACATTTTACAAAATTTTTCAATAGTGTGTTAGCCCCTTTTTTTTAAAAAAAAAAAATACAATGGATATCCTGCCATCAAATTCAATTTTTGTTTGAAATTTATTACTCCAACCGATCTTAGTTTGATATTTTACTATCCTTATACAATAAAAGTAAATTCCCATGCGATATATGTACCATTATTAAATTTATATTCAATAGTATCATGACCAAAGAAAAATTATTTTGCATTGGAAAGCTTGAACTTGACCAAAAAGAACAATAAAGCAACAGAGATATTTGAATCCCAAGTTTCTTTTATTAGTATTAAATATATGGAACCCAATATTCCAGATATAGCAATTTAGGATACCGAGACCCAAAAAAAGAAAAAAAGAAGCGAAGTGTTGCTTACTGGTAGAAAAAGCAGCATAAGGGTGATCTTTGTAGTAAGAACAATCTCTGCCATGTTGTTTGGAATAAGGAGGACCAATTACATCAAGAACAGCACAAGGTGTTATTGCTGTGAATTCATGCATGTTTCCCCCTCTTGTTGGATACAACACTGAAGTGTCACATGGTGCCGTCAACACTCTATTTGCTTTCAACTTTGCCAATCTCACTGCATAAATATCACAATCGTTAATTGACCACACTATTTACTTCATTTGATTTCATGATCAATTTCATTACAATATCTGTTTTCTTTCATTTGCTTTATTTCAAATAGTGTGTATATAAATATGGTGCCACATGCTTTTTGTTCAAATCTGTGATTAAAGATATATGTATATAAAAGATTTCCTATAAATATTAGAGAGTAAACACCAGGTTGGTTCTTAAAATTATTTTAAATTGGACACTTTGATCCTCTATAAATTTTTATTACTTTAAAGTCTCCCTGTTGAGATGACTAATTTGTCTTATAATAATATTTATTGGGGATCAAATTCTCTTATAATAAAATTTGTTAATAAGAATTTATTTGTCTATTATATATTAAACATTTTATTATAAGTGATAAAAGGACCAAAGTTGTCTTAAAAAATAAATTTCAGAGACTTCCAAAGTAATAAAGATTTATTAAGGACCAAAATGTTTGTTTTTGAATTTGTTGGAAACCAAGTTAAATATATACTTAATATTGAAATTCAATTACCAAATTAGTCACCATATATTTGTGTATATTTATACTTGTTTCATGTGTATTAGAGAGAGGCTTACCTTTAGAATTTTGTTGCATCAAATTGTTGGAAGCCTCAGCCTCGACCTCCACCTCGGCCTCAAGCTCATCAACCCAGTCATAGGATTTGATGTGCATTTTTCCCAAGAGAAGTTTGCTGAAAACTGTCATCCCAGGGTGGTTATGGAGGGGAATGACTCCTGATTCAGGGAGAAAAAAGATGCAAAGCTGCATGCAAAATTTCCAACATAATTAATTAATTAATCAAGTTATTAGCAGTTTATTAGGACACTAGAATTATATATATAATTAGCAACACTTACGGAGAAATTGTCACACTTGTACATGGTTGTGTAAGTGACCCTTTGATTCTCTTTGATGATATTCTTTCCAGGCTTAAAGAATTGCAGATCTCTACTCAGCCCAACATCTTCTGGCTTTATATCATCTGATTATTATTGTTATTATTATTATTTGCAGGACATACATAAAAATTAGAGAAATAAATTGCCAGTCCATATGTATGTTAAGGCAATTTCTTTGGCAAAAATTGAAAATTTTCACTAAATTTATAAGAACCATGTGCAATTTTTTTTTTGGAACTTTTTCTTTACTAAAAAATAATCTTTAGAGTTTAGTCTTCACCCAAATTTTACTCTTCAGCCATTACCCCCATTATCCGTATGTTAATCATGCTAGAATAATAATACATATACATGTTTTTTATTTTATATACACATGCATATTTACTAAATATATGAACTTGCATTTTAGACGGATGCAATCCTCATAATTTGCAAAAATTTTTTTCGCTTTTTTTTTGCCAAAGAAAAAACAACTAAACGTTCAAAACGGTAAAATTGTGTACTACGATTTATTTGAGTAAATAAATAATTTATTTTATTTAAATTAAAAAAAAAGGCCGGAAGAGGGGTGTTGGGACTTGGATTAATTTCCCTTAAGAGTTAAGACATATAATTGCACATGCACCAAGAAATGTGTATCTTTCTATGATTTGTTTTGAATAATTGAATTTTGAGGAGGAAATTTCAAACGGTTTTTTCCTTTCTAATTTCATTTCTTAATTATATTTTACATTATATTTTCTATTTTCAAAATTCTTTCTAATAGAAATTAAAAAAATGAAAATAACTAATTATTAAATGGGATGTTGTCCAAACAAACAAAATGGAAAGTAAATAGCTAATTCATTAAGTAGAAAAGAGGCTTCTGTGGGCAGTGGCTAATTAGGTCAAATATACATAATAGAAAGTAAATAATTAATTGAGCTGAAAAGAGATTTCTGTGGACAGTGATTAATTAAGTAATAAAAAATAGGACAATTCTATAGTGCTTTTTGTTTGGTGTCTAATTTTTATCTAAATTACCTTTAATAGTAATTTTAAAATATTTAAAATTTTTTAACTTTTATATTTTTAAATTTAGAATTAATTATTTTACTTATTTTAATAATTAGACAATACTTTTTAGGTACTATAACAAACATCTAAAAAATAAATCAATTATAAACATAGAATGGAAGTAAACTAATTAAATAGAGAAGAGTTTCCTGTGGGCAGTGATTAACTAGGTAATAAAAGATAATACTATCATAAAAAAAAAATAAAATAAAGGCGGGAATTAAAACTGATGCCATATACCATCAAAATTCAAAAGAATAATTACGGAAAAAAATCAATTTTTAAATTGGTTTCTATGGCTGGCGATATTTTGTATTTCTATGGTAAGTGTGATAAGCCTTCAAAAAATTAAATAAATTAATGTAAAGTCATCATTCATTCATCCATCCCTTAATAATAATAATAATAATAATAATAATAATAATAAATTAATAATAATACCATTTTGTGCCGCAAAAAAAAATTGTTCAAACATTTGTTTTGGCCTTTTGGGGCTTTGCATTCTTGTTTGAAATTTTATCTAATTCGGGAAAGTAGAGGTCAAAATGCATGGCCACAACAACATGCAAAGGAAACCATTTTCAAAATCCAAGCATATCCAAAATATCTAACCTCATGAAACTATGCTACATATGATAATAATTAAAAATTTATTTGGACACTAAAATCAAATAAATGTGTTATTTAATTTATTTTTAATAAATATTTTGTATGGTAATATATTTTATAATTAGTAAGTGATTTTAATGGTCTACACAGATCAAGACTCATCAAATGAAACAAAATATCGATGTGTAATAACAAACTCCTAATATACAAAGTGTAGGTAAATTTGACATAATTATTCCACTAAAATAATTAGGATAACATCTCACACACACTAAATAAACGACTAAAAGAACCAAATCTAATGTGACATACCTAGGATGCGGCAAAGTGTCTGAACATGATGTGGTGAAGGAATAGTGGCTGGGCTTTTGAATGTGTCTTTGCATGAAACAAAGAGTTCCTGAAGAGCCCTTGGAACCCTAATCACTGACCTCTTAACCCTTCTATAAGGCTTCTTCCTCTTGTTTATCACACCGTTCACATAACCAACTTTACTAACATGATTATGCACAATTCTTTCTCTACCACCTTGTTCCAACTCCATAATACTCACACAAAAAATCTTCCTTCTGATGAATCAATTAGTGCTTTTACATAAACAATTTTATACACACACATACACAGATTAAGGTTCAAGGTAATAAATATATAAGATTAACATAGATATAGCCCACTGGATCAATCGCTTTGGAGTCCTAGGTGTATTAAATATGCTTCAACTTTTGAGTCTAGAATAAGAAACATCAAATTTTGAATAAAGACCGTATAAGGAAGAAGTGAAATGATATAGTCAAGTTGACTTGAATAAGAATAAGAAAGAAGATGTGAAGATATTTAATGCAATGGTGAAAAAGTGCATATTATTACAGGATGAGAATTTCTTTTCTGTGGATTATGATTAAGAAGATATTTCTTTTTCCTTCTCTAGATGCTATAATAACATAACAATGTAAAATATATATAATATGAATGTCACATTAGGGAGAAAATCAATGCTTTGAGAAAACTAGGGGCTATATGACATGGTATTGTGCTTTTGGCTGGAAAACAGTAACCTAAAATTTGGACCAAAATTAGATAAAAAGATAAAAGGAAAGAAATTTAAAATTAAAATTAAAATTAAAATTAAAAAAAATATTTAAAAGCCAGACCAGCATTTGTTGCACTCGGTGGTAGCACCCCATAGTATTGTTTGGTTTGGAAACTGGTTGTAAAAGCGACCCCTGTTTTGTGTGATAAGAGTTTAAGACGGTGAACCAAAATAAATTAAATTTACCAAAATGTCCAACTAGGTTCTAGCTAGTGTGCATATAAAAATTCCTACTGTTATAAAAATTTAAAAATTAATACTATTTACTCATCTAAATTCTTGATGCTTAGCACGTGTGTCCTCTTCATCTATTCATATAATCGTTTATCGTTTATCCTTTATATATAGTGATAAAAAATATTGTATAAAATTTTTTAAGTATATTAGTATACTAATATTTTAGTAAATTTTAATTATTAATTTTAATTATATATATTATATATATTTTATTTTTCAAAATTAATTTTCGAAAACTCCTCCCTTTCTTTTTCTTCTATTTATTTATTTATTTACTAACACTTCTCTTCATCTCAAGAATCTGAACCTATCTTCACCTTTGTGTTTGGATTCTTCATTCTTCTTCACTTTTATTCCTTTCTTCTTCTACTAACATAAAGGAATCTCTCTACAGTGGTAAAGAGGATCCCTATTATTATTTTCTGTTCCCTTCTTTTTCATATGAGCAGGAGCAAGGACAAGAATATTCTTGTTGAAGCAGATCCT
>NC_029777.3:84993072-85017003 GCF_000817695.3 Arachis duranensis
AATTATTATTAAATTGTAATAGACCAATCATCTTTATCTTTATGTTGCAGCAGCTGGTTAACAGATGAAACAAGCTATCACAGATCCACCTAGTGAATGAATCAGGGTGTCGTGTAATATTGGTGGCCATATAAGTAAGTGTGACTTTGAGACTTAAATTTAGAATTTAAAAACTTGAATTTTGTTCACTTTAACATGCCACGTGGTCTCTTTCTCCACAATATCGACATTGATACAAATATTTATATGCAGCTCAATATCGATTTTGGAATATATTATATATTTGACATAAAAAATTAATTATCAAAATAGTTATTAAACATTTTTATATATATTTATACGTATTATTTTTTATATTTTTATTAAGATTTGATTATATTATATATAAAAAATTAATTAATATATAATTTTATGTATTCATCTAATTAATTTATTACCATACCAAATTGCATGTATTCTTCTAATTAATTTATTATTATTATTATTTTTTATATATCTAAGTTTTTTTTTAATCAATTTTAATTTAATTTGTTTAAATACAATAAAAAACAATCTCATAAGTGAGAGTGTATCTCTTTATTAACGTGTATTTTGTTCTCTTTAATATGAATATTTTTTTTTGCGTTCTATCTTTTTTTTCGCGTGTTTTTTCATCATTGTCGTTCTTTTATTGTTGTTGTTGTTACTGCGCTTTTCTTTTTTTTCTTCCTCCTCTTCTTGATGATTTTACAGCATTATATATTTCTTCTACTTTGTTTAATTTTTTTCTCTTTTTTTTTATAGAAGAAGTTTTGAATTAGACAGAATTTATTAGAAAATAACACCGAAATTTTTTTACTGTGACACAAGAAGTTTTTCAATTTTGACACCGAAAATTTTTAACTGTGACATAAGTTCTTGTTAAAAAGGTGAAACAATAATTATGAAAATATGAGAGAAGGGGAGGTTGAATCTTAACCTCATTTTCTGCTGAATATTATTTTTTACTTTTTCAAAGAAACTTAGGAGATATTTTTACTTTAGTCTCGTATCGAGTTGAGAGACATTTTCATTTTGTCTCCTGAGTAACAAAAACGGAAGCGAAGTAGAAAAGAAGAAGTAACACCCAAATGTATCCTCGTTCAGTTACTTAGTACAATGTAGCCTACATCTAGTCCCTTTCACAATTATGATGGAATTTCACTAACTTTTTCAATACATTACATACATCAATGCTTTCCCTAGGATCTACCCAATCCTATCTGGGACAAATCCAGATTCTAACCCAATCTGAATTTGACTAGGACTCAACCTAACTTTCAGCAGCCAAGTGCTAACCCAACTTGTAAGAAAATTCCCACAGGATCATGAAACAAAACAGAAAGATGTACAAAAAAATCTGTGACATTTTATGACTTTTTTTCTCCTAGTTTAACTCACTGTCTTTTACCTCTCATTGGCTTTTTCTTACAAACCTCACCATGTTTGCCTTTTTCAATGAGACTCAAACATATTAAATTGAGGAAAAAAATACTAAATAAGAACCATGAAGGAGAAGAACTCAAAAGTTTAGGAAGCTATGAGAACTAAACTCTGTGCTTTGTTCTTTTTCTCTTGCCTTTAATCCTTGGCCATTCACCCTTATTATAGAAGAGTGAAGCTTCTAAGTTTGAAGCTAGTTCAAGGTCCATATTATCTTCTTCTCCTTCACAGAGCTTGCAGCTGCTTTGTTAGTGATGAGAAAGAGATCCGAATCTGTTGCATGCAACTTACCCATTCTCTCTCGTACTTTTTCTTCAAGCTTCTTCAATCTTGACCGTAGAGTTTTGCTTTGGCTCCAAGTTTAGATTTGGTCCGTAGATGAGCAACTGACCAAATTTGACTTCACTTCCTCCATAGTTGCTCCATTTGTGCTTGAGACTTTGTGGATTTTTTCTTGGTTTCTCGGTGTATCACAAAAGAAGGAAGAAACTTTTTGATGTGCTCTTACCGAAGTATGATTAGCTTTTTGGTTGTATCCCTTTCTTCTTGCTTGGAATTGAAAACAAGTCTTTTGTTCTTCAACCTACCATAACTTCTGCACTTTTCTTTTCTCGCTTTCTTCTTTGTGAATGACGTAACCGAAGTGAAAGGAGAGAGGAGAGAGAAGAGAGGACTGTTGGCTTTTGGTGGAAGTTAAATAGGATTAAAGTGAATTGAACTTGAAATTCGTGTTTCTTGAGGTATGAGAGTAGGTAACCGTATGAGGTTTTGAATGATTTTGGGCTCATTTATTTATTTCCTCATAGTTGGTTTATGGACTTGTGATAGGGCTTAGCTTAGTTATGATGGACCACAGTGTGTGAACTTGATTATTTGTTCCTTGGGCCAAAATGTTGGATTTGTTTTTCTTGCACACTAAAGCAAATAAGTTAAACCAACAATTATAATGTTTGTTCATCATATGGATTAGTTTTCTAAACTCAACAATCTCCCCTTTGATGACAAACATTATTAAAAATGAATTGAAAAGGATTAGGAGAGGACACTTTCCTTTGATGAATGATTCAATGTAAGACCCCCTATCCATTGTTCATTGAACTCCCCCTTAATGTATGCATTTTAGCAACCTAGATTAAACAATTTTATCCAAAGGAGTAGTATCTACTTTTAAGATATGTTCAAACAGTTATAAAATCAATCATGATGAGGAATATGTATAGCCCATATTCACACTCAGAGCTAAAGCTTGAGAGAAATTTTATCCCACAGAGACATACTAAAACAAAATAGAACAGAGCAGTATATTCTCAAAACCAAATCAGAACTAAAATAGAGCATGATGTACTGTTTCTGTTTCAATTCATTTTCATCGTTTCTCCCCCTTTTGTTATCAATAAGGAAAATCTACAAGCATAAACAACAATTAACACAGCCAAAATAGTAAATCATGCATACCAAATAGAGTGTAACATAGTTAAAGTTATTATAGTCATCCAAGTTAAAATAAAGTTTAAGAGAAACTAGAAATGTATCAAAATTTTGATATCAGAGGCAGCAAAGTATAAGTTATTCAGAGGCAGCAGAGAGCAAGACTAGGCATCAGAATCTTCGTTCTCAGTGTCTTAAGTCATCTTCATCTTTGTCTGACATAACCTGGTCCTCATCAAGTGAATCAAGATGTTTCAAAAACACCTCGATCCTATCATAAGATTTCAAATGATTTTTCATTTTGTAGTGAATCTTTCGCTGTTCCTTACTCGATCGGACCATTTGTTTGGTCATAAAGACAAATTCTTGAAGAATGTTTTAACTATCCTAGTGATCAAGTATTTATGTGAATCCGAGGTACCAGCAACAAAGGAAGAGAGAAGGCTTTCATCTTTACTTTCATATATAGCCGAATCTTTAGTACTGTTGAGACCTTTGCCTTTAGTCTGTTTGGGTATACTACCGCCTTTGATAATAGACATCTTGTTCTCAACGGGTTCATTGCTCAAATCAATAGAAAAAAATATTCAAACAGACAAGTTAAAAACATTCCATAAGGAAGAGAACTCTTTTTCTCGACTTTGGCACAATTCCACATGTGGCGAATCATGAGATATGCAAAAAAATGGGATAGAGTTCAAAATGGCATAAAGTGCAATAGTGTCACAAACTGTTACCCTTTGATATGATCCACTTTGAGGCATGATTATGTGTGTTATGATGCGATGTAACAGAGCTCTAACAGGACCTAGGGTCTTGTGTGTGGGAGTTGTGCCATCCATGGAAGAGAAATTTTCACAGATTCTGGCCCGGACTTCTTGGTGAGAGATGCCAACATGGTTATTCCATTTGCTAGACATATATACACTCGCTCCTATGTTTTGATAGCCATGTGCCTCACTAATGGTGCTTGAATTTAAAACAAACTGAGTATTTTTAACAAAAGAATGAAGTTCTCCTTCATGAAAAAGCATATTTGCATAAAACTCTCACACCAGGTTTGAATAGACAGGCTTTCTAATTTTGAAAATGTTAGTCCATTTCAGATCATGAAAACCATTTTTAAAATCAATCTCCTTTTCAGACAGTGCATCAAGATCAACGCCAAAAGAGGAACAAAGAGTTCGGTTCGAAATAACTTGCTTATGAAACTCATAGTCAGTGCAACTAGCAAAGCGATGAGGATCATAATGTGAATGTGATGATTTACCATACTTTTATTTGAACTCAAGAGAGTCAAGGTGTGGAGACTCTCTAATATCGTGAAGTATGGGCCTTCTTGGACTTTTAGAGGGACGAGTAGAGTGGCCGGAAGAATGAGGAGTAAAGCGACGAGGAGGAGATGGTGGACGGTCTTCTTCTTCTTCCTGTACGGTGCCTTTTCCCTTTTCGCCTTTCCCACGAGATTATTTGGCTCCCTTGTTAGCAGAGGAACCCTTGTGATGAACTATTTTTCTGGCCATGGGTTCGTTCGGTTGAGAGGAATAAGATGAAGATGAATGAGAGTGTATGTGAATATGTGTGTGAGATTGGGGTTGTTTGGAGTGAGGAGGATTTCGAGAAGGGATGAATGCACCAGTTCTCTTTCTTGTTGCTATTTTTTTTCTCATATTGAATGATGGAAGGAAAGTTGACGGGAAGAGATAGCGTCGAAGAGGGTTAGTGGAGGAGAGATAGGTTACCTTGAAAGAGAAATCATCATTAATGCTTAATGGAAAACTTCTCTTTTAAAGCAAGAATTTTAATGAAATGGTTTTCAAAAAATTTAAATTTTGAAAAACAATGCAATTTGAAGTGGCAAGTCATGAAGGATGATAAAAGTTTCTGATTGACATGACTTGACATGGAGTAAAAAGAGAAAGAATTGAAAAAAATTATTAAAAAATAATTTTATGATTTTAGTAATAAGCCCATATCATACAAAAAAGGTTTGTCTTACATAGCCCAAAAGTGGTGGAAGCATATTGGGCTATTGAAACCAGATTTTCAGTTCAGAAATTTTTTGAGCTATGTTTAAGTTCTTTTGAAGAGTTCATCACGTGCCTAGTTTTGTTTTCCTACTACCTGTGAGATAAAAACACCACAAAGAAAACAAAAACACAATTACTCCATAGAATTAATATCAAGTATTTCCAGTGTAGTTCTTAGTTTGCAGAATCTTTTTTCACATAGTGGCTTAGTGAAGATATCAGCCAATTGTTCTTTCGATTTTACAAATTGAATTTCAATAGTTTTCTTTTACACATGTTCCTTAATAGAATGATATCTAACCTTAATGTGCTTTGTTCATGAGTGCAACACAGAATTTTTAGAGATATTTATTGTACTCATGTTATCACAAAGTAAGAAAATACTATTAATTTTCAATTTGTAATCGGCAAGTTGAGTTTTAAGCCAAATCAGTTTTGAACAACAAGTGGAGGCTGAAATATATTCTGTTTCAGCCGTGGATAAAGCAATAGTGGCTTGCTTTTTGCTTGACCAAATATTTAGGGATTTTCCAATAAAGCAGCACATCCTAGAGGTGCTTCTTCTATCCACACGATCTCCCGCAAAGTTTGCATCACAATAACCAACTACACAAAATTCATTAGTTATAGGATACCATAAACCAAGGTCAGATGTGCCTTTTATGTATGTATCTAATGATTTGTTTTATAGCTAAAAGATGTGATTCCTGGGGTGAGATTGAAATCGAGAATATACACCCACATTCAGAACTATGTCCGGCCTAGAAGATGTTAGATACATTAATGATCCAATCATACCTCTCTACCAGGTTTCATCAACATCTTTTTCATTTCATCCTTGTCAAGTTTTATATTTGGATGCATAGGAGTACCCATTAGGTTGGAGTTTTCTAAACCAAATTTTTTTATTAACTCTTTGGCATATTTTTCTTGATGGACAAAAATACCACTAGGAGTTTGCTTGATTTGAAGTCCAAGGAAGAATGTTAGTTCTCCCATCAAACTCATTTCAAACTCACTAGTCATTAGATTTAGAAACTCTTTACACAAGGATTTATTTTCCGATCCAAACACAATATTATCCACATACACTTGGACAAGTAAGAAATCATCATTAGATTCTTTAATAAATAAAGTAGTATCAGTAGTACCTCTTAGAAAATTATGCAACAAGAAGGCATTAAGTCTTTCATACCATGATCTTGGAACTTACCTAAGGTCATAAAGAGCCTTGGATGGTTTAAAAACATGATTGGAAAAATCTTTATTTTTAAAACTGGGGGGTTGACTACAAATACTTCTCTATCAATAAATTCATTCAAAAAGGTACATTTGACATCCATTTGAAATATTTTAAAGCCCTTGTGGGCAGCATAAGCAAGTAGCAACCAAATTTCTTCCATTCTTACCACCAGAGCAAATGACTCATCAAAGTCGATGCCCTCTTCTTGATTGTAATCTTGGATCACTAATCTAGCCTTGTAACGAACTATACTACCATCTTCACCCAATTTATTTCTGAAAATTTACTTGGTACTGGTTACCTTCTTACCATTAGGGTAAGGTACAAGAGTCCAAACCTCATTCTTTTCGAATTGGCTTAACTCCTCTTACATGGACTTCACACAAGAGGGATCTACAAGAGCTTGTTTCACATTTTGAGGTTCTAATAGGGATAGGAAAGCAACATTGTTGATTTCGGCCTTTTTGCTTGAGGATCTAGTAGTGACTCCATGGAATAGATCTCCAATAATGAACTCGTGTGGGTAGTTCTTCAAGAACTTCCACTCTCTAGGATTTTAAGACGAGGTTTCGGCTTGGCTATGACTTGGTTTAACTTCATTCATCGTTCTGAGTTCTCTAGTTTCATCACGAAACAAAACAGAAATGTCTCCTTCATTTTGAGGAGCAGGTTCAGAACTAGCATTTTTCATAGAAGGACCTGATTTGACATTTTCTTGATTCAACTGTGAACTTCTCTCAGCTTCATTTCTTGCATCATAATCTAAGACAATACTTGGTATAAAGTTAGTATCGCAAAAAGATACATGTATGGATTCCTCAATGGTTCTATGTTCGTTGAGGTAAACTCTATAAGCTTTACTAGTGGTTGAGTATCCAACAAATAAACCTTCATAAGATTTTGGGTCAAAATTACTAAGATTGTCTTTATTATTTAACATAAAACATTTGCAACCAAATATATGAAAGTACTTGAGGTTTTGAGGGGTTCTTTTCTAGGCATGGCAATAGGTACCCTGTCCCCACCCCCGCCTCCATATCTAGTCCCTGTCCCCGCCTCGGGTAACGGGGACTCCATATCTGCCGGGGATCGGGGACTCCATAGATATCCGCAGATTTTTAAAAAATAAAAAATGGAAAAAAATTGGAAAAAAAATGAATAAAATCATATCAATAATCATGTTCCTTGTCTCCAAAGACATTAACAACATTAAAAATAATAAAGACATTAACATGTTCATAGTCTCCAAAGACATTAATAATAACAAACAATATCAAACGTATCCATAAAATAACCAAAGTATCAAACATATCCAAAAACTACAAAGCATAATCGGAATTTCATTAACCTAACTCAGAAATTCAAAAATTCAGAAATCAGAATCTAATTACCCTAATTCAAAAATTCAGAAATCAGAATCTAATTACCCAAATTCAGAAATCTAAATTTAGTAATTCTTGAATCAGATCAACCTAATTCAGAAACATAAATTCAGAAACCACAGGACTGACTTACCCGATGGAGAAAAGGGACAGACCAGCGAAGACTAGCAATTTGGCAGTTGAACGGCGAAGAGGAGAAGACGACGGCTGACGACGAGTCTGCCGTGACGAGGAGAAGACAATGATCGGCGACGACACGACGAAGCGAAGAACACAACGTGGCTACGACGGTGAGCTCGAGACCTACAGTGAGCGACTGATCCACTCAGGGTGTGGGAGGCGGCGCTGAGGGACCCAAAGGGTGGGAGGCGATGGTTGCCAGTCGGCGGTGTTTGGGAAGGAGACAGGAGGGGCTAAGGGTTTGAACTTTGAGGAGGAGTGGAGAGGAGATGAGACGAGACTGCGGCGCTGAGGGACCCAAAGGATGGGAGGCGGTGGTCGGCGGTGTTCGAGAAGGAGACAGGAGGGGCTAAGGGTTTGAACTTTGAGGAGGAGTGGAAAGGAGAGGAGACGAGACTCTCACTCTCTATCTCTAAAGCAGTGAAGCATATGTGATGGCTAGCCGTCTCCGCAGGTAGAAATCCCCTCATACCTGCCCGCCGGCTGGTAAATCCCCGCGGGTACCCGCCCCGCCGGGGATTTTTGCCATGCCTATTCTTTTCCATAGTTCATAAGGGGTTTTCTTCAACCCTTTTCTAATGATGGTTCTATTTAAGATATAGAAAGTTGTGTTTACACCCTCAGCCCATAAGAATTTTTGAACTTCATTCTCACAAAGCATTGTCCTAGTCATTTCTTGAAGACTTCTATTTCTTCTTTCAATAACTCTATTTTGTTGAGGTGTTCTAGGATATAAAAAATTGTGAGAAATCACAAATTCATCACAGAAATTTTTAAAATCTTGATTTTCAAATTCTTTTCCATGATCTCTTCTTATATGGACAATTTTCAAATCCTTTTCCTTTTGAATCTTTTTACAAAGAAAAGAAAAGGCATATAACACATCATTTTTGTGAGCTAAGAAAAGAACCCATCCATATCTAGAGTAGTTATCAACCACCACCAAGCCATAATGCTTTCCTCCCAAACTTTGAGTTCTAGTGGGACCAAAAAGATCAATGTGTAATATTTCTAATGGCCTTTTGGTAGAGATTTCATCTTTAGGCTGAAAGGAAGAATTTGTTTGTTTGCTTAATTGACAAGCATCACAAGTAATATCCTTGTCAAACTTTATATTAGGAATACCTCTAATCAATTTTTTTTAACAAGTTTAGAAATTTAGTGCATGCTAGCATGACCCAATTTCTTGTGCCAAAGCCATTTTTCAGATTCAATTGAGGTAAAACATGTCACATTTTGATCTTTTAAGTCCTCTAGAGTGAGCCCATACACATTGTTACATCTTTTTGCCTCAAACAAAACTACACCAAATTTTTCACAAATAACTAAGCAGTCCAATTTTCTAAATATAACCAAATATCGAAGATCACATAATTGACTAATACTTAGTAAGTTGTGTTTCAATTCGTCAACAAGAAAAATATTATTTATAAAAGATGAGAAATTTTTACCTTCCTTACCTATGGCCACTATATTTCCTTTACCATTATCACTGAAAGTTAAAAACCCTCCATCATACTCGTCAAGTTTGATGAAAAATGTGGACTTTCCGGTTATATGCCTAGAGCATCCGCTGTCCAAGTACCACATGTTGTCCTTTCTTTTGGATGCTAGGCACATTTGCAAAAAATCTTAAGTGACCTTAGATATCCAAATTCTTTTGGATACTTGAATGTTAAACCATCTCCTTTGGCTAAGACCATTGTAGTTGCCAACTATTTTGTACACTTTGTCTCCAATCATTTTTTCACATATGAAACATTGAATAGGAAAAAGCCCATTCCGATTGCATAAATGACAAAATCTTTTTGGTTGCTGTTTTTTTTAGATTAGTTGGAATTTGAAACTTTGTGTCATCTGAAGTTGAAGCCATATTTAAAAAGGTAATCTTTCAAAAGTGTTTTTAGATTTTTTATGAAAATCCAATCCAGCCTTTTCATAAAGAAGTTTTCGACTAGCCAGGAGTTTATTTAGGTTTTCAGAATTTTGTGCAAAGATGGGCAAATTTTCTTTTAAAATTTTTACCTCTTTGTGCAACCTTTCATTTTCCTCAAAATAGTTCAAATAGGCAACCATAGAATGTTTTTTCTCACAGCGCTTAAGTTCAGCCTTCAGCCACTTGTTTTCTTCAACCAGATCAATAGCGGTTTCAACTTCCCTTAATTTATCTTTGATAAAAGCATTTTCTACCTTTAGGATGTCATTTTGAGATTCAAGCTCATGATTTTCATGTAAGAAGTATCTTAGTTTCTTAGTGAGATGATCAATCATAAGATGAAGGTCTTCAGTAGAAGGTTCAATGATAATTACCTCATCAGTTTGATCGGCCATGAGACAGGTTTGAGATTTGATCTCTAATTCTTCCTCTTCGTCTGAATCATTTTTCAAATCTTCTTAGGAGGCCATGAACCCCTTCTTCTTTTCTTTCTTGGTATTTTCTTCTTTCTTCAGTTTTGGATAGTCAAACTTGTAGTGTCCAGCCTCTTTGCAATTGTGGCAGATGATCTTGCTTAAGTCCCTTTTTGATCTTCCTGAGCTGCTTCCCTTGCATCTTTCTTTAAACTTCATCATTTTTTCTAAATTTCTTAGCAAAAAGAACAAACTCATCATCAGATAAATTATCACTGGATTCATCATCCAGGGACTCAGAGAATGATTTGAGAAAAATTCCTTTCTTCTTTGTGTCATTTTTCAAGTAAGTGGTTTCAAAAGCAAGTAATTTTCCTCTCAAATCATCATATGTCATTTGATTAATGCCACTGCTCTCAGCTATAACTATAGCCTTAGTTTCTCACTCTTTAGTGAGACTTCTCAGAACTTTTCTCACTAACACAGATTCAGGGTGAGTAATCCCCGTAGCATCTAAAGCATTGATGATGACGTTGAATTTTTCAAATATTTTGTCAATAGATTCTCTTTCCTTCATAGAGAACATTTTGTACTCTTTGCTCAGCTTGTCTATTCTGGTTTTCTTGACTTGAGTAGTCCTTTCATGGATGACTTGGAGCTTGTCCCAGATTTTCTTTGCAGTTTCACATCTTGATATCTTTCGGTAATCCTCGAAACTGATAGCACAGTTGAGCATGTTGACAGCTTTGGCATTGAACTCTATCTTCTTTTTATCTTCATCATTTCATTCAGCCTCAGTCTTAGGAATGGCTATACCATCTGCTCCTATTTTGGTTGGGATTTGGGGACCATTCAAGATTATCTTCCAAATGTTGTAGTATACTGACTGAATAAATATCTTCATTCTCTCCTTCCAATAACTGTAGTTCTTTCCATTGAAGAACGGAGGTCTGTTGTTGGATTATCCTTCTATCAAAGTGTAGGCCACCACATTGGAACCATTCTTGTTTGCCATTAGGATTTTTTTTCCAAGCTACAAAACTTCATCTCTTTGAAACTAAGCTGTAATACCAATTGATGATTATCAGTGGCTGAGAGAAGATGAGGTTGAATCATAGTCTCCTTTTTTTGCTGAATATTACTTTTTACTTTTTCAAAGAAACTTAGGAGATATTTTTACTTTAGTCATGTATCGAGTTGAGAGAGTGATGAGCAGATAATTTATACGCTTTTTGGTATTGTTTTTAGGTAGTTTTTAGTATATTTTTATTAGTTTTTAAGCAAAATTTACATTTTTGAACTTTACTATGAGTTTGTGTGTTTTTCTGTGATTTCAAATATTTTCTGGCTGAAATTGAGGGACCTGAGCAAAAATCTGATTCAGAGGCTGAAAAAGGACTGCTGATGTTGTTGGATTCTGACCTCCCTGCACTCGAAATTGATTTTTTGGAGCTACAGAAATCCAAATGGCACGCTCTCAATTTCGTTGGAACATAGACATCCAGGGCTTTCCAGCAATATATAATAGTCCATACTTTGCTCCCGTTTTGACGACGCAAACTGGCATTCAAACACCAATTTTCTGCCCTATTCTGGTGTTAAACACCAGAAACAGGATAGAAGCTGCAGTTAAACGCCCAAACTGGCATAAAAACTGGCGTTTAACTCCAAGAAAAGTATCTACACATGAAAACTTCAATGCTCAGCCCAAGCACACACCAAGTGGGCCCGGAAGTGGATTTCTGCATCATTTACTTATTTCTGTAACCCTAGTAACTAGTTTAGTATAAATAGGACTTTTTACTATTGTACTCATATCTTTGGATTATCCTTAGATCATCTTTGGATGTTTAGTCCTTAGACCTTAGTCTTGGTTATTCTGGTTCCCTCTCTGGGGCTGAAGCCAATGAACACAGTGATCACTTATGTATTTTCAACGGTAGAGTTTCTACAGACCATAGATTAAGGTGTGGAGCTCTGCTGTTCCTCGAGTATTAATGCAATTACTACTATTTTCTATTCAATTCATGCTTATTCTTGTTCTAAGATATTCATTCACACACAAGAACATGATGAATGTGATGATTATGTGACACTTGATGCACGAAAACTTGTCTTTCAACAAATTTCTCTTCGGCAAGTATACCGAATTTGTCATCAAGTAAAAACTCACAATAGAGTGAGGTCGAATCCCACAGGGATTGATTGGTCAAGCAACTTTAGTTGGAAGAGTATACTAGTTGAGCTAAGCAGAGTGTAGATTGAGAATTGCAGAAAATTAAATGACGGAAAAGTAAATAGCAGAAATTAAAGTGCAAAAATCTTAAATGGGGATTTGGGGTAATTAGCATGAAAATAAATGACAGAAAATAAAGAGAATGGGTAAGATCAGAAATGGAGAATTCATTGGGCTCAGGAGATGTTGTATTCTCCGGATCAAGTTCATTTTCATCTCTTCCTCAATCAATGCATCTATTGATCTCCTTGGCAATCTTAGGTGATTGGATTCCAATTCCTTGATAATCCAATCTCTCTAAAGTTGAAAAATTGCCCAATTCCTTGATTTAATTGCTCATGGAAAGAGATGAAGTTTGGTCACTGATTATACTACATGTATTTCCAAATCAAAGTGTTGGGAGGATTACATGTCACTATATCCGCCCAGACCCCAATTTGGTCCAACATGAGAAAGCATTTCTAGCATGATCTCCTCATCCCTTTTCCAAGGCTCAGAGGAGATCCAATTATGGAGAGTTTCTTTTCCAAGACAACTAACCAATTGAATTTAGATCGAAAGTTTTCTAGTAAATCAAAAGAGAAGAAAGAAGAAGAGAATGAAAACTATAATTGATCCATCAAATTACAACAAAGTTCCCTAACCCAATGAAAGGGGTTTAGTTGTTCATAGCTCTAGAAATGGAAAATGGCAGAAAAGAATACATCCAAGCTAAAAGTGCAAAAAAGTAAATATATAGAGAGTAGTTCTCCAAAGTGCCAAGCTTCTCTATAGTTCAAAACTACTCCTATATATACTACTCCTCTTGATCTTCTAGTGAGTTCTTCAAGTCTTGGATGTGGGCTTTGGATCTTGAGTTGAAGCAGTTCCAATATTTTGTGGGCCCAGCTTGCAGAGAAGTATGAATTAGGCATGTGCGTTAGTGAAGTTAACGTTAAGTGATATTGTGGGTTTAAGAACGTTAGTGGCAATCACAATTTTCACTAACGTTCCAACCCCATATAGCCTACGTTAACTCCAATGTTAGTGGCACTAACGTGACCACTAATGTTGCCTTGTAAATCTTCGCTAGCGTTATTGGGACTCACCTTTCCCAATAACGTTGGCTTATAACCCTTCGCAAGCGTTATTGGGACTCACTTTTCCCATTAACGTTGCCTTATGCCCTTTGTCCCTACGTTAGAGTTCACGTTAGTGTAACTAACGTGGTTCTTAACATGGCTATGCCTCACCTTCGAGAGCGTTAGTGACACTTACCTTTGTCACTAACGCTCAAAGTGCCCCTACTCTCCATGTTAGAGCTCACGTTAACTAAGTTAACGTGGCCACTAACGTGGTAGTAATGCCATCTTCCAACGTTAGTGAGAAAGGTGAGTGTCACTAACGTTGGCTCATCAATCTCAGCTCTACGTTAACTTTCACGTTAGTGGTCTTAACGTGACCACTAACGTGGGCAATGCTAGTTGATCCAACGTTAGTGACAAAGGTAAGTGTCACTAACGTTGGCATTGTTCCTCTCTTCCACGTTAGAGTTCACGTTAACTAAGTTAACGTGACTCTTAATGTGGCTCATTGCCAAATCTTGGAACGTTAGTGGTGTTCATGTTTACCACTAACGTTGGAGCTTTCTTTTGTCTCCACGTTAACTACCACGTTAACTTAGTTAACGTGGCAATTAACGTGTGCTTATGATGGCTTCCGGGCGTTATTGGTGATCACTTTTCTCCTTAACGTTGCAAGCTATTTACCATTCCACGTTAGTGGTCACGTTAACTAGATTAACGTGAGTACTAACGTGGTTCTTCCTTGCTTCCTTTGTCCCGAAATCAAGCAAATAAAGTGCATCAAAGCTCTAATCAAAGTCATGAGATTATGCATCATCAATTTATCATTCAATTCTAGCAAAATCCTCATGAAATCATGTGAAATTCACAATAGTTACTTGAATCAAGGTGTAAGTGTATTTTCATCCAAAACTTGCCTTATTCACAAAGAAAATGCATGAAACTACCTTAAAACAGTAAAGAAAAGGTCAGTGAAACTGGCCTAGATGCCCTGACATCACAACACCAAACTTAAAGCTTGCTTGTCCCTAAGCAAGTACTGAAACATATGAAGAATGAATGAAAGAGCAAGAAGATAAAATAGAAGCATAATTCCTGGTTTATGGGGTTTCATGCATAGCAACTTAGGTTCTTTCCTTTACTAGGTTTCAGGCCTTTATCAAATCCTTGGTCACTCTCTTTATTACATCCTTTGAGACTTCTTAATTATTGATCCTTCCTTCTTTTCCAAGGTTTATTACATTCTTCTTTTGGCATACATACCACAGGCACATGGTTTGTTATTTTTCTTTCTTGAGACCTTGGTGTCCAGCACCTCTTTGGGTTACTAAGTGTTCTGTAGCAAAGGTCACTCTTGATAGTGGATTTTCAGCTGATAATCCCGGATTAGTTAATCCAAGTTACCAAGTGATGAGGCACCCCTAAGAGCTTATTCATCCAAGCATATCCTTTGCACATAAACACCACAGACACATGCCTGAATCTTAAAACCCTTGGTGCCTAGCATTGTTTATTATTGTGTTTCTTTCTTTTTTACTTTTATTGCTCTTTCTCTTTTCTTATTGGGATCTTATTATTTGGTTAGTCTCATAGGATGTGTTTCAAGCTTAGGATTCAGGATAGATAGTTGCCTTCTTTTCTTTCCTTGTTTAGGTGAACCAACTTAGCTTACAAATCATCCTACCACAAACATTCAGAACTTACTTCACAATATAACACCACTCTTGTTCTTTTCATAATATTTTATTTTTTTGATTAACTTAAAGGACAAGCATACAAGTAAGAAAGATGAACATGCAGAAAGGACATTAGACTAGCACACTTGGGTGTGAATAAAAAGGAACAAGCAGAGTATGAAGGTTCTATTCAATCATTTTTCAATTAGAGTTCTGTATTTCGAGATAGTTTAATACAACCTCATGATGTCTTCCTTGGTATTCTCATTCTAGCATTTATATCCTTGTCTGTTTCCTCGGATGATGAGGTATGACCAATTTTTGAGATTGATTGAATTTCTGCAACACTATTGAGAGTTGCTTGTTTCCCCAAGCACTTGAAAAAGGGTTAGTATGCATGTGTGCTTGTGAGCTTCTAAACTTAATTTGGTGTGTGAATACCAAACTTAGTTCTTTGCTTACATCAACAGATTGAATGCATGCAGAAACCTTGTGTGCTTTTTATTAAGAAGCAACTATGAGTTAAAAAGATAAACTATGCATTAGAGGTTAAACCTCTGTCAAGTAAGTTCTCTGGTTGCTAGAGCAATGTTTCACCACTGAAGGGTTGCAATGCACTCTTTAGCTGGAGTTTCTGGTGGAACACCAAACTTAGAGTCCTATATTCACCCTTGAATTGTTTTTGGTGTGTAACACCAAACTTAGCCCTTCACACTACAGAGAATCCAACTTGAAATTTTTATTGAAAGACTTATGAAAAGAGAATTACCTCGGGTTGGGTTGCCTCCCAACAGAGCACTTTTTTTAGCGTCGCTTGCTCGACGGTTCTTTCCTTAGTTGAGGTTATGCTTCTGTTTGGGGGTTTCCCCCATGCTGCCCAAATAGTGTTTAAGTCTTTGTCCATTCACAGTAAATCTCCTCTTTGAGCCTTCTTCCATGATTTCTATGTGTCCATAAGGTGAGACTTTTGTGACTATAAAGGGCCCCGACCATCTTGATTTGAGTTTCCCAGGAAAGAGTTTCAGTCTGGAGTTTTAAAGATGCATATATTGCCCTTCCTCGAAACTTCTTGGTGCTAGGTTAAGATCATGTCTCTTTTTTGCTCTTTCCTTATAAATCTTGGTATTTTCATAGGCTTGAGACCTAAACTCTTCCATTTCTTGAAGCTGCAAAACCCTCTTCTCACCAGCAGCGGTGCTGTCTAGGTTCAGTGTTTTAAGAGCCCAGGAGGCCTTGTGCTCCAGTTCTAATGGTAAGTGACAGGCCTTGCTGTATACCAGTTGATATGGGGACATCCCAATTGGTGTTTTGAAGGCTGTCCTATATTCCCAAAGAGCATCATCTAGCTTCTTTGTCTAGTCCTTTCTTGATATCCCCACAGTCTTTTTCAAGATCCTTTTCAATTCTCGGTTAGATATCTCTGTTTGTCCACTTGTTTGGGGATGATAGGTGTGGCAACCTTATGCTTCACCCCATATCTTAGGAGTAGGGTTTCCAATGGTCTATTGTAGAAATGGCTCCTTCCATCACTGATGAGGGCTCGTGGGACTCCAAATCTGGTGAAGATATTCCTTCAAAGAAAGTTTATGACTACCTTGTTGTCATTGGTTGGGGTTTGGTATTCAATGAGCACAAGGATCATCTCTTTTATGAGGGTCTTGGTTTGGTCTCCAAAGCTATCGAACTCCCAATATTGCATGGCAACACTTCCAAAGATATTCCCCTTGAAGACAAGTGTGAGATTTCCTTGGTGTAGTGGCTGAATCTCCATTCCTTAATTGTCCTATCAAGTGCCATCAATGTCCCTTTTGATTCCCTATATTCAAAAAAAAAAAGAATGCAAATGGTAAATTTGAAATTTTCGGTGGAAAAACTTAAGGTGTGAACTAGCTAAAAAAAAAATCTTTTTCTTTTATTTTTAAATGCCTAAATGCTTTCCATGAATGCAAATCAATCAACCACTAAATTTCTCATGCATGCAATGTTGGTACACCAAACTTATTTGTGATCATATGGTGTGGTGGACGAAATTGTGATTTGTACTCTTTGTACTTGTATGAAATTTAATTCGAGATAATAGCTCTTTACTATGTGTGGTCACAACTCCGTTCAGCTAACCAGCAAGTGTACTGGGTCGTCCAAGTAATAAACCTTACGTGAGTAAGGGTCGATCCCACAGAGATTGTTGGTATGAAGCAAGCTATGGTCATCTTGTAAATATCAGTCAGGCGGATAGTAATTGATTATGGATTTTCGAAAATTAATAAATAATAAAAATAAAATAAAGATAAAGTTACTCATGTAATCCAATGATGGGGATTTCAGATAGGCGTATGGAGATGTTGTGCTCCTCCTGAATCTCTACTTTCCTACTGATTTTATCCAATTTTATCACTCCCTTCTATGGCAAGCTGTATGTAGGGCATCACCGTTGGCAATGGCTACATCCCATCCTCTCAGTGAAAAAGGTCCAAATGCTCTGTCACAGCACGGCTAATCATCTATCAGTTCTCAATCAGGTTGGAATAGAATCCCTTGATTCTTTTGCGTCTGTCACTAACGCCCAGCCTTCAGGAGTTTGAAGCTTGTCACAGTCATTCAATTCCGGAATCCTACTTGGAATACCACAGACAAGGTTAGACCTTCCGGATTCCCATGAATGCCGCCATTAATTCTAGCTTATATCACGAAGATTCTGATTAAGGAATCCAAGAGATATGCGCCCGGTCTAGGGTAGAACGGAAGTGGTTGTCAATCACGCGCGTTCATAGGTGAGAATGATGATGAGTGTCACGGATCATCATAATTGCATTGAAACTTGAGGTACAGCAGAGCTCCACACCCTTAATCTATGGTGTGTAGAAACTCCACCGTTGAAAATACATAAGTGAAAGGTTCAGGCATGGCTGAATGGCCAGCCCCCCCAAAACGTGATCAATAGTCTCCTCAGATGAAGAATAAAATAAAACTGAGACCAAAGATGTCTAATACAATAGTAAATTATCCTATTTATACTAGACTAGCTAATAGGGTTTACATGAGTAAGTAATTGATGCATAAATCCACTTCCGGGGTCCACTTGGTGTGTGTTTGGGCTGAGCTTGATCTATCCACGAGCTGAGGCTTCTTTTGGAGTTGAACGCCAAGTTGTAACGTGTTTTGGGCGTTCAACTCCGGGTCGTGACGTATTTCTGCCGTTTTACTCCAGACAGCAACATAGAACTGGCATTGAGCGCCAGTTTACGCAAGATGACTGGGTGAACCTTTTCAGATTGTGACTCAGCTTTGCTAGAGTCCCCAGTTAGAGGTGTCCAGGGCTCTTAAGCACACTCTTTTGCTTTGGATCACGACTTTAGCCACTCGGTCTCAAGCTTTTCACTTGGGCCTTCATGACACAAGCACATGGTTAGGGACAGCTTGGTTTAGCCGCTTAGGCCTGAATTTTATTTCCTTGGGCCCTCCTATCCATTGATGCTCAAAGCCTTGGATCCTTTTTACCCTTGCCTTTTGGTTTTAAGGGCTATTGGCTTTTTCTGCTTGCTTTTTCTTTTTCTTTCTATTTTTTTCGCAAGCTTCAAGGATAAATTCGAAATTCATGTACTTCTTGTTCTTTTGAATTAAAACATTTTTCATTTAAGAGAGGTGAAGGATTAATGGAATTTATTCATAGCTTTAAGATATAGTTACTAACTACTAATGATCATGAAGTAGAGACACAAAATATAAATAAACATATAACATAAAAACCGAAAAGTAGAGAAAATAAGACCAAGGAATGAATCCACCTTAGTGGCGTCTTCTTCTTGAAGGACCAACAATGTCCTTAAGCTCTTCTATGTCCCTTCCTTGCCTTTATTGCTCCTCCCTCATTGCTCTTTGATCTTCTCTTATTTCATGGAGAATGATGGAGTGCTCATGATGTTTCACCCTTAATTGTTCCACATTGTAGCTCAAATCTTCTAGGGAAGTGTTGAGTTGTTCCCAATAGTTGTTGGGAGGAAAGTGCATCCCTTGAGGCATCTCAGGGATTTCTTGATGATGAGCTTCCTCATGCATCTCTTGAGATCCGTGGAGGGTCTCTCTTACTTGCTCCATCCTCTTCTTGGTGATGGGCTTATCCTCTTCAACGAGGATGTCTCCTTCTATGATAACTCCAGCTGAGTAACATAGATGGCAAATAAGATGAGGAAAAGCTAGCCTTGCCATGGTGGAGGACTTTTCAGCTATTTTGTAGAATTCATGGGAGATGACTTCATGAACTTCTACTTCCTCTCCAATCATGATGGCCCGATCCACAGTAACTTCAGATCGGTTGCTAGTGGGGATGATGGAGCGTTGAATGAACTCTAACCACCCTCTAGCCACAGGCTTGAGGTCTAGTCTTCTTAGTTGAACCGGCTTGCCTTTGGAGTCTCTTTTCCATTGAGCTCCTTCCACAGATATGTCCATAAGGACTTGGTCCAACCTTTGATTAAAGTTGACCCTTCTAGTGTAGGGGCGTTCATCTCCTTGCATCATGGGCAAGTGGAATGCCAACCTCACATTTTCCGGACTAAAATCTAAGTATTTCCCCCGAACCATTGTGAGATAATTCTTTGGACTCGGATTCACACTTTGATCATGGTTCCTAGTGATCCATGCATTGGCATAGAACTCTTGAACCATCAAGATTCTGACTTGTTGCATGGGGTTGGTTAGGACTTCCCAACCTCTTCTTCGGATTTCATGTCAGATCTCCGGATACTCATTTTTCTTGAGTTTGAAAGGGACCTCAGGGATCACCTTCCTCTTTGCCACAACATCATAGAAGTGGTCTTGATGGCTCTTGGAGATGAATCTACCACAACATCATAAAAGTGGTCTTGATGGCTTTTGGAGATGAATCTTTCCATCTCTCATGACTCGGAGGTGGAAGCTTTTGTCTTCCCTTTTTCTTTTCTAGAGGATTCTCTGGCATTAGGTGCCATTGATGGTAATGGAAAAACAAAAAGCTTATGCTTTTACCACACCAAACTTAAAATATTGTTCGCCATCGAGCAAGAGAAGAAAGAAGAGAAGAAGAAGAAGAAGAAAATATGGAGGAGAGTGAGGGAATGTATTTCGGCTAAGGTGTAGAAGAGGGGGTTTGTGTTGTGTGAAAATGAAGTAGAATGGAAGGGTATATATAGGGAGGGAGTGGGTGTAGTTTCGGTCATTTAGGGTGGGTTTGGGTGGGAAAAGATTTTTGAATTTTGAAGGTGGGTGGGGTTTATGGGGAAGAGTGGATGGATGTGAGTGGTGAAGGGGGTAATTGGGAAGAGAGATTGAAGTTGTTGGGAAGTGTGTTTATTGGAAAGAGAGAATGAATGTTGAGAAGAGGGGAGAATATGTTAGGTGGGGATTCTGTGGGGTCCATAGATCCTGATATGATACTGTGGGGTCCGCAGATCCTGAGGTGTCAAGGATTTACATCCCTGCATCAATTAGGCATGTAAAATGCCTTTGCACACCATTCTGGCGTTTAAACGCCGAAGTGATGCACACTCTGGGCGTTCAACGCCCATGTGTAGCATGTTTCTGGCGTTAAACGCCAGTTCCATGCTTGTTACTGGCGTTCAGCGCCAGCTTTCCTCAGGGCACATTCCTGGCGTTCAAACGCCAGGATGTTGCTTATTTCTGGCGTTCAGCGCCAGAAACATGCTCTGTTCTGGCGTTGAACGCCAGCCAGATGCACCTTACTGGCGTTTAAACGCTAGTAAGTCCTTCCTCCAGGGTGTGATTTTTCTTCTGCTATTTTTGATTCTGTTTTTAATTTTAGTATTTTTTCGTGACTCCCACATGATCATGAACCTAATAACTGCTGTGGCTAGGAAGGGTTTTCCAAGGATGATGCATTCATCTTCTTCCTTCCTAGTGTCTAAGATTATGAAATCAGCAGGGATGTAAAGGCCTTCAACCTTTACTAACACGTCCTCTACTAATCCATAAGCTTGTCTTACTGACTTGTCTGCCAATTGAAGTGAGAATAAGGTAGGCTGTACCTCAATGATCCCCAGTTTCTCCATTACAGAGAGTGGCATAAGATTTATGCCTGACCCCAGGTCACACAGAGCCTTGTTAAAGGTCATGGTGCCTATGGTACAGGGTATTAAGAATTTACCAGGATCTTGTCTCTTTTGAGGTAGAGTTTTCTGAATCCATGTATCTAGTTCACTAATGATTAAGGGGGATTCACTTTCCCAAGTCTCATTACCAAACAACTTGGCATTTAGCTTCATGATAGCTCCTAGATATTGAGCAACTTGCTCTCCAATTACATGTTCATCCTCTTCTGAGGAGGAATAGTTTTCAGAGCTCATGAATTGCAGAAGGAGATTTAGTGGAATCTCTATGGTCTCTATATGAGCCTCAGATTCCTTTAGGTCCTCAATGGGAAACTCCTTCTTGTTTGAGAGATGTCCTAGGAGGTCTTTCTCACTAGGATTTTTGTCCTTCTCCTCTCTTGTGCATTCGGCCATATTGATTACTTCAATGGCCTTGCAATCTCCTTTTGGATTCTCTTCTGTATTGCTTGGGAGAATACTGGGAGGAGTTTCAATGACTTTCTTACTCAGCCGGCCTACTTGTGCCTCCGGATTTCTAATGGAGGACCTTGTTTCACTCATGAAACTTAAAGTGGCTTTTGACAGATCAGAGACTAAGTTTGCTAAATTAAAGGGGCTCTGTTCAGAATTTTCTGTCTGTTGCTGAGAAGATGATGGAAAAGGCTTGTTATTACTGAGCCTATTTCTTCCACCATTGTTAAAGCCTTGTTGAGGCTTTTGTTGATCCTTCCATGAGAAATTTGGATGATTTCTCCATGATGAATTATAGGTGTTTCCATAAGGTTCACCCATGTAATTAACCTCTGCCATTGATGGGTTCTCATGATCATAAGCTTCTCCAGAAGCTGCCTCTTTAGTACTGTTGGATGCATTTTGCCATCCATTCAGAATTTGAGAGATCATGTTGACTTGCTGAGTCAACACTTTGTTCTGAGCCAATATGGCATTCAGAGTATCAATTTCAAGAACTCCCTTCATCTGAGGTGTCCCACTATTCACGAAATTCCTCTCAGAAGTGTACATGAATTGGTTATTTGCAAACATGTCAATAAGTTCTTGAGCCTCTTCAGGAGTTTTCTTTAGGTGAATAGATCCACCTGCAGAATGGTCCAATGACATCTTGGAAAATTCAGATAGACCATAATAGAATATATCTAATATGGTCCATTCTGAAAACATGTCAGAAGGACACTTTTTGGTCATCTGCTTGTATCTTTCCCAAGCTTCATAGAAAGATTCACCATCTTTTTGCTTGAAGGTCTGAACATCCACTCTAAGCTTGCTCAGCTTTTGAGGAGGAAAGAATTTATCCAAGAAGGCCGTGACCAGCTTATCCCAGGAGTCCAGGCTATCTTTAGGTTGTGAGTCCAACCATGTTCTAGCTCTGTCTCTTATAGCAAAAGGGAAAAGCATGAGCCTGTAGACTTCAGGATCTACTCCATTTGTCTTAACAATCTCACAAATCTGCAAGAACTCAGTTAAAAACTGGTAAGGATCTTCAGATGGAAGTCCATAAAACTTGCAGTTTTGTTGCATTAAAGCAATTAGTTGAGGCTTAAGCTCAAAATTGTTGGCTCCAATGGCAGGAATGGAGATGCTTCTTCCATCAAATTTGGACATTGGTTTTGTGAAGTCACCAAGCATTCTCCTTGCATTATTGTTGTTGGGTTCGGCTGCCATCTCCTTCTCTTGTTCAAAAATTTCAGAAAGGTTGCCTCTGGATTGTTGTAGTTTAGCTTCTCTTAGTTTTCTCTTCAGAGTCCTTTCAGGTTCTGGATCAGCTTCAACAAGAGTGTCTTTTTCCTTGTTCCTGCTTATATAGGGAAGAAGAGAACAAGAAAAGAAAGAGGAATCCTCTATGTCAAAGTATAGAGATTCCTTTATGTTAGTAGAAAAAAAAAGGGCAGAGTAGTGAAGAAGAATGGGTAAGGATAGAGGTGGTGATCTGAGATGAAGAGAGATGAAGAGAAGTGTTAGTGAATAAATAAATAAATAGATAAAAGGAGAGATAGAGAATTTCGAAAATAATTTTGAAAAAGTGGTTAGTGATTTTCGAAAATTAAAGATAAGATATGATTAAAATTAAAATTTAAACAATTAAAAAGAATTTTTTTGAAAAAAATGGAGGTATTTTCGAAAATTAGAGGGGGAAAAGTAGTTAGGTGGTTTTGAAAAAGATAAGAAACAAACAAAAAGTCAAATAGTTAGTTGAAAAAGATATTAAAATCAAATTTGAAAAGATAAGAAGATAAGAAGTTAGATAAGATATTTTTGAAAAAGATTTAATTTTTAAAATTAAAATTAATTACTTTACTAACAAGAAACTACAAGATAAGATTCTAGAATTTAAAGATTGAATCTTTCTTAACAAGAAAGTAACAAACTTCAAATTTTTGAATCAATCACATTAATTGTTAGTGTAATTTCGAAATTTTTGAAATAAAGATAAGGAAGAGATTTTGAAAATATTTTGAAAAAGATTTTTAAAATTTTTGAAAAAAAGAAAAAAATGAAAAAGATATGATTTTTGAAAAAAAGATTTTTGAAAAGATAAGATTTTTAAAATTTGAAAATTTGACTTGTGATGAGCGGATAATTTGTACGCTTTTTGGCATTGTTTTTAGTATGTTTTTAGTATGATCCAGTTAGTTTTTAGTATATTTTTATTAGTTTTTAGTTAAAATTCACTTTTCTGGACTTTACTATGAGTTTGTGTGTTTTTCCGTGATTTCAGGTATTTTCTGGCTGAAATTGAGGGACCTGAGCAAAAATCTGATTCAGAGACTAAAAAGGACTGCA
>NC_029777.3:85017019-85017668 GCF_000817695.3 Arachis duranensis
TTTTACTCATCTCTGTAAACCCTAGGCTACTAGTTCTCTATAAGTAGGACCTATTACTATTGTATTGAGATATCTGGGTAGTTATCTTTGTTCTGATGCTATCCTAGATCATTGGGAGGCTGGCCATTCGGCCATGCCTAGACCTTGTTCTTATGTATTTTCAACGGTGGAGTTTCTACACACCATAGATTAAGGTGTGGAGCTCTGTTGTACCTCGAGTATTAATGCAATTACTATTGTTCTTCTATTCAATTCCGCTTGTTCTTGTTCTAAGATAACACTTGTTCTTCAACTTGATGAATGTGATGATCCGTGACACTCATCATCATTCTCACCTATGAACGCGTGCCTGACAACCACCTCCGTCACCTATGAACGTGTGACTGACAACCACCTCTGTTCTACCTTAGATTGGGTGGATATCTCTTGGATTCCTGATACACGATGCATGGTTGATCACCTGACAACCG
Source organism: Arachis duranensis (assembly GCF_000817695.3). Lineage (NCBI taxonomy): Eukaryota > Viridiplantae > Streptophyta > Magnoliopsida > Fabales > Fabaceae > Arachis > Arachis duranensis. The sequence continues at coordinate 85,017,490 of NC_029777.3, forward strand.
AGTGCTCGCCTGACAAACGATCCAGCCATTCCGTGAGATCAGAGTCTTCGTGGTATAGGCTAGAACTGATGGCGGCATTCAAGAGAATCCGGAAGGTCTAACCTTGTCTGTGGTATTCTGAGTAGGATTCAATGATTGAATGACTGTGACGAGCTTCAAACTCTTGAGGGTGGGGCGTT
>NC_029777.3:85018789-85019884 GCF_000817695.3 Arachis duranensis
GACAGACTGGCGTTTAAACGCCAGCCAGGATGCCTGGCTGGGCGTTTAACGCCCAAAAGGGTAGAGTTTTGGGTGTTAAACGCCAGAATGTGCACCATTCTGGGCGTTTAACGCCAGGATGGCACAAGAGGGAAGATTTTGTTTTTAATGCAGATTTTTTTCAGGTTTTCAAAGTTTTTCAAAGTCAAATCTTTTTCAAATCATATCTTTTCAATCAAATCTTTTTCAAAATCAATTTCTTTTTATTTTCAAAAATACTTGCTATCAATTAATGATTTGATTCAACATTTCAAGTATGTTGCCTTTTCTGTTGAGAAAGGTTTAATGTCTGAATCATATCTTTTCTTGATAGCCAAGTCATTATATTTTTTTTAATCAAATCTTTTTAAAACTAATCATATCTTCTTAACCACATATTTTTCAAAATGATTTTCAATCAAATCTTTTTGATTTCTAATTTCAAAATCTTTTTCAAAAATCACTTGATTTCTTTCCCACTCTTATTTTCGAAAATCAACTAGTGTTTTTCAAATGTTTTTAAAATCTTTTACTTAATTTTCGAAAATTACTTCCCTTCTTCTCACATCCTTCTATTTATGGACTAACACCATTCCTTAATGCACAATTCGAACTCCATCTCTTTTGATAAGTTCGAAATTTCTACCTCTGCCTTCTATTTTTCTTTTCCTCTGACACATTAAGGAATCTCTATACTGTGACATAGAGGACTCCACATTTTCTTGTTCTCTTCTCTTTCTTATGAGCAGGAGCAAGGACAAAAGCATTCTTGTTGAGGCTGATCCTGAACCTGAAAGGACCTTGAAGCGAAAGCTAAGAGAAGCCAAGGCACAACTCTCTGTAGAGGACCTAACAGAAATCTTCAAAGAAGAAGAACTCATGGCAGCCGAAAATAACAACAATGCCAACAATGCAAGGAAGGTGCTGGGTGACTTTACTGCACCTACTCCCGACTTCTATGGGAGAAGCATCTCTATCCCTGCCATTGGAGCAAACAACTTTGAGCTTAAGCCTCAATTAGTTTCTCTAATGCAACAGAATTGCAAGTTCCATGGACTTCCATTGGAAGATCCTCAT
>NC_029777.3:85021781-85022937 GCF_000817695.3 Arachis duranensis
GTGAATTACATGGGAGGCCCCTATGGAAACACCTATAATCCTTCATGGAGAAATCATCCAAATCTCTCATGGAAGGATCAACAGAGACCTCAACAAGGTTTCAACAATAATAATGGTGGAAGAAACAGGTTTAGCAATGGCAAGCCTTTTCTATCATCTTCTCAGCAACAGACAGAGAGTTCTAAGCAGAACACCTCTGACTTAGCAATCATGGTCTCTGATCTAATCAAAACCACTCAAAGTTTCATGACTGAAACAAGATCCTCCATTAGAAACTTGGAGGGACAAGTTGGTCAGCTGAGCAAGAAAATTACTGAACTCCCTCCTAGTACTCTTCCAAGCAATACAGAAGAAAATCCAAAAGGAGAGTGCAAAGCCATCAACATGGCCGAATTTGGAGAGGAGGGAGAGGCAGTGAACGCCACTGAGGAAGACCTCAATGGACGTCCACTGGTCTCCAATAAGTTCCCCAATGAGGAACCATGGGAATCTGAGGCTCAAAATGAGACCATAGAGGTTCCATTGGACTTACTTCTACCATTCATGAGCTCTGATGAGTATTCCTCCTCTGAAGAGGATGAGTATGTCACTGAAGAGCAAGTTGCTAAATACCTTGGAGCAATCATGAAGCTAAACATTCACCAATCACCTCAACACCTCTTCCCCAAAAACCCTTCACCTGTCAAATCCCATCTTTCTCTTCACCACTCACATCTATCCTTCATAAAACCCCACCTACTTCACCCTTCAAATTCAAACCACTTTCCCTTCCAAACCCACCCATACATGACCGAACCATGAGCCCCCCCACTCCTATATAAACCCACCTTCACTCCTTCATTTTCACACAACCTAAACACTACTTCTCCCCCCTTTGGCCGAACCACAAAGCCATCTCCATCTCCTTCATTTCTTCTTCTTCTACTCTTTTCTTTCTTCTTTTGCTCGAGGACAAGCAAACCTTTTAAGTTTGATGTGGTAAAAGCATTGCTTTTTGTTTTTCCATAACTATTTATGGCATCCAAAGCCGGAGAAACCTCTAGAAAGAGGAAAGGGAAGGCAAAAGCTTCCACCTCCGAGTCATGGGAGATGGAAAGATTCATCTCAAGGGTGCATCAAGACCACTTCTATGAAGTTGTGGCCTTGAAGAAGGTGA
>NC_029777.3:85023584-85025081 GCF_000817695.3 Arachis duranensis
GGCAAGGCTAGCTTTTCCTCATCTTATTTGCCATCTATGTTACTCAGCTGGAGTTATCATAGAAGGAGACATCCTCATTGAAGAGGATAAGCCCATCTCCAAGAAGAGGATGGAGCAAGAAAGAGAGACCCTCCACGGATCTCAAGAGATACATGAGGAAGCTCATCATCAAGAAATCCCTGGGATGCCTTAAGGGATGCACTTTCCTCCCAACAACTATTGGGAACAACTCAACACTTCCCTAGAAGATTTGAGTTACAATGTGGATCAATTAAGGGTTGAACATCAAGAGCACTCCATCTTCCTCCATGAAATTAGAGAAGATCAAAGAATCATGAGAGAGGAGCAACAGAGACAAGGAAGAGACATTGAGGAGCTCAAGCACTCCATATGATCTTCAAGAGGAAGAAGGAGCCGCCATCACTAAGGTGGACCCGCTCTTTAATTTCCTTGTTCTTTATTTTCCTGTTTTTTGAATTTTAGTGCTTATGTTTATCTATGTTTTGTGATCATTAGTGTCTTAGTGTCTATGCCTTAAAGTTATGAATGTCCTATGAATCCATCACCTCTCTTAAATAAAAAAAAATGTTCTTAATTGAAAAAGAGAAGAATTGCATGAATTTTGAATTTTATAACAGTTTAATTGTTTTGATGTGGTGGCAATATTTTTGTTTTCTGAATGTATGCTTAAACAGTGCATATGTCTTTTGAATTTGTGGTTCATGAATGTTGGCTCTTGAAAGAATGATGAAAAAGGAGACATGTTACTGAGGATCTGAAAAATCATAAAAATGATTTTTGAAGCAAAAAAAAAAAAGCAGTGAATACAAAAAAAAGAGAAGAAGAAAAACGAAAAAAAAGAGAGAAAAAGAAAGAGAAAAAGAAAGAAAAAGAGAAAGAAATAAAGTTGTGATTCAAGGCAAAAAGAGTGTGCTTAAGAACCTTGGACACCTCTAATTGGGGACTGTAGCAAAGCTGAGTCACAATCTGAAAAGGTTCACCCAATTATGTGTCTGTGGCATGTATATATCCGGTGGTAATACTGGAAGACAGAGTACTTTGGGCCACGGCCAAGACTCAATAAGCAGCTATGTTCAAGAAACATCATACTTTACTAGGAGAATCAATAACACTATCTGGATTCTAAGTTCCTAAAGAAGCCAATCATTCTGAATTTCAAAGGATAGAGTGAGATGCCAAAACTATTCAGAGGCAAAAAGCTAAAAGCCCCGCTCATCTAATTAATACTGATCTTCATAGATGTTTTTGGAATTCATTGCATATTCTCTTCTTTTTATCCTATTTTGATTTTCAGTTGCTTGGGGACAAGCAACAATTTAAGTTTGGTGTTGTGATAAGCGGATAATTTATACGCTTTTTGGCATTGTTTTTAGTATGTTTTTAGTATATTTTTATTAGTTTTTAGTTAAAATTCACTTCTCTGGACTTTACTATGAGTTTGTGTATTTTTCTGTGATTTCAGGTATTTTCTGGCTG
>NC_029777.3:85025150-85036001 GCF_000817695.3 Arachis duranensis
GAGTCTCTACACGAAAATGCTTCAATGCTCAGCCCAAGCACACACCAAGTGGGCCCGGAAGTGGATTTTTATGTCTTTTACTCATCTCTGTAAACCCTAGGCTACTAGTTCTCTATAAGTAGGACCTTTTACTATTGTATTGAGATATCTGGGTAGTTATCTTTGTTCTGATGCTATCTTAGATCATTGGGAGGCTGGCCATTCGGCCATGCCTAGACCTTGAATAGAAGAACAATAGTAATTGCATTAATACTCGAGGTACAGCAGAGCTCCACACCTTAATCTATGGTGTGTAGAAACTCCACCGTTGAAAATACATAAGAACAAGGTCTAGGCATGGCCGAGAGGCCAGCCCCAAAACGTGATCAAAAGACTCAAAGATCTAAAGATGATCAAAGGATCTAAAGATGAAAATACAATAGTAAAAGGTCCTATATATAGAGAACTAGTAGCCTAGGGTTTATAGAGATGAGTAAATGACATAAAAATCCACTTCCGGGCCCACTTGGTGTGTGCTTAGGCTGAGCATTGAAGCATTTTCATGTAGAGACCCCTTCATCTCCGGGCGAGAAATTTTCTGTAGGGATTTTCTTCTTTCTCCATCCCCTTGGGACCTAATGTTAGGATTTTTGCTAGTAAAGAATTTTATAAAAATATAGTCGTGTTGTAAGTATAGATTCTAAACCAATAGAAAATACCTTCGTACAAACGTTTTGGTTGTCACAAATAACAAACCCCTAAATAAATTGATAACCAAAGTATTCAAACCTCGGGTCGTCTTCTCAAGGAATGGCAGGGAGGTATGTTCTTATTATTGGTTATGCAAAGGTATATTTTGGGGTTTTCAAAAGGGTTGAACAAGTAATGTAAAATAACAAGTCGTCAAAATAATAACTAGTAAAGCTCTTGGCAAGGTATGAAAACTGGAAGTCCTATCCCAGTTATTCTTATCAATTGTGATGAGAATTGGATTTTTCTCCCACTAAGTCATCCTCTAACTATGAAGGTAAGTTAAGTGGATGAATTAATTTTAATTCCTCAAGTCCTAGTCTTTCCTTGGGAAAGGCTAGAGTTAGTAGAAATCGATTTAATTCTTGAAGAATTCCAATTTTCGGTCAACAATGAGTTTGATAACTCAAGAGTCACCAATTAATCAACCAGAGCCAAAAGGTAGAAAAATCTAAATTATTTATATCATAAATAAAAGAAACAAATCATAGATCTGAAAATACCTCAAATTATATTAACCAAAGAAAATCATAACATGAATGGTCATTAAACAAATAAAAGAGAAAATAAATAAATAAGAACATTGAACCTGAGATGAAGAAGAAATATTCATAATTTCTAAAAATCCTAATCCTAATCCTAAGAGAGAGAAAATATCCTCTCTCTCTCTCTCTCTCTCTCTCTCTCTCTCTAAAACTACATCTAAAATTATGAAAAATGAATTCTGAGTCTCCTCTTCATTCCTCCACTTTGCAGCCTTTAATCTGTGCTTTTTGGGCCGAAAACTGGGTCAGAAACAGCCCATAAATTGCTGATTTCGAAGTCTGGTATGTACAGGTCACGGGAAAGTGACGCGGAGGCGTCGTCCACGCGTTTGCGTGGATTGAGATTCGCAGATGCGACGCGTCCGTGTGAAGCGTGCGTTCGAGTCGTCTATCTGTATGGCCATTATGGTGAATTATATATCAAATCGAAGCCCCAGATGTTAGCTTTCCAACGCAAGTAGAACCGTATCATTTGGACCTCTGTAGCTCAAATTATGATCGTTTTAGTGGGAGAGGGTCAGGCTGACAGCTTTGTAGTTCCTTCAACTTCTTGTATTCCTTCCACTTTTGCATGCTTCCTTTCCATCCTCTGAGCCATTCATGCCCTGTAATCCCTGAAATCACTTAACACACATATCAATGCATCTATTGGTAATAAGAGAGGATTAATATTAGCAAATATAAGGCTAAATAAGCATGTTTTCAATCATAGCACAAAATCAGGAAGGAGAACGTAAACTCATGCAATTAGTATGAATAAGTGTACGAAAGATTAATAAAATCCACTCAATTTAGCACAATATAAACCATAAAATAGTGGTTTATCAACCTCTCCACACTTAAACATTATCATGTCCTCTGCTAAGCTCAAGAGAAGCTATAAAGGAGTGAAGAGGAATGATAGAGAGTATGTAATGCAACCTATCTATATGAATGCAACTACATGCAAAATGTTTCTACCTACTTGGTTAAGAGTGAATAAGTTCTTCAAGACAAACATGAATCAAATTCCACTAATTCAAATCACACAATAAAAGACAAGTAAACTTGTAGGAAGATAGCTCATGAAAGTAGAGAACATAGAATCAAGCATTGAACCCCTACTGGTAGTGTATATCACTCTAACTCTCAAGTGTCTAGGGTAATCATTCTATTCTTCTCTAATCATGTTTTCTAAACTTTGTTCTTCATCTAACCAATCAACAAATATTTAATGTATACATACAAACATCATGAGGTCTTTTTAAGGTTGTAATGGGGCCAAGGCAAGGGTGAGGATATATGTATGGCTAAGTAAGCTATAAATTGATTCTTTGAGTAACCCGGGCTATCACCTAATATACATACATTCTATATAACTTCTAAAATCATGCTTAGCTACCCAATTTTTCCCACTTTTGTATCACATACTCATGTATCAACTTTTCTTTTAATTTGTGTCATATATGCATTGAGCTTTTGTTAACTTAACATTGGGGTAATTTTGTCCCCTTATTTATTTATTTATATTATATATATATATATATATTTATAGAGACATAAAAACTAGAAATTAGAAACATGATACATTCCCTTATTAACCGATGTTTCCACAGTTTTCCCACACTTAGTTGATGCACAACTTCTATCTTAAGCTAACCAAAGATTCAATTGGGATATTTAATTTGTTTTTCTGCTTAAGGCTAGTGATATGGTTATAAAACAGAAAGGGATTAAAAAGCTCAAAGTAGCTAACAAGGGTGACATAAAAGGGTAGGCTTTTTGGGATAAGTGAGCTAAAACAAGTAATGGCCTCAATCATATGCAAGCATGTAAATACACTAAATATTGGACACATAGATTGGAACAAAATAAAGATTACAATCATAGAGAAGAAAACACACAAGAATAAAATATTATGGTTAAATAATATAACCATGCAATTAAGCTCAAAATCTCACAGGTTGTGTGTTCTTTAGCTCAAAAACCATGTTCCAGTTTACAACTTCAAACAAATCTAACACAGAAAATTTTAATTTTAATTTAAATTAGTGAAACTTTTCAAAAATAGGGTCTTAAAAAGAAACTTATTATTTTTTAACCAAGTAGTACTTAAATGCAAACAATCAACTACACATGCAATCTATTATGCAATGCAACAATGAAAAGAAAATAGAATATTGGTGTTGAGAAGAGAATAACTAACCCGTAGAGATCGGTATTGACCTCCCCACACTTAAAGATTGCACCGTCCTCGGTGCATGCTAAAATGTGCAAGTGGATGGGGGTTGTGGTTTCTCAGCTAGTGCTCTTTTTGTTCCTTTCCTTGCCGGTGGTTTGGGAGTAGCTTTCTCTTTACCCTTCTTGGTGGCCATCCTGAAAAGGGAAAAAGAAAGTAACATGTAAAGCTAGGGGTTCCAGCAAGGAAGAGAACGGGAAAGATAGTAATCAATGCACATTAAAGAAGAATGATGTTAACACATGGTCATGACTACATGTGAAAAGCCATCAAAGGAAATATAACAAGTGCATGTGATGACAGTTAAATGCAAGATGTTTATTGGCATGCTGGCAAAGGCATGAGTAGCATAGATCAAGCATTCAATGTCCAAGTTAGAATACCAAGTCTTCCAAACTAACAATATGCTTGTAATAACAATTATATAAAAATTAATAATATAGAAAGAGGGTTTTGTGAAAAATAGGCATTAAAGTAATAGGATGACATAAAAGTAGTGCATGATGCCATATGAGCTTTTTCACAAACACATAGCATGCATGGTAAATAAGTTAGTGAAAGTATTAAATTGAACATGCAAGCAACCGTTTAAAAAGTTATATAATTGTCAAACAATTCTTTGAATTATCCACAAGCAAAATAAATAAATTTCTAACACCAATGAAAATAATGCAATGAATGAAACTATGCAAATAAATTAAATGGAAGTGAAGAGGGATGAGAAAAAGAAAGTAAGAAAAGGAAGAAGAAAGAAGAAAAGAGGAAGAAAGAAATAAGAAGGAAAAGAAAAGATTTATATTTGGGGAAGAAAAGATAAGATATTTGGCTGATCTGGAAAGTGGTGCGGTGCATGGAACGCGGACGCGTGGGGGACGCGGTCGCGCGACTTGCGCTTAAATTAATCGACGTGGTCGCATCGGTCACGCGGACGCATGACGCATTTTGTGCTACTGGCACGACGGCAGCCTCGCGTTCGCACAACTCTCTGTTCAAAATTCATTATTGCCAAATTCCAGGGTGACGCGGTCGCGTGGTCAACGCGATCGCGTGAGTGGCCATTATAGGGATGTGACGCGGACGCGTCAGCCATGCGTCCGTGTGGTAAGGCTTGCGCGTTCAGCACCACTCCAGCACAACTTTCGGTCGTGCACCCTTTCTTACGTCGAATTTCAAGTCACGCGTTCGCGTGGGTGACGCGGACGCATGGGAGGCGTTTTTCCCACATGACGCAGACGTGTCAGCGACGCGGTCGCGTGGGATGATTTGTGCCAAAGGCACGCCTCTAGCCACACTCCTGCGTGACTCTCTATTCAATTTATTTTCTTCCCAATGCACATGCAACGCGGACGCGTCAGCGATGCTGTCGCATCGCGTGCGTGTTTTTTTTTGTTGATGCAGTATGCGGAATGCAAAGAATGTTATGCGAAATTCCAGGTTTTATGAAATAAAATAAAACTCAAAAACAAACAAAACGAAATAGAATTAAATTGAAAAAGAACGATCATACCATGGTGGGTTGTCTCCCACCTAGCATTTTTAGTTAAAGCCCTTAAGTTGGACATTTGGTGAGCTTCCTATTATGGTGGCTTGTGCTTGTATTCATCCAAAAATCTCCACCAGTGTTTGGAATTCCAGTAGCCTCTGGGATCCCAAACTAGGCACAGAAAGCCTTCAAGTAAGTTAAAGCAAGTGACAAGGCCCCAAGAGTGTTGATTGCCAGAATGAATTTCGGGGTCCTAAACCTTGCTTTTGCACCCGCTTCTTGTTGATCCTTAGTGTTCCAACCGGGTGGCAAGCAATCTGAATTCTCACTAAAGCGGCCAAACAACTTCCTAGACCCATTCAGATGAGCTCTACACCAACCATTGCGTTTAAACTTAAGGCTTCCAACCATAATGAACCTTGCAGGGCAATTCTTACCACTGACCATCTTCATCTTACTCTTAATGCCACAAAGAGCTCTAAGTTGACCATTCGTCTCCAGTAGCCCATATTCAAGTGAAATTAGAAAGCTAAGGGATATGAATTTTACCCACTTGAATGTTGTGAAGGATGATGGCAACTTAGGGGGAGGTGTTTCTAATGAACGTGCAAACTCCACTCCTTTGTGTTCTTCTTTGACAACTACCACCTCTTTGCAAGTTTCTTCAATATCAACCTCTTCCTTTTGGTAGTTTTCTTCCAATTCAATCTCTTCTTCATTGCTCACCAATGGCATGGGAGGTTGTGATTCTTCTTCCTTAGTCTCCATCTCTTGATCAACCTCTTTCAAGTCTTCAACCATGACATGCCTTGGAGATTGTACACCCTCTTCAACATTAATTTCAAGCATCTTGGAAGGAGGCTTTATGAATCGACTTTCCAATGGAGGTTCAGCATCTCCTAAGTCTTCAACCACTTCTTCTTCTTCTTCAATAATTCTAGCTTCCTCCACTTGTTCCAGTACAAATTCATGCTCCTTACTGTCCACCGGAGTTTCTAATGTCTCTTTCATGCTACGCTCTTTATTAGATTGTCCACATGAAGCCATTGGGGTTCCTTGAGTGTCCGAACGTTGGGAAGCTAATTGATTTATCGCTTGATTCAATTTATGAAGGGTTACATGAAATTGATCTACTGTTTCCTGGAAATGATCCCTTGACTCTTGTTCCTCCTTGATGATTATCTTTCCATGACAACTCCCTTCAATTACTCCTTCATCTTCAAGGGTCTCTCCTACCTTCACCTTTAGTGCCTCCTCTAGCTCCTTATAAAGTATGGATTCGCGAGGATGATCCTCTCTCTCTTGTTCCATATCAATAGCATCATTGGGATCATCTTGCTCTTGGATTGATGGATGTGGGTGCTCTTCCATGGATGGTGGTGATGGGATGGGTGGATCATTATGTGGTTGAGATGGAAGTGCATTGGAGCTTGAGGGTTGAATATTGGGGGTATTTGGTGGTTCGATTTGGGCGGCGAGAGCTTGTATAGCAGAGTTTAGATCGACAAATGCTTTCTCCATGGAGGTTTGAGGTGGATAGGAGGGTTCATTTGTTGGGAGAAAGGGTTTATGGTAGGAAGGTGGTTCATCTTGATAATGATAAGGAGATGGTGTATATTGAGGTGGTGGTTCTGTGTATGGTTCATTTGGCTCATAAGGTAGTTGGTATGGGGGATACGGGTTAGGGTCATATGGAGGTGAATGGTGGAAAGGGGCTTGTGAGTGTGATAGTTCAAAGCTACGTTGAGGAGGTGGTTCATTGGCATATGATGGGGTTTGTTGGTAACTACAAGGGGGTCCACCATATCTATCAGCTTGGTATGCATTATAGAATGGTCTTTGTCCATGATATCTTGGAAGGTGTTGTCGCCTAAAGGGTTGATCAGCTCCTCTTGGCTCCGTCCATCTTCGATTGCTTTGACCTTGATGCATATTCCTGTTATAACTTCCTCTTCCTGTAACATAGTTGTAACCAGACTCATAGCCAAAGGGGTGAGAGTTCATAGTAGTAGAAGAAAATAAAAACAAAACTAATAAAAAGAAAATATTTTGAAAAAAATTTGATTTTTTTGAAAAAAATAAGATAAGAAATTTTTGAAAAAAAATAAGATAAGATATTTTTTAAAAAAATATTTACAATAACCAATAATAAGGCACACGTTTGCAATTTCCCGGCAACGGCGCCATTTTGACGTTATGATTTTTGCTAGTAAAGAATTTTATAAAAATATAGTCGCGTTGTAAGTATAGATTCTAAACCAACAGAAAATCCCTTCGTACAAACATTTTGGTTGTCACAAGTAACAAACCCCTAAATAAATTGATAACCGAAGTATTCAAACCTCGGGTCGTCTTCTCAAGGAATTGCAGGGAGGTATGTTCTTATTATTGGTTATGCAAAGGTATATTTTGGGGTTTTCAAAAGGGTTGAACAAGTAATGTAAAATATCAAGTCGTCAAAATAATAACTAATCAAGCTCTTGGCAAGGTATGAAAACTGGAAGTCCTATCCCAGTTATCCTTATCAATTATGATGAGAATTGGATTTTTCTCCCACTAAGTCAACCTTTAACTATGAAGGTAAGTTAAGTGGATGAATTAATTTTAATTCCTCAAGTCCTAGTCTTTCCATGGGAAAGGCTAGAGTTAGTGAAAATCGATTTAATTCTTGAAGAATTCCAATTTTCGGTCAACAATGAGTTTGATAACTCAAGAGTCACCAATTAATCAACCAGAGCCAAAAGGTAGAAAAATCTAAATTATTTATATCATAAATAAAAGAAACAAATCATAGATCTGAAAATACCTCAAATTATATTAACCAAAGAAAATCATAACATGAATGGTCATTAAACAAAAAAAAAGAAAATAAATAAATAAGAACATTGAACCTGAGATGAAGAAGAAATATTCATAATTTCTAAAAATCCTAATCCTAATCCTAAGAGAGAGGAGAGAGCCTCTCTCTCTCTAAAACTACATCTAAAATTATGAAAAGTAAATTCTGAGTCTCCTCTTCATTCCTCCACTTTGCAGCTTTTAATCTGTATTTTCTGAGCTTGAAACTGGGTCGGAAACAGCGCAGAATTCGCTGGTTATGAAATCTGCCATACTGATTTTCGCAGATGCGACGCGTCCGCGTGGAGCGCGCGTTCACGTTGCCTATCTGTATGGCCACTATGGCAAATTATATATCAAATCGAAGCCCCGGACGTTAGATTTTCAATGCAAGTGGAACCGCATCATTTGGACCTCTGTAGCTCAGGTTATGATCATTTTAGTGAGAGAGGGTCTGGCTGACAGCTTTGCAGTTCCTTCAACTTCTTGTATTCCTTCCACTTTTGCATGCTTCCTTTCCATCCTCTGAGCCATTCATGCCCTGTAATCCCTGAAATCACTTAACACACATATCACGACATCTAATGGTAATAAGAGAGGATTAATATTAGCAAATATAAGGCCAAAGAAGCATGTTTTCAATCATAGCACAAAATCAGGAAGGAGAACGTAAACTCATGCAATTAGTATGAATAAGTATACGAAAGATTGATAAAATCCACTCAATTTAGCACAATATAAACCATAAAATAGTGGTTTATCAGGACCTTTTTTCTTGTGTCCGTTGATGCCAACTTGTTCCTTGTGATTTCCTTTTTGAGAATGGTTTTGTTGTCTAATTCATGTGATTCTGGTGGGTCTGGTTCCTTTTGGATTGCACTTGGCTGTTGCTCCTTCTGATCACATTGGTTGTTAACCATAGGAGTCCTTATGTGTGGTGCCTGTGCTTCCTTGTTTGGCTCCTCCATCAGCTCTTTGTTATCATGGTCTGCTTCTTGTGAGAGGTTGAAAACATTGAAAGTGAGCTGATCATCATGTATTCTCAATACTAGCTCTCCTCGTTCCACATCTATGAGTGATCTGGCTGTGGCTAAAAATGGCCTTCCCAGAATGATGGGGTAAATAGGGTTCTCATCCATTTCCAGGACAACAAAGTCCGTGGGGAGGAAGTAGTTCCCAACCTTCACTAGCACATTCTCAACCACTCCTATTGCCTGTTTTTGAGTTTTGTCAGCCAACTTAATGATTACATCTGTGGGTGTTAGCTCATTGATTTGAAGCTTTTTCATGAGGGATAGAGGCATTAAGTTGATACTCACTCCCAGGTCACAGAGTCCTTTATCAATCATTGTTTCTCCTATGGCACAGGGAATATGAAAACTCCCTGGATCCTTCCTCTTTGTGGGTGGCCCTGGTTGAATAAGAGCACTGCAATCCCTATTCATCTTTATTGTTTGTCCACCTTTCAATGAACTCTTTCTGGCTAACAGCTCCTTTATATACTTTATGTAAGAAGGCATTTGCTGGAGGGCTTTAATGAATAGTATATTTACATCAAGAGATGCAAACATGTCGAGGAATCTTGAATACATTCTCCCTGCTACACCACCTTTAAGCCTTTGGGGAAAGGGTGCATATGGGTTAAGTGTCTCCTTCTTCTTCAGCTCTTCCTTGAGTGTGGATTGAGGTGCATGGCTCCTCTCTTCTTGGTTTCCCTTGATGTTTTCTCCTTGGTTTTTGATATTGGCTCGCACTTCTTCCTTAAACACCTTGTTGTCTTGGACTTCTCTGCATAAATCTTCAAGTAGAGTCTCAATCTTTGAAAGTCTATCCTCTGTTAGTGATGATGGATTGGGGTTAGGTGGGTGTTGATAGGATCTCTGTGAGGTATGTTGGTGAGTTGCATTGTTGTTGGAGTTGAGGTTGTGGCGTCTCTGGTCTTGACCTTGGTCTTGTTGATTTCCCAAACCAAAGTTGGGGTGATTTCTCCATCTAGAGTTGTAGGTCTAGGAGTATGGGTCATGGATTTGTCTAGGTGAGTTTTCAACATAGTTGGCTTGTTCTCAGTCACTTTCTTCTCCTATATTCACTCCTTCTTGAGTTGGTGATGAAGTGAAGACTGCTGCAACTTGGTTTTCCTCCACCTTCTTGGTGAGATCTGCTAGCTGCTTGGTGATCATCTTATTTTGAGCTAGCAACGCATCCATGTGGTTCAACTCCATTACTCCTCGAGTGTTACTTCTTTCAGAGGCATAGAAGTAGTCATTCTCAGCTACTGATTCAATGACATCTATGGCTTCTTCAATGGTTTTCTTCTTGTTTAGAGAGCCCCCTGATGAATGATTGGTGCACGAAATTGTGATCAATACTTTTCACAACTCAAATAATCCCCGGTGATGAAACCAAAAACTTGGTGTTCACTACCATGGCATAAACACAATTTCGCACAACTAACCAGCAAGTGTACTGGGTCGTCCAAGTAATAAACCTTACGCGAGTAAGGGTCGATCCCATAGAGATTGTTGGTATGAAGCAAGCTATGGTCACCTTGTAAATCTCAGTCAGGCAAACTCAAAGGGGTATAGTGATATACGAATAAAGCATAAAGATAAAGATAGAGATACTTATGTAATTCATTGGTAGGAACTTCAGATAAGCGTATGAAGATGCCTTCCCTTCCGTCTCTCTGCTTTCCTACTGTCTTCATCCAATCCTTCTTACTCCTTTCCATGGCAAGCTTAAGCAAGGGTTTCACCGTTGTCAGTGGCTACCTCCCATCCTCTCAGTGGAAATGTTCAACGCACCCTGTCACGGCACGGCTATCCATCTGTCGGTTCTCGATCAGGCCGGAATAGAATCCAGTGATTCTTTTGCGTCTGTCACTAACGCCCCGCCTTCAGGAGTTTGAAGCACGTCACAGTCATTCAATCATTGAATCCTACTCAGAATACCACAGACAAGGTTAGACCTTCCGGATTCTCTTGAATGCCGCCATCAGTTCTAGCCTATACCACGAAGACTCTGATCTCACGGAATGG
>NC_029777.3:85036601-85037597 GCF_000817695.3 Arachis duranensis
GCTCCAGAAAATCCACTTCGAGTGCAGGGAGGTCAGAATCCAACATCATCTGCAGTCCTTTTTAGTCTCTGAATCAGATTTTTGCTCAGGTCCCTCAATTTCAGCCAGAAAATACTTGAAATCACAGAAAAACACACAAACTCATAGTGAAGTCCAGAAAAGTAAATTTTAACTAAAAACTAATAAAAATATACTAAAAACTAACTAGATCATACTAAAAATATACTAAAAACAATGCCAAAAAGCGTACAAATTATCCGCTTATCACAACACCAAACTTAAATTGTTGCTTGTCCTCAAGCAACTAAAAATCAAATAAGATAAAAAGAATAGAATATGCAATGAATTCCAAAAACATCTATGAAGATCAGTATTAATTAGATGAGCGGGGCTTTTAGCTTTTTGCCTCTGAACAGTTTTGGCATCTCAATCTATCCCTTGAAATTCAGAATGGTTGGCTTCTTTAGGAACTCAGAGTCCAGATAGTGTTAATGATTCTCTTAGTGAAGTATGATGATTCTTGAACATAGCTTGTTATTGATTCTCCTAGTTAAGTATGATGATTCTTGAACATAGCTACTTTATGAGTCTTGGCCGTGGCCCAAAGCACTCTGTTTTCCAATATTACCATCGGATACATACATGCCACAGACACATAATTGGGTGAACCTTTTCAGATTGTGACTCAGCTTTGCTAGAGTCCCCAACTAGAGGTGTCCAGGGTTCTTAAGCACACTCTTTTTGCCTTGGATCACAACTTTATTTCTTTCTTTTCTCTATTTTTTTCGAAATTTTTTTTCGAAATTTTCTTTTTTTTTTCATTGCTTTTTCTTGCTTCAAGAATCATTTTAATGATTTTTCAGATCCTCAGTAACATTTCTCCTTTTTCATCATTCTTTTAAGAGCCAACATTCATGAACCACAAATTCAAAAGACATATGCACTGTTTAAGCATACATTCAGAAAACAAAAATATCGCCACCACATCAAAATAAT
>NC_029777.3:85037703-85037930 GCF_000817695.3 Arachis duranensis
ATTTAAGAAAGGTGATGGATTCATAGGACATTCATAACTTTAAGGCATAGACACTAAGACACTAATGATCACAAGACACAAACATGGACAACATAAGCATTAATTTTTGAAAAACAGGAAAATAAAGAACAAGGAAATTAAAGAACGGGTCCACCTTAGTGATGGCGGCTCTTTCTTCCTCTTGAAGATCCTATGGAGTGCTTGAGCTCCTCAATGTCTCTTCCTTG
>NC_029777.3:85038656-85039158 GCF_000817695.3 Arachis duranensis
TCACCTTCTTCAAGGCCACAACTTCATAGAAGTGGTCTTGATGCACCCTTGAGATGAATCTCTCCATCTCCCATGACTCGGAGGTGGAAGCTTTTGCCTTCCCTTTCCTCTTTCTAGAGGTTTCTTCGGCCTTGGATGCCATAAATGGTTATGGAAAAACAAAAAGCAATGCTTTTACCACACTAAACTTAAAATGTTGCTCGTCCTCGAGCAAAAGAAGAAAGAAGAGAGTAGAAGAAGAAGAAATGAGGAAGAAGGGAATGCCTTTGTGTTCGGCCAAAAGGGGGAGAAGTAGTGTTTAGGTTGTGTGAAAATGAAGGAGTGAAGATGGGTTTATATAGGAGAGGGGGAAGGTTGATGTTTGGCTATGTATGGGTGGGTTTGGGTGGGAAAGTGGTTTGAATTTGAATGGTGGGGTAGGTGGGGTTTTATGAAGGATGGATGTGAGTGGTGAAGAGAAAGATAGGATTTGATAGGTGAAGGGTTTTTGGGGAAGAGGTGT
>NC_029777.3:85039257-85040045 GCF_000817695.3 Arachis duranensis
CTGTGGGGTCCACAGATCCTGAGGTGTCAAGGAAAAGTCATCCCTGCACCAAATGGCAAGCACAATTGCGTTTTTAGCCATTTCTGGCGTTAAACGCCGGGCTGGTGCCCATTTCTGGCGTTTAACGCCAGCTTCTTGCCCTTTTCTGGCGTTTAACGCCAGTCTGGTGCCCCTTTCTGGCGTTAAACGCCCAGAATGGTGCCAGACTGGGCGTTAAACGCCCATCTGCTAGCCTGACTGGCGTTTAAACACCAGCAGGTTCTTCCTCCAGGGTGTGCTGTTTTTCTTTCTGTTTTTCATTCTGTTTTTGCTTTTTTCATTGATTTTGTGACTTCTCATGATCATCAACCTACAAAAAATATAAAATAACAAAAAGAAAATAGTTAATTATAAAACATTGGGTTGCCTCCCAACAAGCGCTTCTTTAATGTCATTAGCTTGACAGAGGACTTTCATGGAGCCTCAGAAATGCTCAGAGCTATGTTGGAACCTCCCAACACCAAACTTAGAGTTTGAATGTGGGGGTTCAACACCAAACTTAGAGTTTGGTTGTGGCCTCCCAACACCAAACTTTTTGACTGTGGGGGCTCTGTTTGGCTCTGTTTTGAGGGAAGCTCTTCATGCTTCCTCTCCATGATGGCAGAGGGATATCCTTGAGCCTTAAACACCAAGGATTCTTCATTCACTTGAATGATCAACTCTCCTCTATCAACATCAATCACAGCCTTTGCTGTGGCTAGGAAGGGTCTGCCAAGGATGAGGGATTCATCCATGCACTTCCCAGTCTC
>NC_029777.3:85040283-85040996 GCF_000817695.3 Arachis duranensis
TCATCAGAGCTCATGAATGGCAGAAGTAGGTTCAATGGAATCTTTATGGTCTCATTTTGAGCCTCAGATTCCCATGGTTCCTCATTGGGGAACTCATTGAAGGCCAGTTGACGTCCATTGAGGTCTTCCTCAGTGGCGTTCACTGCCTCTCCTTCCTCCTAAAATTCGGCCATTTTGATGGCTTTGCACTCTCCTTTTGGATTTTCTTCTGTATTGCTTGGGAGAGTACTAGGAGGGAGTTCAGTAATTTTCTTGCTCAGCTGACCCACTTGTGCCTCCAAATTTCTAATGGAGGACCTAGTTTCAGTCATGAAACTTTGAGTGGTTTTGATTAGATCAGAGACCATGGTTGCTAAGTTAGAGTTATTCTGCTTAGAACTCTCTGTCTGTTGCTGAGAAGATGATGGAAAAGGCTTGCTATTGCTAAACCTGTTTCCTCCACCATTATTATTGTTGAAACCTTGTTGAGGTCTCTGTTGATCCTTCTATGAAAAATTTGGATGATTTCTCCATGAAGGATTATAGGTGTTTCCATAGGGTTCTCCCATGTAATTCACCTCTTCCATTGAAGGGTTCTCAGGATCATAAGCTTCCTCCTCAGATGAAGCTTCCTTAGTACTGCTTGGTGCATTTTGCATTCCAGACAAACTTTGAGAAATTATATTGACTTGTTGAGTCAATATTTTATTCTGAGCCAATATGGCATTCAGAGT
>NC_029777.3:85041370-85042869 GCF_000817695.3 Arachis duranensis
AGGGATAGAGATGCTTCTCCCATAGAAGTCGGGAGTAGGTGCAGTAAAGTCACCCAGCACCTTCCTTGCATTGTTGGCATTGTTGTTGTTTTCGGCTGCCATAAGTTCTTCTTCTTTGAAGAATTCGGTTAGGTCCTCTACAGAGAGTTGTGCCTTAGCTTCTCTTAGCTTTCGCTTCAAGGTCCTTTCGGGT
The DNA here is from genome assembly GCF_000817695.3 of Arachis duranensis. NCBI lineage: Eukaryota > Viridiplantae > Streptophyta > Magnoliopsida > Fabales > Fabaceae > Arachis > Arachis duranensis. The sequence goes on from NC_029777.3 coordinate 85,041,564, forward strand.
TCGGGATCAGCCTCAACAAGAATGCTTTTGTCTCTGCTCCTGCTCATAAGAAAGAGAAGAGAACAAGGAAATATGGAATCCTCTATGTCACAGTATAGAGATTCCTTTAGGTGTCAGAGGAAAAGAAAATGGAAGGCAGAAGTAGAAAATTCGAACTTATCAAGAAAGATGGAGTTCGAATTTTGCATTAAGGAATAGTGTTAGTCCATAAATAGAAGGATGTGAGAAGACGGAAAGTGATTTTCGAAAATTAAGTAAGAAATTTTGAAAACATTTTGAAAAACACTAATTAATTTTCGAAAACCAAGAGTGGGAAAGAGATCAAGTGATTTTTGAAAAAGATTTTGAAATGAGAAGTCAAAAAGATTTGATTGAAAACTATTTTGAAAAAGATGTGGTTGAGAAGATATGATTGATTTTAAAAAGATGTGATTGAGAAGATATGATTTGAAAAACATTTTAAAAAAAAGATTTGATTTTAATAATGACTTGGCTATCAAGAAAAGATATGATTCAAACATTAAACCTTTCTCAACAGAAAAGGCAACATACTTGAAATGTTGAATCAAATCATTAATTGATAGCAAGTATCTTTGAAAATGGAAAGAAATTGATTTTGAAAACATATGATTGAAAAGATATGATTTGAAAAAGATTTGATTTTGAAAAACTTTGAAAACCTGAAAAAAATTGCATTGAAAACAGAATCTTCCCTCTTGTGACATCCTGGCGTTAAACACCCAGAATGGTGCACATTCTGGCGTTTAACGCCCAAAACACTACCTTTTTGGGCGTTAAACGCCCAACCAGGTACCCTGGCTGGCGTTTAAACGCCAGTCTGTCCTTCTTCACTGGGCGTTTTGAACGCCCAGCTTTTTCTGTATAATACCTCTGCTGTATGTTCTGAATCTTCAATTCTCTGTATTATTGACTTGAAAAGACACAAATTAAAAATATTTTTGGATTTTTAATAATAAGGAAAAATCAAAATGCAACAAGAATCAAATAACAATGCATGCAGGACACCAAACTTAGCAGTTTGTATACTACTGACACTACTGAAAATGCATATGAGACACATAAACACTCAAACCAAGAGAATTCAAAGATCAGAATAAGAAATCATCAAGAACAACTTGAAGATCCTTAAGACACATGAATGGATGCATGTAATTGACACCAAACTTAAAATGAAACACTAGACTCAAAAAAAATGATTTTGTAATTTTTTGTGTGATTTTCGAAAATTAAGTGGAAAAAGGTATCAAAATTCTTAATGAGAATTCCAGGAATCATGCAATGTTTA
>NC_029777.3:85043101-85043570 GCF_000817695.3 Arachis duranensis
AAATTAGACATGGCTTCACAGCCAGCCAGACTTCAACAAATCATCATGAAACACTAGAATTCATCTTCAAGAATTCCGAAGAAAAAAAATACCTAATCTAAGCAACAAGATGAACCGTCAGTTGTCCAAACTCAACAATCCCCGGCAACGGCGCCAAAAACTTGGTGCACGAAATTGTGATCAATACTTTTCACAACTCAAATAATCCCCGGTGATTAAACCAAAAACTTGGTGTTCACTACCATGGCATAAACACAATTTCGCACAACTAACCAGCAAGTGTACTGGGTCGTCCAAGTAATAAACCTTACGCGAGTAAGGGTCGATCCCACAGAGATTGTTGGTATGAAGCAAGCTATGATCACCTTGTAAATCTCAGTCAGGCAAACTCAAAGGGGTATGGTGATATACGAATAAAGCATAAAGATAAAGATAGAGATACTTATGTAATTCATTGGTAGGAACTTCA
>NC_029777.3:85043970-85065444 GCF_000817695.3 Arachis duranensis
TAGAGACTCTTCTTGGAGTTAAACGCCAGCTTTGGTGCCAGTTTGGGCGTTTAACTCCCATTTTGGTGCCAGTTCCGGCGTTTAACACTGGAATTCCTGAGGGTGACTTTGAACGCCGGTTTGGACCATCAAATCTTGGGCAAAGTATGAACTATCATATATTGCTGGAAAGCCCAGGATGTCTACTTTCCAAAGCCGTTGAGAGCGCGCCAATTGGGCTTCTGTAGCTCCAGAAAATCCACTTTGAGTGCAGGGAGGTCAGAATCCAACAGCATCTGCAGTCCTTTTTAGTCTCTGAATCAGATTTTTGCTCAGGTCCCTCAATTTCAGCCAGAAAATACCTGAAATCACAGAAAAACACACAAACTCATAGTGAAGTCCAGAAAAGTAAATTTTAACTAAAAACTAATAAAAATATACTAAAAACTAACTAGATCATACTAAAAATATACTAAAAACAATGCCAAAAAGCGTACAAATTATCCGCTCATCAATGATCTACAACCTTCTTTGACTCATAGGAAAGATCTTCATAGAAAATGTGAAGTTGAGCACATTCATTGAACATATCTAGTGGGCATCTTCTTGTTAAGTCCTTGAACCTCTCCCATGCCTCATAGAGAGTCTCACCATCTTGTTGCCTAAAAGTCTGCACCTCAGCTCTCAGCCTGTTAATTCTTTGAGGAGGGTAGAATCTTGCCAAAAATTTGTTCACCACATCTTTTCAATTTGTTAAACTCTCATTTGGAAAGGATTCGAGCCACTTGGATGCCTTGTCCCTGAGTGAAAAAGGGAACAACAGCAGCCTATAGACATCCGGGTGGACTCCATTAGACTTCACAGTGTCACAAATTCTTAGGAAGGTAGTTAGATGTTGATTGGGGTCTTCTTGAGCACTTCCTCTAAATGAGCAGTTGTTCTGAACAAGGGTGATGAGCTGGGATTTTAGTTCAAAGTTGTTGGCATGTATGGTGGGCTTCTAGATGCTACTTCCACAGTTTCCTGGATTTGGATTGATGTAGGAGCCTAGAACTCTCCTTTCTTTCCCAGCATGATTTGCAGGGCCTTCTCTAGCATGGTTGTGAGCTTCTTATTCATGATTATTTTCCAAGTTCTCTTCCATACTGGGTTCAAAGTACTCTTCCTCTTTCTCAGCACCAATAACTCCTTTCCTTCTTTCTTCCCTCCTTAATCTCCAGAGGGCTCTCTCAGGTTCTGAATCAAAGGAAGTTGATGTTCCCCCTCTTCTCCCTGTCATACAAATAACAAAGCAAGCAGCAAGAGATAAAATGAAGAGGTTATTCTTGTTAGAGTATTGGTTAGTGTGAGTGATAAAAATTATCAAACAGTTAGTGGGTTAGTGAGCAGAGTTGTAGATAATAACAGGGAAGAAAGTAAAATAGAGAGGGTATAGAGGATGAGGAAAAAATTAAACAAAGTGAAAATAAATGACTGAATAAAGTAAATAAACAAAAGAAAAAATTCTCAATCTAGTGAGCTTCCAACTTAATCATTGTTGATACAAAATCAATCCCCGGCAACGGCGCCATAAACTTGATGCACGAAAACTTGTCTCTCAACAAATTTCCCTTCGACAAGTATACCGAATTTATCGTCAAGTAAAAACTCTCAATAGAGTGAGGTCGAATCCCACAGGGATTGATTGGTCAAGCAAATTTAGTTGGAAGAGTATACTAGTTGAGCTAAACAGAGTGTAGATTGAGAATTGCAGAAAATTAAATGACGGAAAAGTAAATAGTAGAAATTAAAGTGCAGAATCTTAAATGGAGATTTGGGATAATGAGCATGAAAATAAATGACAGAAAATGAAGAGAATGGGTAAGATCAGAAATGGGGAATTCATTGGGCTCAGGAGATGTTGTATTCTCTGGATCAAGTTCATTTTCATCTCTTCCTCAATCAATGCATCTATTGATCTCCTTGGCAATCTTAGGTGATTGGATTCTAATTCCTTGATAATCCAATCTCTCTATGCTTGAACAATTGCCCAATTTCTTGATTTAATTGCTCATGGGAAGAGAAGAAGTTTGGTCACTGATTATACCACATGTATTTCCAAATCAAAGTGTTGGGAGGATTACATGTCACTATATCTGCCCAGACCCCAATTTGGTCCAACATGAGAAAGTATTTCTAGCATGATCTCCTCATCCCTTTTCCAAGGCTCAGAGGAGATCTAATTATGGAGAGTTTCTTTTCCAAGACAACTAACCAATTGAATTCAGATCGAAAGCTTTCTAGTAAATCAAAAGAGAAGAAAGAAGAAGAGAATGAAAACTATAATTGATCCATCAAATTACAACAGAGCTCCCTAACCCAATGAAAGGGGTTTAGTTGTTCATAGCTCTAGAAATGGAAAATGGTAGAAAAGAATACATCCAAGCTAAAAGTGCAGAAAAGTAAATATACAGAGAATAGTTCTCCAAAGTGCCAAGCTTCTCTATAGTCAAAACTACTCCTATATATACTACTCCTCTTGATCTTCTAGTGAGTTCTTCAAGTCTTGGATGTGGGCTTTAAATCTTGAGTTGAAGTAGTTCCAATCTTTTATGGGCCCAGCTTGCAGAGAAGTATGAATTAGGCATGGGCGTTAGTGAAGTTAACGTTAAGTGACATTGTGGGTTCGAGAACGTTAGTGGCAATCATAATTTTCACTAACGTTCCAACCCCATATAGCCTATGTTAACTCCAACGTTAGTGGCACTAACGTGACCACTAACGTTGCCTTGTAAATCTTCGCTAGCGTTATTGGGACTCACCTTTCCCAATAACGTTGGGTTATAACCCTTCGCAAGCGTTATTGGGACTCACCTTTCCTATTAACGTTGCCTTATGCCCTTTGTCCCTACGTTAGAGTTCACGTTAGTGTAACTAACGTGGCACTTAACGTGGCTATGCCTCACCTTCAAAAGCATTAGTGACACTTACCTTTGTCACTAACGCTCAAAGTGCCCCTACTCTCCACGTTAGAGCTCACGTTAACTAAGTTAACATGGCCACTAACGTGGTAGTAATGCCATCTTCCAACGTTAGTGACAAAGGTGAGTGTCATTAACGTTGGCTCATCAATCTCAGCTCTACGTTAACTTTCACGTTAGTGGTCTTAACGTGACCACTAACGTGGGCAATGCTAGTTGATCCAACGTTAGTGACAAAGGTGAGTGTCACTAACGATGGCATTGTTCTTCTCTTCCACGTTAGAGTTCACGTTAACTAAGTTAACGTGACTCTTAACGTGGCTCATTGCCAAATCTTGGAACGTTAGTGGTGTTCACGTTTACCACTAACGTTGGAGCTTTCTTTTGTCTCCATGTTAACTACCACGTTAACTTAGTTAACGTGGCAATTAACGTGTGCTTATGATGGCTTCGCGGGCGTTATTGGTGATCACTTTTCTTCTTAACGTTAGTGGTCACGTTAACTAGATTTACGTGAGTACTAACGTGATTCTTCCTTGCTTCCTGTGTCCTGAAATCAAACAAATAAAGTGCATCAAAGCTCTAGTCAAAGTCATGAGATTATGCATCATCAATTTATCATTCAATTCTAGCAAAATCATCATGAAATCATGCGAAATTCACAATAGTTACTTGAATCAAGGTGTAAGTGTATTTTTATCCAAAACTTGCCTTATTCACTAAGAAAATGCATGAAACTACATTAAAACAGTAAAGAAAAGGTCAGTGAAACTATCCTAGATGCCCTGGCATCAACACTCATCACCATTCTCAACTTATGAATGCATGCCTGACAAGCACTTCCGTTCTACATGAAAACAAGCTTGAATGCATATCTCTTGGATTCGTGGTCCATGCATTTGATTGCCTGTCCTGAAAATAGAGCCTTCAATTCCTTGAGATCAGAGTCTTTGTGGTATAAGCTAGAATCAATTGGCAGCATTCTTGAGATCCGGAAAGTCTAAACCTTGTCTGTGGTATTCCGAGTAGGATCTGGGATGGGATGACTGTGACGAGCTTCAAACTCGCAACTGTGGGGTGTAGTGACAGACGCAAAAGGATCATTAGATCTTATTCTGACACGATCGAGAACCAACAACTGATTAGCCATGCGGTAGCTGTGCATGGTATTTTTCATTCGAGACGAGAAATCCGACAGTTGATTAGCTGTAAAGAAACCATAGAGGACCATTTACACTGAGAGGACGGGAGGTAGCCATTGATAACGGTGATCCCCAACATACAGCTTGCCATGGAAAGGAGTATGAATGATTGAATGAAGACAGTAGGAAAGCAGAGATTCAGAAGGAATAATGCATCTCCATACGCTTATCTGAAATTCCCACCAACGAATTACATAAGTATCTCTATCTTTATTTTATGTTTATTTATCTTTTAATTATCAAAACTTCATAACCATTTGAATCCGCCTGATTGAGATTTACAAGATGACCATAGCTTGCTTCAAGCCGACAATCTCCGTGGGATTGACCCTTACTCACGTAAGGTATTACATGGACGACCCAGTGCACTTGCTGGTTAGTCGTGCGAAGTTGTGAAAATGAGTTGAGATTACAATTGTGTGTACCAAGTTGTTGGCGCCATTGAGATCACAATTTCGTGTACCAAGTTTTTGGCGCCGTTGTCGGGGATTGTTCGAGTTTGGACAACTGACGGTTCATCTTGTTGCTCAAATTAAGTAATTTTCTTCTTGTTTCAACCTTTATTTTATTTTCAAAAAGTTTTCCAAAATCTTTCAAAAAAATTTTTCTTCTTTTTCGTCTTTCCAAAATAATTTTTGAAAAATTACAAAAAAATTTTATAAAATCATAAAATCAAAAATATTTTTGTGTTTCTTGTTTGAGTCTAGTGTCAAATTTTAAGTTTGGTGTCAATTGCATGTTTTAATTTTTCTAAAAAAAATTCTTTTGAAAATTCATGCATTGCATTCTTCATGATCTTCAAGTTGTTCTTAATGAGTCTCCTTGTTTGATCTTCATATTTTCTTGTTTTGTGTCTTTTGTTGTTTTCCATATGCATTTTTGAATTCATAGTGTATAAACATGAAAAATCTCTAAGTTTGGTGTCTTGCATTTTTTTTCTTTAAAATTTTTCAAAACCTATGTTCTTGATATTCATCATGATCTTCAAAGTGTTCTTGGTATTCATCTTGACATTCAAAGTGTCGCATTATTTGTTTTGATCCAAAATTTTTATATCTTGAGTCATTTTGTTGTTTTTCTCTTTCCACATTAAAATTCAAAAATAAAAAATATCTTTTCCTTTAATTACTCATAAATTTTCGAAATCTTTGGGTTGACTTAATCAAAAAATTTTAAAATTTGGTTGTTTCTTGTTAGTAAAGGCAAAGTTTCAATTTTAAAATTTATCTTTTCAAATATTTTTTAAAATCAAATCTTTTTCATTTTTTCCTTTATTTTTAGAAAATTTTTAAAAATCTTTTTCAAAACTTTTCAAAAACTTTTTCCTATTTTTACCTCATATTTTTTGAAATTAATACTGACAACTAATGTTTTGATTCAAAAATTTCAAGTTTGTTACTTTCTTGTTAAGAAAGATTCAATATTTGAATTTTAGAATCATATCTTTTAGTTTCTTGTTAGTCAAGTCATCAATTTTAAAAATCAAATCTTTTTCAAAAATTTGCTTTTCAATCATATCTTTTCAAACATATCTTTTCAATCAAATCTTTTTCAACCATTTTCAATCATATCTTTTTAAAAATCAAATTTTCTTCAATCATATCTTTTCAATCATATCTCTTTTAATTTGATTTCAAAATCTCTTTCTAACTTCTTATCTTTTCAAAATTAATTTCAAAATATTTTTTCAAAACCATCTAACTAATTCTCTCTCTTCTAATTTTCGAAAATCACCTCCCTCTTTTTCAAAAAATCTTTTTAATTAACTAATTGATTTAAATTCTAATTTTATCTCTTCTAACTTTTTTTCAAAAATCACTAACCATTTTTCAAAAATAATTTTTGAAATTCTCTCCCTCTCATCTTTTTTTATTTATTTTATTTATCTACTAACACTTCTCTTCTACTCATAATTCGAACCTTCTCCTCTCTCTGTGTTCGGATTTTTTTCTTCTCTCTTCTCCTTCTTCTATTCTTCTTCTCTTCTACTCACATAAAGGAATCTCTATACTGTGACATAGAAGATTCCCTCTTTTTTTGTCCTCTTCTTTTTCATATGAACAGGAGCAAGGAGGAGATAGCCTGAACTCTTGGGATAAGTTGGTCACGGCTTTCTTAGCCAAGTTCTTTCCTTCTCAAAAGCTGAGCAAGCTTAGAGTGGATGTTCAAACCTTCAGGTAGAAAGAAGGTGAATCCCTCTATGAAGCTTGGGAAAGATACAAGTAACTGACCAAAAAGTGTCCTTCTGACATGCTCTCAGAATGGACCATCCTGGATATATTCTATGATGGTCTGTTTGAATTGTCAAAGATGTCATTGGACCATTCTGCAGGTGGATCTATTCACCTGAAGAAAATGCATGTAGAAGCTCAGGAACTCATTGAAATGGTTGCAAATAACCAGTTCATGTACACCTTTGAAAGAAATCATGTGAATAATGGGTCGCCTCAGAGGAAAGGAGTTCTTAAAATTGATGCTCTGAATGCCATATTGGCTCAGAACAAAATGTTGATTCAGCAAGTTAATATGATTTCTCAGAGTCTAAATGGATTGCAAAATGCATCCAATAGTACTAAAGAAGCACCTTCTGAAGAAGAAGCTTATGATCCTGAGAACCCTGCAATGGCAGAGGTGAATTACATGGGTGAAGCCTATGGAAACACCTATAATCCATCATGGAAAAATTATCCAAATTTCTCATGGAAGGATCAACAAAAGCCTCAACAAGGCTTTAACAATAATAATGGTGGAAGAAACATGTTTACCAATAGCAAGCCTTTTCCATCATCTTCTCAGCAACAGACAGAGAATTCTGAGCAAAACCCATCTAGCTTAGCAAATATAGTCTCTAATCTATCTAAGGTCACTCTCAATTTCATGAATGAAACAAGGTCCTCCATCAGAAACTTGGAGGCACAAGTGGGTCAGATGAGTAAAAGGGTTACTAAAACTCCTCCTAGCACTCTCCCAAGCAATACAGAAGAGAATCCCAAAAGAGAGTGCAAGGCCATAACTGTGATCAACATGGCCGAACCTGGAGAGAGTGAAAAGGCAGTGATTTCGGTGAGGAAGACCTCAGAGAACATCCACTGGCCATTAAGGTGTACCCCAATGAGGAACCAAAGGAATTTGAGGCTCATACAGAGACCATAGAGATTCCATTGAACTTCCTATTACCATTCATGAGCTTTGATAACTATTCATCTTATGAAGAAGATGAAGACATTGCTGGAGGGCAAGTTGCCCAGTATTTAAGAGCAATCATAAAGCTGAATGCCAAGCTATTTGGTAATGAGACTTGGGAGGATGAACCTCCATTGCTCATTAATGAATTGAATACCTGGATTCAGCAAACTTTACCTCAAAAGAAACAGGATCTTGGTAAATTCTTAATACCCTGTACCACAGGCACCATGACCTTTGAGAAGGCTATGTGTGACCTAGGGTCAGGTATTAACCTCATGCCACTCTCTGTAATGGAGAAACTAGAAATCTTTGAGGTACAAGCTGCAAGAATCTCACTAGAGATGGCAGACAAATCAATGAAACATGCTTATGGACTAGTAGTGGAGTGCTAGTGAAGGTTGAAGGCCTTTACATCCTTGCTGATTTTATAATCCTAGACACTGGGAAGGATGAGGATGAATCTATCATTCTTGGCAGACCTTTCCTAGCCACAACAAAGGGTGTGATTGATGTTGACAGAGGAGAGTTAGTCCTTCAATTGAATAAGGACTACCTTGTGTTCAGGACTCAAGGTTCTCCTTCTGCACACATGGAGAAGAAGCATGAAAAGCCCCACATTTAAACTCTAAGTTTGGTGTTGAGAGGCCCCAACCATGCTCTGATTATCTGTGAGGCTCCATGAGAGCCCACTGTCAAGCTATTGACATTAAAGAAGCGCTTGTTGGGAGGCAACCCAATTTTTATTTATCTATGTTATTTTATTTTTTCTTTAGGTTGATGATCATGTGGAGTGGTGCACGAAATTGTAAATCACACTTTTCACAATTCATACCACTAACCAGCAAGTGCACTAGGTCGTCCAAGTAATACCTTCTGTGAGTAAGGGTCGATCCCATGGAGATTGTTGGCTTAAAGCAAGCTTTGGTTATCTTGTAACTCTTAGTCAGGATATCAATTATAATTATCAGTTGACTTGTAAATGAACAAGAGAGCATGGATTAAATAATACTTATTATGCAGTAATGGAGAATATGTTAGAGTTTTGGAGATGTTTTGTCTTCTGAATCTCTGCTTTTCCCCTGTCTTCTTCTTCACGCATGCAAGGTTCCTCCTATGGCAAGCTGTGTGTTGGTAGATCACCGTTGTCAATGGCTACCATCCGTCCTCTCAGTGAAAATAGTCCAGGTGCGCTGTCACCACACGGCTAATCATCTGTCGGTTCTCACTCATGCTGGAATAGGATCCATTGATCCTTTTGCGTCTATCATTACGCCCAACCCTTGTGAGTTTGAAGCTCGTCATAGTCATTGAATCCCTGAATCCTACTCGGAATACCACAGACAAGGTTTAGACTTTTCAGATTCTCAAGAATGCTGCCAATGGATTCTAGCTTATACCACGAAGATTCTAATTAAGGAATCTAAGAGATACTCATTCAATCGAAGGTGGAACGGAAGTGGTTATCAGGCACGCGTTCGTAGGTTGAGAATGGTGATGAGTGTCACAGATCATCACCTTCTTCATATTGAAGTGCGAATGAATATCTTAGATAGAAACAAGCATGCTTGAATAGAAAACAGAAATAATTGCATTAATTCATCGAGACATAGCAGAGCTCCTCACCCCCCAACAATGGAGTTTAGAGACTCATGCTGTCAAAGAGTACAAATTTCATATCTAAAATGTCACGAGGTACAAAATAAATCTCTAAAAGTTGTTTAATTACTAAACTAGTAACCTAGGTTTACAGAAAATGAGTAAACTGAGATAGATAGTGCAGAAATCCACTTCTGGGGCCCACTTGGTGTGTGCTGGGGTTGAGACTTGAGCTTTTCACGTGTCCAGGCTATTTTTGGAGTTAAACGTCAGCTTGTAACCTGTTTTGGGCGTTTAACTCCAATTTGCAACCTGTTTCTGGCGTTTAACGCCAAAATGGAACATGGAACTGGCGTTAAACGCCAGTTTACGTCGTTTATCTTCAAGAAAAGTATAGACTATTATATATTTCTAGAAAGCTCTGGATGTCTACTTTCCAACTCAATTGAGAGTGCACCAATTGGACTTCTGTAGCCTCAAAAATTTTATTCCGAGTGCAGGAAGGTCAGAATCCAACAACATCAGTAGTCTTTTTTCAGCCTGAATCAAATTTTTGCTCAGCTCCCTCAATTTCAGCCAGAAAATACCTGAAATCATAGAAAAACACACAAACTCATAGTAAAGTCTAGAAATATAAATTTTGCCTAAAAACTAATAAAAATATACTAAAAACTAACTAAAACATACTGAAAACTACATGAAATTATCCCCAAAAAACGTATAAAATATCTGCTCATTACAACACCAAACTTAAACTGTTGCTTGTCCCCAAGCAACTAGATAAATAAAATAGGATAAAAAGAAATCAAGAAGCAATAATATCTCAGAGTTTTAAGTGAAGCTCAGATTCTAATTAGATGAGCGGGACTAGTAGCTTTTTGCTTCTGAACAGTTTTGGCATCTCACTTTATCCTTTGAAATTCAGAATGATTGGCATCCATAGGAACTCAGAATTAAGATAGTATTATTGATTCTCCTAGTTTAGTATGTTGATTCTTGAACACAGCTATTTTATGAGTCTTGGCCGTGACCCTAAGTACTTTATTTTCCAGTATTACCACCGGATACATAAATGCCACAGACACATAGCTGGGTGAACCTTTTCAGATTGTGACTTAGCTTTGCTAAAATCCCCAATTAGAGGTGTCCAGAGTTCTTAAGCACACTCTTTTACTTTGGATCACGACTTTAACCACTCAGTCTCAAGCTCTTCACCTAGACCTTCATGACACAAGCTCATGGTTAGGGACAGCTTGATTTAGCCGCTTAGGCCAGAATTTTATTCCTTTAGGCCCTCCTTTCCATTGATGCTCAAAGCCTTGGATCCTTTTTGCCCTTGCCTTTTGGTTTAAAGGGCTATTGGCTTTTTCTGCTGCTCCTTTTTTTTCACTACTTTTTCTTGCTTCAAGAATTAATTTCATGATTTTTCAGATCATCAATAACATTTCTCTTATTCATCATTCTTTCAAGAGCCAACAATTTTAACATTCATAAAATTCAATATAAAAAATATGCACTATTCAGGCATTCATTCAGAAGACAAAAAGTATTTCCACCACATATAAATAATTAGAATTTTCCTTATTAAAAACTTGAAAAAATATTACCTCCTTATTCTAAAAATCTGCTATTTTATTCATGTTTGATGATGATGAGAAAAATAAATTATAGCTTAATTAGAGATAAAATCAAAATAGGGATACTAATTACTACTACTCATATATAACTTCTAAGAAAAATTCCTAATAAGAACAATTATCACAGAGTTAAAGCAAAGATTAGGACTCAACAACCTTTCTTTTGGGAGGTGGATGCTCCTTTAGTCTGTGGGGTGCTTGGCCCTTCAAGAGATAGCTTCTGACACTTCAGTTGCTTCAATTCACACCCTTGCTCTTCTTGTTCCCTAAGCAGTTTACAAAGCATGCTACTTTGATTTTGCTGTTCTTCCTTTAGTTGGTCCATAGCTTCTTGCAACTTGGTGACAGATGCTTCAAGACGCTCCCGGTATTCAATTTGAGGGATTTCCGGGAGGAACTCCTGTGCTTTCCTCTTAATGGGGTCGTCCTGCACTTGTTGTCCTTCCATTAACTTTTTGGTGATTGGTTGCTCAACTGAGATATACTCATTTACTCCCATCTTCACCCCAGCATCTTTATATAGCATAGAGATTAAGCTTGGATAAGCTAATTTGGCATCTTTAGAGTTCTTGTTTGAAATTGTGTAAAGTTCACAAGAGATCAGCTGATGAACTTCCACTTCTTTTCCCAACATAATGCAATGGATCATTACTGCTCTTTTGATGGTGACTTCAGAGCGGTTGATAGTGGGCAGTATAGAACGCCCGATGAAGTCCAGCCAGTCTCTGGCAACTAGTTTGAGATCTTTTCTCTTGAGTTGGTTTGGGACACCCTTTCTGTTGGTTGTCCACTTGGTTCTAGGGAGGCATATGTCCTCTAGAATTTCATCCAAGCCCTTATTTGTTCTCATCATTCTCCTATTAAAGGAGTCTGAGTTATCTTGCAGTTGAGGCAGCTTGAAGATCTCTCTTATTTTGTCAGGGTGGAGGTGAACAATCTTCCCTCTTACCAGAGTTCGATAGTCATAGAAGGTGGTTCCAGCTATTCTCTGCCTGTCTGTTTGTCACAGATTAGAAAAGAATTCCTAAACCATGTTTCTTTTCACCTTTGTTTCAGGATTAGCTAGGATTTCCCAGCTCCTGTTTCGAATTTGCTCTTGGATCTCCGGATATTCGTCTTCTTTCAGATCGAATTTAACTTCCAGGATCACTGACCTTAGACCCATTATTTTGTAGTAATGGTCTAAATGTTCTTTGGTTAAGAACTTCCCTTGATTCCAAAGTGGTTTTGGAATATTCTCTTTCTTGCCTCTTGGAGTGGTTTGTTTTCCCTTAGGGGCCATGATCTTAGTGGGTATTGGTTTAGTGATCACGGATAAACACACCAAACTTAGAGGTTTTTCTTATCCTCAAGCAAAAGAAAGGAAAGGAGAGGGATAGAGGAAGAGCTAAGTTCGAATTATGGAGGAGAGGAGGGAGCCGAACGTGGATTTAAAGGGAGGGGGTTGGTTTTCGAAAATTTTGAAGAAGATATGATAGAAGATATGATTTGTAAAAGATAAGTATGATAGGAAAAAGAAGCACTTTAAAATTTAAAAGATATGAATAATATGAAAGATATTTGAAAAAGATAGATTTGTTTTGAAAAAAGATATTGTGAAGATTTGAAAAAGATATTGATGAGTTGAAAAGATTTGAGAGGGAGAAGAGATAGATTTGATTTGAAAAAGATTTGAAAAGAAGTTGAAGAGGATTTGAAAAAGATTTATGTTTAGAATGAAGATACATTTGATATCTTTGAAAAAGGATTTCAAAAATTTGGATTTGTAATATGTTTATGCAAGAAATTATGGATGGAAGCATGAAAATATGAAAAAAAATCAAGTTGGGAACAAAAACTTCCTCCCCTCTACAATCCTGGCATTAAATGCCCAACTACTACATGTTTTGGGCGTTTAACGCCTAGTTGGTGCTTGGTCTGGGCGTTTGACGCCCAGCTGTTGCTTCTAGTTGGCGTTAAACGCCAAAAAGTCCTTTATCACTGGGCATTTTTCTTAACGCCCAAGACGCTGTAAATCTGGCGTTAAACGCCCAGAAGCTGCTTCTTTCTGGCATTTAACACCCATATGGCTATCTCTACTGGCGTTAAACGCCCAGTGGATGCCTCTTTTGGGCGTTTAATGCCCAAAACAGCTCTTACTGGCTTTTTCGCACCGGTGAGCTTCTTTTTGTTGTTTTATCCTCTGAATCCTTCTATAACTCTGTGAACTCATGCAATTGCTATTTCACCTTGAAGATAATTAATATGAACCTGTAAAGTTATCATTTAATTAACAAATAAGCTTTGTTAATGGCTGGGTTGCCTCCCAGCAAGCGCTTCTTTATTGTCTTTAACTGGACTATTACTGAGCTTTAATCAAGTCTCAGTTTTGAGCATTCTTTCTCAAAATTGCTTTCAAGATAATGTTTGACTCTCTGTCCATTAACAATGAACTTTTTGTCAGAATCATTATCCTGAAGCTCTATGTATCCATATGGTGACACACCTGTAATCACATATGGTCCTTTCCACCAGGATTTCAATTTCCCGGAGAATAATCTGAGCCTAGAATTAAACAGCAGAACTTTCTTCCTTGGCTCAAAGACTCTGGATGACAGCTTCTTATCATGCCATCTTTTTGCTTTCTCTTTGTAAATTTTTACATTTTCGAAAGCATTGAGTCTGAATTCCTCTAGCTCATTTAACTGGAGCAATATTTTCTCTCCAGCTAACTTGGCATCAAGGTTTAGGAATCTGGTTGTCCAGTAGGCCTTGTGTTTCAGTTCCACTGGCAAGTGACAGGCTTTTCCATACACGAGCTGGTATGGAGAGGTCCCTATAGGAGTCTTGAATGCTGTTCTGTATGCCCACAGAACATCATCCAAGCTTCTTGCCCAATCCCTTCTACGGTTGATCACAGTCCGTTCCAGGATTCTTTTAAGTTCTCTATTAGAGACTTCAGCTTGCCCATTTATTTGTGGATGATATGGAGTTGCTACCCTGTGGCTAACTCCATATCGAACCATAGCAGAGTAAAGCTGTTTATTGCAGAAATGAGCGCCCCCATCATTGATTAGTACCTTAGGGACACCAAATCTGCTAAAGATGTATTTCTGGAGGAATTTCAGCATTGTCTTAGTATCATTAGTGGGTGTTGCAATAGCCTCCACCCATTTGGATACATAATCCACTGCCACCAGAATATAAGTGTTTGAGTATGATGGTGGGAAAGAGATCCCTTGTTGAGGCATGGCATAACCATGAGGCAGATTGCCAGATCTTTGGCAATTGTCACAATTACGTACAAACTCTCGGGAGTCTTTATTGAGAGTAGGCCAGTAGAAGCCACATTGAAGGACTCTTATGCCTGTTCGCTCACTTCCAAAATGTCCTCTATACTATGATCCATGGCAATGCCAAAGGATCTTCTGTGCTTCTTCTTTAGGCACACATCTACGGATTACTCCGTCTGCACATCTCTTGAAGAGATATGGTTCATCCCAAAGATAGTACTTTGCATCCGAGATCAATTTCTTTGATTGCTGCCTACTATACTCTTTGGGTATGAATCTAACAGCCTTGTAGTTTGCAATGTCTACAAACCATGGCACTTCCTGGATGGCAAAGAGTTGCTCATCCAGAAAGTTTTCAGAGATCTCAGTAAGAGGGAGGGACGCTCTTTCTACTGGTTCTATTCAGGACAGGTGATCTGCTACTTGGTTCTCTGTCCCTTTTTGTCTCTTATTTCTATATCAAACTCTTGCAGAAGCAACACCCATCTTATGAGTTTGGGTTTCGAATCCTGCTTTGTGAGTAGAAATTTAAGAGCAGCATGGTCAGTGTACACAATCACTTTTGATCCTACTAAATAAGATCTGAACTTGTCAATGGCGTAAACCACTGCAAGTAACTCTTTTTTTGTGGTTGTGTAGTTCTTCTGTGCGTCATTTAAAACAGGACTGGCATAATACATGACGTGCAGAAGCTTGTCATGCCTTTGTCCCAGCACTGCACCAATGGCATGGTCACTAGCATCACACATTAGTTCAAATAGTAATGTCCAATCTGGTACAGAGATGACTGGTGCTGTGACCAGCTTAGCTTTTAGAATCTCAAACGCTTGCAGACACTCCTTATCAAAGATAAATGGCGTGTCAGCAGCTAGCAGATTACTCAGAGGTTTTGCAATTTTTGAAAAATCTTTTATAAACATTCTATAGAATCTTGCATGCCCCAGAAAGCTTCTGATTGCCTTAACATTGGCAGGTGGTGGTAATTTTTCAATTACCTCTACCTTAGCTTGATCCACCGCTATTCCCTTGTTCGAAATTTTGTGCCCAAGGACAATTCCTTCAGTCACCATAAAGTGACATTTCTCCCAGTTTAAAACCAGGTTAGTCTCTTGGCAACTCTTTAGAACAAGTGCTAGATGGTCAAGACAGGAGATGAATGAGGC
This sequence comes from Arachis duranensis, assembly GCF_000817695.3. Taxonomy (NCBI): domain Eukaryota; kingdom Viridiplantae; phylum Streptophyta; class Magnoliopsida; order Fabales; family Fabaceae; genus Arachis; species Arachis duranensis. The sequence goes on from NC_029777.3 coordinate 85,058,966, forward strand.
TCCAAATACTGAAAAGTCATTCATGAAGACTTCCAGAAAATTTTCCACCATATCAGAGAAAATAGAGAGCATGCACCTTTGAAAGGTTGCAGGTGCATTGCACAGACCAAATGGCATCCTTCTATATGCAAATACTCCAGATGGACATGTGAATGTTATTTTCTCTTGATCCTGGGGATCTACTGCAATTTGATTATAACCTGAATATCCATCCAGAAAGTAGTAGTAATCATGACCTGCTAGTCTTTCTAGCATCTGGTCTATGAATGGTAAAGGAAAATGATCCTTTCTGGTAGTTATATTGAGCCTTCTATAATCAATACACATACGCCACCCTGTAACTGTTCTTGTAGGAACCAGTTCATTTTTTTCATTATGAACCACTATCATGCTACCCTTCTTAGGGACGACTTGGACAGGGCTTACCCAGGGGCTATCAGAAATAGGATAAATAATCCCAGCCTCTAGTAATTTAGTGACCTCCTTCTGCACCACCTCCTTCATGGCTGGATTCAGCCGCCTCTGTGGTTGAACCACTAGCTTAGCGTCATCCTTCAATAAGATCTTGTGCATGCATCTGGCTGGGCTAATGCCCTTAAGATCACTGATGGACCACCCAAGAGCTATCTTGTATGTCCTCAGCACTTGAATTAGTGCTTCTTCTTCCTGTGGCTCTAAGGTAGAGCTTATGATTACAGGAAAAGTGTCACTTTCTCCAGAAATGCATATTTCAGGGATGGTGGTAATGGTTTGAGCTCGGGTTTAGGAGGTTTCTCCTCTTCCTGAGGGATTTTCAAAGGTTCTATTATTCTCTCTGGTTCCTCCAAATCAGGCTAAACATCTTTAAAGATATCCTCTAGCTCTGATTCGAGACTCTGAGTCATATTGACTTCTTTCACCAGAGAGTCAATAATATCAATGTTCATGCAGTCGTTTGGGGTGTCTGGATGCTGCTTAGCTTTGACAACATTCAACTTAAAATCGTCCTCATTGACTCTCAGGCTTAATTCCTCTTTTTGGACGTTCGTCCAGTTGCTAGGAAAGGTCTTCCTAGAATGAGAATTGCACTCTTGTGCTCCTCCATTTCCAGCACCACAAAGTCAGTGGGAAAGGCAAATGGCCCAACCTTGACAATCATGTCTTCAATCACGCCTGATGGGTATTTAATGGAGCCATCAGCAAGTTGGAGACATATCCAGGTTGGCTTGAGTTCTTCAGTCAAACCAAGGTTTTTGATAGTGGATGCAGGTATTAGGTTGATACTTGCTCCAAGATCACATAGATCTTTCTTGGTACAAGTACCCTCTAATGTGTATGGTATCATGAAGCTTCCAGGATCTTGAAGTGACTGCACTGCATTCTTTAGGGAGGTAAACTTTTTCAGTTTCTCTCCAATCCTTCTTATGACTTAAGATCTCTTTCATGAACTTAGCATAAGAGGGTATTTGATCAAGTGCCTCTGCAAACGGAATCTTTATTTCAAGAGTCCTGAGATAGTCTGCAAAGCGGGCAAATTGCTTATCCTGTTCCGCTTGGCGGAGTTTCTGAGGATAAGGCATTTTGACTTTGTATTCCTCAACCTTAGTTGCTGCAGGTCTATTTCCTACAGATGTGGTTGGAGAAGCCTTTTTAGAGGGGTTGCTATCAGCACTTGTATGTGTCTGATCCCTCACTGGCGTTTGAATGCCAGGGTTGGAAGCTGGAGTGGCGTTAGACGCTAACTCTTTACTTGTTTCTGGCGTCTGAACGCCAGAACTGAGCTTCCTTTGGGCGTTCAACGCCAACCCCTTACTTGTTTCTGGCGTTTAAACGCCAGAACTGAGCATGGGTTGGGCGTTTAACGCCAGCTCTTCACCATTTTCTGGTGTTTGAGAGCCAGAATTTTTCCTCTCTGGGCTCTTACTGTCCTCAGAGGGATTTTGGGTAGCAGTTTGTTCATTTCTTGGCTTCCTGCTGCCTTGAAGTGAGGTATTTAATGTCTTCCCACTTCTTAATTAAACTGCTTGGCACTCTTCTGTTATTTGTTTTGATAAATGCTGTTCTGTTTGCTTCAACTGTACTTCCATGTTCATATTAGCCATTCTTGTGTCTTGTAATATCTCCTTGAATTTGGCTAGCTGTTTTGTTAGAAAATATAATTGCTGATTGAATTCAGTAACTTGTTCTGTAGGACTGAGTTCAGCAGTTACTATTTTAGCCTCTTCTTTCATGGAAGATTCACTACTTAGGTACAGATGCTGATTTCAGGCAACTGTATCAATGAGCTCTTGAGCTTCTTCAATTGTCTTTCTCATGTGTATAGATCCACCAGCTGAGTGGTCCAAAGACATCTGAGCTTTCTCTGTAAGCCCATAATAGAAGATGTCTAACTGCACCCACTTTGAAAATATTTCAGAGGGGCATTTTCTTAGCATCTCTCTGTATCTCTCACAGGCATCATAAAGAGATTCATTATCTCCTTGTTTAAAGCCTTGGATGTTCAGCCTTAGCTATGTCATCCGTTTTGGGGGGAAATATTGATTCAGGAATTTTTCTGACAGTTGTTTCCATGTCCTTATGCTAGCCTTAGGTTGGTTATTTAACCACCTCTTTCCTTGGTCTTTTACAGAAAATAGAAACAGTAATAATCTGTAGACATCCTGATCTACTTCCTTATCATATACTGTGTCAGCAATTTATAAAAACTATACCAGAAACTATGTAGGTTCTTCTTGAGGAAGACCGGAATACTGGCAAATTTGCTGCACCATAATAATGAGCTGAGGATTCAACTCAAAACTACTAACTCCGATGGAGGGTATACAGATACTACTCCCATATGAAGCAGTAGTGGGGTTAGCATATGACCCCAGAGTCCTTCTGGACTGTTCATTTTCACTTAGGTCCACGATGGAGAAAGGGAGATGACGTGGATTTATTTTATTATAAAAAAATTTTCGAAATAGTAAAATAAAATAAAATAAAAACTAAAGTAAAAATAAAAATAAAAAATTTAAAAATATTTTATGAAGATTTTCGAAAAAGTGAGGAGAGAGAAAGTGGTTAGGATATTTTTAAAAAAGATATGATTTTTTAAAAATTTTAAAAGGATAAGATTTGAAAAATTTTGAAATTGAAATCTGAATTTAAAAAAAAATTCGAAATAATTGTTTAAAAATAGTTAGAAAAGATAATTTTTTATTTTTGAATTTTATTATGAAAGATAAAAACACACAAAAGACACAAGACTGAAAAATTTTTAAATCCAATGCTCCTTGTTTTCGAAAATTTTGGAGGGAAAACACCAAGGCACACCAAAATTAAAAATTTTAAGATCAAAACACAAAAGAGACTCAAGAACACCTTGAAGACTCACAAGAACAACAAGAACAAAAGAAAGAACACCAAACTTAAAATATTTAGAAAACCAAAATAAAATTTTTGAAAACTAAAGAAAAATTAACAATAGAACACCAAACTTAAAGTTTGGCACAAGATTTAATCAAAGAAAAATTATTTTTGAAAAAGTTTTAAAAGGAAGATACCCAATTACCAAGAACACAAACACAATGCTCTAGCCAATTGAGTTATAAATATAATGTGTTTTAAAAAGGTATTTTTAATAAATAAAAATTTTTTGAAAACTGATATTTTGAAAAAGTACAAGAAAAATAAGAAAAGACACAAAACAAGACAAACTAAAGATCAAACAAGGAAAATAACAAGAACAACTTGAAGGTCAAAGATGAACAAAGAACATGCAATTCGAAAGTTGAGAGACAAAGAAAAGCATGCAATTGACACCAAATATAAAATATGACACTAAACTCACATAAAAACTAAAAATTAATAAAGAAAAATAATATTTTAGAAAAAAAATTTTGAAAAGAAAATAAAAGACTCTGACCCAAAAGACAAAATTTTCCTAATCTAAGCAACAAGATTCACCGTCAGTTGTTCAAACTCAAACAATCCCCGGCAACGGCACCAAAAACTTGGTGCACGAAATTGTAAATCACACTTTTCACAATTCGTACCACTAACCAGCAAGTGCACTGGATCGTCCAAGTAATACCTTATGTGACTAAGGGTAGATCCCACGGATATTGTTGGCTTGAAGCAAGCTTTGGTTTTCTTGTAACTCTTACTCAGGATATCAATTATAATTATCAGTTGACTTGCAAATGAACAAGAGAGCATGGATTAAATAATACTTATTATGCATTAATGGAGAATATGTTGGAGTTTTGGAGATGCTTTGTCTTTTGAATCTCTGCTTTCCCCCTGTCTTCTTCTTCACGCACGCAAGGTTCCTCCTATGGCAAGCTGTGTGTTGGTGGATCACCGTTGTCAATGGCTAACATCCGTCCTCTCAGTAAAAATGGTCCAGGTGCGCTGTCACCGCACGGCTAATCATCTGTCGGTTCTCACTCATGCTGGAATAGGATCTATTGATCCTTTTGCGTCTGTCACTACGCCCAACCCTTGTGAGTTTGAAGCTCGTCACAATCATTCAATCCTTGAATCCTACTCGGAATACCACAGACAAGGTTTAGACTTTCCAGATTCTCAAGAATGCTGCCAATGGATTCTAGCTTATACCACGAAGATTCTGATTAATGAATCCAAGAGATACTCATTCAATCGAAGGTAGAATAGAAGTGGTTGTCAAGCACGCGTTCATAGGTTGAGAATGGTGATGAGTGTCACGGATCATCACCTTCTTTATATTGAAGTGCGAATGAATATCTTAGATAGAAACAAGCGTGTTTGAATAGAAAACAGAAATAATTGCATTAATTCATCGAGACACAGCAGAGCTCCTTACCCCCAACAATGGATTTTAGAGACTCATGCCGTCAAAGAGTACAAAGTTCAGATCTAAAATGTCATGAGGTACAAAATAAATCTCTAAAAGTTGTTTAAATACTAAAATAGTAACCTAGGTTTACAAAAAATGAGTAAACTGAGATAGATAGTGCAGAAATTCACTTCTGGGGCCCACTTAGTGTGTGCTGGGACTGAGACTTGAGCTTTTCATGTTCCTGGGCTGTTTCTGGAGTTAAACGTCAGGTTGTAACCTGTTTTGGGCGTTTAACTCCAATTTGCAACCTGTTTCTGGCGTTTAACGCCAGAATAGAACATAAAACTGGCGTTAAACGCCAGTTTACGTTATTTATCTTCGAGCAAAGTATGGACTATTATATATTGTTGACAAAACCTAGATGTCTACTTTCCAACCCAATTGAGAGCGCACCAATTGGACTCCTGTATCTCCAAAAAATCCATTCCGAATGCAGGGAGGTCAGAATCCAACAACATCAGCAGTCCTTTTTCAGCCTGAATCAGATTTTTGCTCAGCTCCTTCAATTTCAGCCAAAAAATACCTGAAATCAGAGAAAAACACACAAACTCATAGTAAAGTCCAAAATTATGAATTTTTCCTAAAAACTAATAAAAATATACTAAAAACTAGCTAAAACATACTGAAAACTACATGAAATTATCCCCAAAAAGCGTATAAAATATTCGCTCATCCTGGAGTCACAAAAACAACTACAAAAATCAAAGCAAATTCAAAAATAGCATTAGAAATAGCACACCCTGGAAGAAAAACTTACTGGCGTTTAAACGCCAGTAAGGGTAGCAGGATGGGTGTTAAACGCCTAGTCTGGCACCATTATGGGCGTTTACGCCAGAAATGGGCACTAGACTGGCGTTTAACGCCAGAACAGAGCACCAAGTTGGCGTTAATTGCCAGAAACAAGCAATAGCTTGGCGTTAAACACCAGAAAAGGTATAAAGGCTGGTATTTAACTCCAGAAACAGGCTTGAGTCTGGCGTTAAACGCTAGTATTGCATACAGAGGGCATTTTGCATGCCTAAATGGAGCAGGGATAAGAAGTCCTTGACCCCTCAGGATCTGTGGACCCCACAGGATCCCACCTACCCTACCTCTCTCTCTTTCCCCCTCACACATCTCTATAACACTCTACCCAAAACAACACTCACCTATCAAATGCTATTCTCTTCCCTATATTCTCTTCACCAATCACCTCCATCCCTCTTCCCCAAAAACCCCACCTACCTCACTTTTCAAATTCAAACACTTTTCCTTCTCAAACCCACCCAATTCCATTCGGCCACTCTCCCTCTCTTCCCCTATATATACCCCTCTTCACTCCTTCATTTTTACACATCACAAATACTCTCCTACCCCCTTGGCCGAACCTCTATATCCCTCCATCTGTTTTTCCATAACCATTTATGGCACCTAAGGCCGGAGAAACCTCTAGAAAAAGGAAAGGGAAGGCTAAAGCTTCCACCTCCGAGTCATGGGAGATGGAGAGATTCATCTTAAAGGTCCATTGATGAGCGGATAATTTGTACGCTTTTTGGCATTATTTTTAGTATATTTTTAGTATGATCTAGTTAGTTTTTAGTATATTTTTATTAGTTTTTAGTTAAAATTCACTTTTCTGGATTTTACTATGAGTTTG
>NC_029777.3:85066375-85066938 GCF_000817695.3 Arachis duranensis
TGACAACGGTGAAACCCTTGCTTAAGCTTGCCATGGAAAGGAGTAAGAAGGATTGGATGAAGACAGTAGGAAAGCAGAAAGATGGAAGGGAAGGCATCTTCATGCGCTTATCTGAAGTTCCTACCAATGAATTACATAAGTACCTCTATCTTTATTTTATTGTTTATTTTCGTTCATCATCATTTCATTTGAGTTTGCCTGACTAAGATTTACAAGGTGACCATAGCTTGCTTCATACCAACAATCTCTGTGGGATCGACCCTTACTCGCGTAAGGTTTATTACTTGGACGACCCAGTACACTTGCTGGTTAGTTGTGCGAAATTGTGTTTATGCCATGGTAGTGAACACCAAGTTTTTGGTTTCATCACCGGGGATTAATTGAGTTGTGAAAAGTATTGATCACAATTTCGTGCACCAAGTTTTTGGCGCTGTTGCCAGGGATTGTTGAGTTTGGACAACTGACGGTTCATCTTGTTGCTTAGATTAGGTATTTTTTTCTTCGGAATTCTTGAAGATGAATTCTAGAGTTTCATGATGATTTGTTGAAATCTGGCTGGCTGT
>NC_029777.3:85067060-85068814 GCF_000817695.3 Arachis duranensis
TTGGAGCAGTGATCTGCTAAGGCTTGGCTGGCCTTTGGCCATGTTTAGTGTTTTGGACCGAAGCTTTCTTTGAAAGCTTGGCTGGCTGTGAAGCCATGTCTAATTCCTGGACCGGAGTCTTAGACTAAACATTGCATGATTCCTGGAATTCTCATTAAGAATTCTGATACCTTTTTCCACTTAATTTTCGAAAAACACAAAAAAATTACAAAATCATAAAATCCAAAAATATTTCTTGTTTGAGTCTAGTGTTTCATTTTAAGTTTGGTGTCAATTACATGCATCCATTCGTGTGTCTTAGTGATCTTCAAGATGTTCTTAATGATTTCTTACTCTGATCTTTGAATTCTCTTGACTTGAGTGTTTGTGTGTCTCATATGCATTCTCATTAGTGTCAGTAGTATACAAACTGCTAAGTTTGGTGTCCTGCATGCATTGTTATTTGATTCTTGTTGCATTTTGATTTTTCCTTATTATTAAAAATCCAAAAATATTTTTAATTCGTGTCTTCTCAAGTCAATAATACAAAGAATTGAAGATTCAGAACATACAGCAGAGGAACTACACAGAAAAAGCTGGGCGTTCAAAATGCCCAGTGAAGAAGGACAGACTGGCGTTTAAACGCCAGCCAGGGTACCTGGTTGGGCGTTTAACGCCCAAAAGGGTATAGTTTTGGGCGTTAAACGCCAGAATGTGCACCATTCTGGGCGTTTAACGCCAGGATGGCACAAGAGGGAAGATTCTGTTTTCAATGCAATTTTTTTTCCAGGTCTTCAAAGTTTTTCAAAATCAAATCTTTTTCAAATCATATCTTTTCAATCATATGTTTTCAAAATCAATTTCTTTCCATTTTTAAAGATACCTGCTATCAATTAATGATTTGATTCAACATTTCAAGTATGTTGCCTTTTCTGTTGAGAAAGGTTTAATGTTTGAATCATATCTTTTCTTGATAGACAAGTCATTAATCTTTAAAATCAAATCTTTTTTTTTAAAAAAAAATATTTTTCAAATCATATCTTCTCAATCACATTCTTTTTAACTAATCATATCTTCTTAACCACATCTTTTTCAAAATAGTTTTCAATCAAATCTTTTTAATTTCTAATTTCAAAATCTTTTTCAAAAAATCACTTGATCTCTTTCCCACTCTTGGTTTTCGAAAATTAATTAGTGTTTTTCAAAATGTTTTCAAAATTTCTTACTTAATTTTCGAAAATCACTTCCTTCTTCTCACATCCTTCTATTTATGGACTAACACTATTCCTTAAATGCAAAATTCGAACTCCATCTTTCTTGATAAGTTCGAATTTTCTACTTCTGTCTTCTAATTTTCTTTTCCTCTGACACCTCAAGGAATCTCTATACTGTGACATAGAGGATTCCACATTTTCTTGTTCCCTTCTCTTTCTTATGAGCAGGAGCAAAGACAAAAGCATTCTTGTTGAGGCTGACCCTGAACCTGAAAGGACCTTGAAGCAAAAGCTAAGAGAAGCTAAGGCACAACTCTCTGTAGAGGACCTAACCGAATTCTTCAAAGAAGAAGAACTCATGGCAGCCGAAAACAACAACAATGCCAACAATTCAAGGAAGGTGCTGGGTGACTTTACTGCACCTACTCCCGACTTCTATGGGAGAAGCATCTCTATCCCTGCCATTGGAGCAAACAACTTTGAGCTTAAGCCTCAATTAGTTTCTCTAATGCAACAGAATTGCAAGTTCCACGGACTTCCATTGGAAGATCCTCATCAGTT
>NC_029777.3:85071903-85074106 GCF_000817695.3 Arachis duranensis
GGATCACCAAGAACCATGACCAAAGTGTGAACCCGGACCCAAAGAATTGGCTTACTATGGTTTGGGGGAAATACTTGGATTTTAGTCCGGAGAGTGTGAGGTTGGCATTCAATTTGCCCATGATGCAAGGAGATGAACACCCTTACACTAGAAGGGTCAACTTTGATCAAAGGTTGGACCAAGTCCTCACGGTCATATGTGAAGAGGGCGCCCAATGGAAGAGAGATTCAAGAGGGAAGCCGGTTCAATTGAGAAGGCATGACCTCAAGCCTGTAGCTAGAGGATGGTTGGAGTTTATCCAACGCTCAATCATTCCCACTAGCAACCGGTCCGAAGTTACCATAGACCGGGCTATCATGATTCATAGCATCATGATTGGAGAAGAAATAGAAGTTCATGAGATTATAGCTCAAGAACTCTATAAGGTGGCGGACAAGTCCTCTACCTTGGCAAGGTTAGCCTTCCCTCATCTCATTTGTCACCTCTGTTATTCAGTTGGAGTTGACATAGAGGGAGACATCCCTATTGATGAGGACAAGACCATCACTAAGAAGAGGATGGAGCACACAAGAGACCCCACTCATCATGAGATCCCTGAGATACCTCAAGGGATGCACTTTCCTCCACAAAACTATTGGGAGCAACTAAACACCTCCCTAGGAGAATTGAGTTCCAACATGGGACAAATAAGGGTGGAGCATCAAGAACACTCCATCATAATTAAGGGTTGAACATCAAGAGCACTCCATCATCCTCCATGAAATTAGAGAAGATCAAAGAATCATGAGAGAGGAGCAACAAAGACAAGGAAGAGACATTGAGGAGCTCAAGCACTCCATAGGGTCTTCAAGAGGAAGAAAGAGCCGCCATCACTAAGGTGGACCCGTTCTTTAATTTCCTTGTTCTTTATTTTCTTGTTTTTCGAAAATTAATGCTTATGTTTGTCCATGTTTGTGTCTTGTGATCATTAGTGTCTTAGTGTCTATGCCTTAAAGTTATGAATGTCCTATGAATCCATCACCTCTCTTAAAAAAAAATAATAATAATAAATGTTCTTAATTGAAAAAGAGAAGAATTGCATGAATTTTGAATTTTATAACAGTTTAATTATTTTGATGTGGTGGCAATACTTTTGTTTTCTGAATGTATGCTTAAACAGTGCATATGTATCTTGAATTTGTGGTTCATGAATGTTGGCTCTTGAAAGAATGATGAAAAAGGAGACATGTTACTGAGGATCTGAAAAATCATAAAAATGATTCTTGAAGCAAAAAAAAAGCAGTGAATACAAAAAAAAAGAAAATTTCGAAAAAAAGAGAGAAAAAGAAAGAAAAAAATTCGAAAAAAATAGAGAAAAGAAAGAAATAAAGTTGTGATCCAAGGCAAAAAGAGTGTGCTTAAGAACCCTGGACACCTCTAGTTGGGGACTCTAGCAAAGCTGAGTCACAATCTGAAAAGGTTCACCCAATTATGTGTCTGTGGCATGTATATTTTTAGTATGATCTAGTTAGTTTTTAGTATTTTTTTATTAGTTTTTAGTTTAAATTCACTTTTCTGGACTTTACTATGAGTTTGTGTGTTTTTCTGTGATTTCAGGTATTTTCTGGCTGAAATTGAGGGACCTGAGCAAAAATCTGATTCAGAGACTGAAAATGACTGCAGATGCTGTTGGATTCTGACCATCCTGCACTCGAAGTGGATTTTCTGGAGCTACAGAAGCCCAATTGGCGCGCTCTCAATGGCGTTGGAAATTAGACATCCTGGGCTTTCCAGCAATATATAATAGTCCATACTTTGCCCAAGATTTGATGGCCCAAATCGGCGTTCAAAATCACCCTCAGAAATTCCAGCGTTAAACGCCGGAATTGGCACCAAAATGGGAGTTAAACGCCCAAACTGGCATAAAAGCTGGCGTTTAACTCCAAGAAGAGTCTCTACACGAAAATGCTTCATTGCTCAGCCCAAGCACACACCAAGTGGGCCCGTAAGTGGATTTTTATGTCATTTACTCATCTCTGTACACCCTAGGCTACTAGTTCTCTATAAGTAGGACCTTTTACTATTGTATTTTCATCTTTGGACACCTAGTTCTTACATCATTGGGAGGCTGGCCTCACAGCCATGCCTAGACCTTGTTCTTATGTATTTTCAACGGTGGAGTTTCTACACACCATAGATTAAGGTGTGGAGCTCTGCTGTACCT
>NC_029777.3:85074655-85076190 GCF_000817695.3 Arachis duranensis
CAACAACACCAAGTTTTTGGCGTTATTGCCCGGGATTGTTTTGGTTTGGACAACTGACGGTTCATCTTGTTGCTTAGATTAGGTATTTATTTTTTTCGAAATTCTTGAAGAGGAATTCTAGAGTTTCATGATGATTTGTTGAAGTCTGGCTGGTTGAGAAGCCATGTCTAATTTCATTGGACCGAGGTTTCAACTTGTCATCACAAGAGCTTGTTGATTTCTATCAATCTTGCTTTTGGAGCAGTGATTTGCTAAGGCTTGGCTGGCCATTGGCCATGTCTAGTGTTTTGGACCGAAGCTTTCTCTAGAAGCTTGGCTGGCTGTGAAGCCATGTCTAATTCCTGGACCGGAGTCTTAGACTAGCATTGCACTGATTCCTGGAATTCTCATTAAGAATTTTGATATCTTTTTCCACTTAATTTTCGAAAAACACAAAAAAATTACAAAATCATAAAACCCAAAAATATTTCTTGTTTGAGTCTAGTGTTTCATTTTAAGTTTGGTGTCCATTACATGCATCCATTCATGTGTCTTAAGGATCTTCAAGTTGTTCTTGATGATTTCTTATTCTGATCTTTGAACTCTCTTGGTTTGAGTGTTTTGTGTGTCTCATGCATTTTCATTTTGTTAGTGTCAGTAGTATACAAACTGCTAAGTTTGGTGTCTTGCATGCATTGTTATTTGATTCTTGTTGCATTTTGATTTGTTCTTATTATTAAAAATCATCCAAAAATATTTTTAATTTGTGTCTTTTCAAGTCAATAATACAGAGAATTGAAGATTCAGAACATACTGCAGAGGAATTGCACAGAAAAAGCTGGGCGTTCAAAACGCCCAGTGAAGAAGGACAGACTGGCGTTTAAACGCCAGCCAGGGTACCTGGTTGGGCGTTTAACGCCCAAAAGGGTATAGTTTTGGGCGTTAAACGCCAGAATGTGCACCATTCTGGGCGTTTAACGCCAGGATGGCACAAGAGGGAAGATTCTGTTTTTCAATGCAATTTTTTTTTTAGTTTTCAAAATCTTTTCAAAATCAAATCTTTTTCAAATCAATTTTTCAATCAAATCTTTTTCAAAATCAATTTCTTCCCATTTTCAAAGATACTTGCTACCAATTAATGATTTGATTCAACATTTCAAGTATGTTGCCTTTTCTGTTGAGAGAGGTTTAATGTTTGAATCATATCTTTTCTTGTTAGTCAAGTTTTTAATTTTCAAAATCAAATCTTTTTAAAATGTTTTTCAAATCATATCTTCTCAATCACATCTTTTTTAAAAAAAAAAAACCAATCATATCTTCTTAACCACATCTTTTTCAAAATAGTTTTCAATCAAATCTTTTTGATTTCTAATTTCAAAATCTTTTTCAAAAAATCACTTGATTTCTTTCCCATTTTCATTTTCGAAAATTAAGTACTGTTTTCAAAAACGTTTTCAAAATTTTTCACTTAATTTTCAAAAATCACTTCCCTCTTTCTCACATCCTTCTATTTATGGACTAACACTACCTCTTAATGCAAAATTCGAACTCCATCT
>NC_029777.3:85080273-85080569 GCF_000817695.3 Arachis duranensis
AAAGGTTAGACCAAGTCCTCACAGTCATTTGTGAAGAGGGCGCCCAATGGAAGAGAGATTCAAGAGGAAAGCCGGTTCAATTGAGAAGGCATGACCTCAAACCCGTGGCTAGAGGATGGTTAGAGTTTATTCAACGCTCAATCATTCCTACTAGCAACCGGTCCGAAGTTACTATAGACCGGGCTATCATGATCCATAGCATCATGATTGGAGAAGAAATAAAAGTTCATGAGGTTATAGCCCAAGAACTCTATAAGGTGGCGGACAAGTCCTCTACCTTGGCAAGGTTAGCCCAT
>NC_029777.3:85082744-85110548 GCF_000817695.3 Arachis duranensis
TGACAACGGTGAAACCCTACATAAGCTTGCCATGGAAAGGAGTAAGAAGGATTGGATGAAGACAGTAGGAAAGCAGAGAGACGGAAGGAAAGGCATCTTCATGCGCTTATCTGAAGTTCCTACCAATGAATTACATAAGTACCTCTATCTTTATCTTTATGTTTTTATGCGTTCATCACCATATCCATTTGAGTTTGCCTGACTAAGATTTACAAGATGACCATAGCTTGCTTCATACTAACAATCTCCGTGGGATCGACCCTTACTCGCGTAAGGTTTATTACTTGGATGACCCAGTGCACTTGCTGGTTAGTTGTGCGAAGTTGTGTAATGCCATGGTATTGAACACCAAGTTTTTGGGGTTCATGACCGGGGATTATGAGAGTTGTGAAAAGTATTGTTCACAATTTCGCACACCACCCGCGGCTAGAGGATGGTTGGAGTTCATCCAACGCTCCATCATTCCTAACCGATCTGAAGTAACTGTGGATCAGGCTATCATGATCCATAATATCATGATTGGGGAAGAAGTGGAAGTTCATGAGATCATACCTCTCGAACTCTACAATGTGGCTGACAAGTCCTCCACTTTGGCAAGGTTAGCCTTTTCTCATCTCATTTGTCACCTATGCAATTCGGCTTGGATTGACATAGAAGGAGACATCCTCATTGAAAAAGACAAGCCCATCACTAAGAAAATGATGGAGCAAACAAGAGAGTGACAACATGGACCTCAACAAGAGCATGAGGAAATTCCTCATCAAGAAATCCCTGAGATGCCTCAAGGGATGCATTTTCCTCGACACAACTATTGGGAGCAACTCAACACCTCTTTGGAAGGCTTGAGTTACAACATGGACCAACTAAGGGTGGAGCACCAAGAGCACTCCATCATTCTCCATGAGATTAGAGAAGATCAAAGAGCTATGAGGGAGGAGCAACAAAGGCAAGGAAGAGACATAGAGGAGCTCAGGCATTCCATTGGATCTTCAGGAGGAAGAACTAGCCGCCATCACTAAGGTGGACCCGTTCTTTGATTTCCATGTTCTTATTTTTCTATTTTTCGAATTTGATGTTTATTGTTTGTCTATGTTTGTGTCTTCATTACATGATCATTAGTATCTAGTGTCTATGCCTTAAAGCTATGAATAATTCCATGAATCCTTCACCTCTCTTAAATGAAAAATGTACCTAATTACAAAAGAATAAGAAGTACTTGGATTTCAAATTTTATCTTGAAATTAGTTTAATTATTTTGATGTGGTGGCAATATTTTTTGTTTTTTGAATGAATGCTTGAACAGTGCATATTTTTTATAGTGAAGTTTATGAATGTTAAAATTGTTGGCTCTTAAAAGAATGATGAACAAAGGGAAATGTTATCGATGATCTGAAAAATCATAAAATTGATTCTTGAAGCAAGAAAAAGTAGTGAAAAAGAGAAAACAGCAAAAAAGGCAAAAAAAAAGAGAAAGAGAAAGAAAAAGCAAGCAGAAAAAGCCAATAGCCCTTTAAACCAAAAGGCAAGGGTAAAGAGGATCCAAGGCTTTGAGCATTAATGGATAGGAAGGCCCAAGGAAATAAAATCCAGGCCTAAGCGGCTAAATCAAGCTGTCCCTAACCATGTGCTTATGGCATGAAGGTCCAAGTGAAAAGCTTGAGACTGACTGGTTAAAGTCGTTATCCAAAGCAAAAGAGTGTGCTTAAGAACTCTGGACACCTCTAATTGGGGACTTTAGCAAAGCTGAGTCACAATCTGAAAAGGTTCACCTAGTTATGTGTCTGTGGCATTTATGTATCCGGTGGTAATACTGGAAAATAAAGTGCTTAGGGCCACGGCCAAGACTCAAAAAGTAGCTGTGTTCAAGAATCAACATACTGAACTAGGAGAATCAATAACACTATCTAAAACTCTGAGTTCATATAGATGCCAATCATTCTGAATTTCAAAGGATAAAGTGAGATGCCAAAACTGTTCAGAAGCAAAAAGCTACTAGCCCCGCTCATCTAATTAGAACTAAGTTTCATTTATATTGTGAGATTCGTTGTATATTCTCTTCTTTTTATCCTATTTTGTTTTCAGTTGCTTGGGGACAAGCAACAATTTAAATTTGGTGTTGTGATGAGCGGATAATTATACGCTTTTTGGCATTGTTTTTAGGTAGTTTTTAGTAGGATCTAGCTACTTTTTAGTATATTTTTATTAGTTTTTATGCAAAATTCACATTTTTGGACTTTACTATGAGTTTGTGTGTTTTTCTGTGATTTTAGGTATTTTCTGGCTGAAATTGAGGGACCTGGGCAAAAATCTGATTCAGAGGCTAAAAAAGGACTGCTGATGCTGTTCGATTCTGATCTCCCTGCACTCAAAATGGATTTTTTCGAGCTAAAGAAATCTAAATGGCACGCTCTCAATTGCGTTGGAAAGTACACATCTAGGGCTTTCCAGCAATATATAATAGTCCATACTTTGCCCAAGTTTTGACGACGCAAACTAGCGTTCAAACGCCAATTCCTGCCCTATTCTGGCGTTAAACGCCAGAAACAGTATAGAAGCTGCAGTTAAACGCCCAAACTGGCATAAAAACTGGCGTTTAACTCGAAGAAAAGTCTCTACACATGAAAGCTTCAATGCTCAGCCCAAGCACACACCAAGTGGGCTCGGAAGTGGATTTCTGCATCATTTACTTATTTCTGTAACCCTAGTAACTAGTTTAGTATTAATAGGACTTTTTACTATTGTACTCATATCTTTGGATTATCCTTAGATCATCTTTGGACGTTTAGTCCTTAGACCTTAGTCTTGGTTATTCTGGTTCCCTCTCTGGGGCCGAAGCCAATGAACACAATGATCACTTATATATTTTCAACGGTGGAGTTTCTACACACCATAGATTAAGGTGTGGAGCTCTGTTGTTTCTCGAGTATTAATGCAATTACTACTATTTTCTATTCAATTCATGCTTATTCTTGTTCTAAGATATCTATTCGCACACAAGAACATGATGAATGTGATGATTATGTGACACTCATCACCATACTCAACTTATGAACGCGTGCTTGACAAACACTTCCGTTCTACATGAAAACAAGCTTGAATGTATATCTCTTGGATTCCTGGTCCATGCGTTTGGTTGCCTCTCCTGGCAATAGAGCCTTCAATTCCTTGAGATCAGAGTCTTCGTGGTATAAGCTAGAATCAATTGGCAGCATTCTTGAGATCCAGAAAGTCTAAACCTTGTCTGTGGTATTCCGAGTAGGATCTTGGATGGGATGACTGTGATGAGCTTCAAACTCGCAACTGTGGGGGGTAGTGAGAGATGCAAAAGGATCATTGGATCTTATTCCGACACGATCAAGAACCAATAGCTGATTAGCCATGCGGTAGCTGTGCCTGGTATTTTTCATCCGAGATGAGAAATCCGACAGTTGATTAGCCGTACAGAAACCGTAGAGGACCATTTTTAATGAGAGGACGAGAGGTAGCCATTGACAATGATGATCCCCAACATACAGCTTGCCATGAAAAGGAGTATGAATGATTGAATGAAGACAGTAGGAAAGCAGAGATTCAAAAGGAATAACGCATCTCCATACGCTTATCTGAAATTTCCACCAATGAATTACAAAATTATCTCTATCTTTATTTTATGTTTATTTATCTTTTAATTATCAAGACTTCATAACCATTTGAATCCGCCTGACTGAGATTTACAAGATGACCATAGCTTGCTTCAAGCCGACAATCTCCGTGGGATTGACCCTTACTCACGTAAGGTATTACTTGGACGACCCAGTGCACTTGCTGGTTAGTTGTGCAAAGTTGTGAAAAAGAGTTGAGATTACAATTGTGCGTACCAAGTTGTTAGCGTCATTGAGATCACAATTTCGTGCACCAAGTTTTTGGCGCCGTTGCCGGGTATTGTTCGAGTTTGGACAACTGACGCTTCATCTTATTGCTCAGATTAGGTAATTTTCTTCTTGTTTCAACCTTTATTTTATTTTCAAAAAGTTTTCAAAAATCTTTCAAAAAAATTTTTCTTCTTTTTTGTCTTTCCAAAATAATTTTTGAAAAATTACAAAAAAATTTATAAAATCATAAAATCAAAAATATATTTGTGTTTCTTGTTTGAGTCTAGTGTCAAATTTTAAGTTTGGTGTCAATTGCATGTTTTAATTTTTCTAAAAAAAAAATTCTTTCGAAAATTCATGCATTGCATTCTTCATGATCTTCAAGTTGTTCTTAATGAATCTCCTTGTTTGATCTTCATATTTTCTTGTTTTGTGTCTTTTGTTATTTTTCATATGCATTTTTGAATTCATAGTGTCTAAACATGAAAAATCTCTAAGTTTAGTGTCTTGCATGTTTTTCTTTTCCTTAAAATTTTTCAAAAAATATGTTCTTGATGTTCATCATGATATTCAAAGTGTTCTTGGTATTCATCTTGACATTCAAAGTGTTCTTGCATGCATTATTTGTTTTGATCCAAAATTTTTATGTCCTGAGTCATTTTGTTATTTTTCTCTTTCCACATTAAAATTCAAAAATAAAAAATATCTTTTCCTTTAATTACTCATAATTTTCAAAATCTTTAGGTTGATTTAGTCAAAAAATTTTAAAATTTGGTTGTTTCTTATTAGTCAAGTCAAAGTTTCAATTTCAAAATTTATCTTTTCAAATCTTTTTTAAAATCAAATCTTTTTCATTTTTCCTTTGTTTTTCAAAAATTTTCAAAAATCTTTTTCAGAACTTTTCAAAATCTTTTTCCTATTTTTACCTCATATTTTTCAAAATTAATACTAACAATTAATGTTTTGATTCAAAAATTTCAAGTTTGTTACTTTCTTGTTAAGAAAGATTCAATATTTGAATTTTAGAATCATATCTTTTAGTTTCTTGTTAGTCAAGTCATCAATTTTAATAATCAAATCTTTTTAAAAAATTTGCTTTTCAATCATATCTTTTCAAACATATCTTTTCAATCAAATCTTTTTTAACCATTTTCAATCATATCTTTTTAAAAATCAAATTTTCTTCAATCATATCTTTTCAATCATATCTCTTTTAATTTGATTTCAAAATCTCTTTCTAACTTCTTATCTTTTCAAAATTAATTTCAAAATCTTTTCTCAAAACCTCCTAACTAATTCTCTCTCTTCTAATTTTCGAAAATCACCTCCCTCTTTTTCAAAAATCTTTTTAATTAACTAATTGATTTAAATTCTAATTTTATCTCTTCTAACTTTTTTTCGAAAAACACTAACCATTTTTCAAAAATAATTTTCGAAATTCTCTCTTCTCATCTCTTTATATTTATTTTATTTATCTACTAACACTTCTCTTCTACTCATAATTAGAACATTCTCCTCTCTCTGTGTTCGAATTTTTTTCTTCTCTCTTCTCCTCCTTCTATTCTTCTTCTCTTCTACACACATAAAGGAATCTCTATATTGTGACATAGAGGATTCCTCTTCTTTTCTGTCCTCTTCTTTTTCATATGAGTAGGAGCAAGGACAAGGACATTCTTGTTGAAGCAGATCCTGAACCTGAAAGGACTCTGAAGAAGAAGCTAAGAGAAGCTAAAGCACAACAATTCAGAGAAAACCTTACAGAGAATCTTGAAAAAGAAGTAATGGCCGAATCCAACAACAATGCAAGGAAGATGCTTGGTAACTTCACTGCACCAAATTCTAACTTCCATGGAAGAAGCATCTCAATTCCTGCCATTGGAGCAAACAATTTTAAGCTTAAGCCTCAATTAGTTTGATTGCAAGTTTCATGGACTTCCATCAGAAGATCCTTTTCAGTTCTTAACTGAATTCTTGTAGATTTATGATACTGTTAAGACCAATGGAGTTGATCCCGAGGTCTATAAACTTATGCTTTTCCCTTTTGCTGTAAGAGACAGAGCTAGAATATGGTTGGACTCTCAACCTAAAGATAGCCTGAACTCTTGGGATAAGCTGGTCACGGCTTTCTTAGTCAAGTTCTTTCCTCCTCAAAAGCTGAGCAAGCTTAGAGTGGATGTTCAAACCTTCAGGTAGAAAGAAGGTGAATCCCTCTATGAAGCTTGGGAAAGATACAAGCAACCGACCAAAAAGTGTCCTTTTGACATGCTCTCAGAATAGACCATCCTAGATATATTCTATGATGGTCTGTCTGAATTATCTAAGATGTCATTGGACCATTCTGCAGGTGGATCTATTTACTTGAAGAAAACATATGCAGAAGCTCAGGAACTCATTGAAATGGTTACAAATAACCAGTTCATGTACACCTCTGAAAGGAATCATGTGAATAATGGGACGCCTCAGAGGAAGGGAGTTCTTGAAATTGATGCTCTGAATGCCATATTGGCTCAAAACAAAATGTTGACTCAGCAAGTCAATATAATTTTTCAGAGTTTGAATGGATTGCAAAATGCATCCAACAGTACTAAAGAAGCACCTTCTGAAGAAGAAGCTTATGATCCTGAGAACCCTGCAATGGCAGAGGTGAATTACATGGGTGAAGCCTATGGAAATACCTATAATCCATCATAGAGAAATCATCCAAATTTCTCATGGAAGGATCAACAAAAGCCTCAACAAGGCTTTAACAATAATAATGGTGGAAGAAACAGGTTTAGCAATAGCAAGCCTTTTCCATCATCCTCTCAGCAACAGACAGAGAAGTCTGAGCAGAACCCATCTAGCTTAGTAAATATAGTCTCTGTTTCTCGGATCTATCTAAGGCCACTCTCAGTTTCATGAATGAAACAAGGTCCTCCATCAGAAACTTGGAGGCACAAGTGGGTCAGATGAGTAAAAGGGTTACTGAAACTCCTCCAAGTACTCTCCCAAGCAATATAGAAGAGAATCCCAAAAGAGAGTGCAAGGCCATTACTATGATCAACATGGCTGAACCTAGAGAGAGTGAAAAGGCAGTGATTTCCAGTGAGGAAGACCTCAGGGAACGTCCACTTGCCATTAAGGAGTACCCCAATGAGGAACAAAAAGAATCTGAGGCTCATACAGAGACCATAGAGATTCCATTGAACTTCCTATTACCATTCATGAGCTCTGATGACTATTCATCTTCTGAAGAAGATGAAGACATTGCTGGAGGGCAAGTTGCCCAGTATTTAAGAGCAATCATAAAGCTGAATACCAAGCTATTTGGTAATGAGACTTGGGAGGATGAACCTCCATTGCTCATTAATGAACTGAATTCCTAGATTCGGCAAACTTTACCTCAAAAGAAACAGGATCTTGGTAAATTCTTAATACCTTGTACCACAGGAACCATGACCTTTGAAAAGACTCTGTGTGACCTAGGGTCAGGTATTAACCTCATGCCACTCTCTGTAATGGAGAAACTAGGAATCTTTGAGGAACAAGCTACAAGAATCTCACTAGAGATGGCAGACAAATCAATGAAACATGCTTATGGACTAGTAGTGGACGTGCTAATGAAGGTTGAAGGCCTTTACATCCCTACTGATTTCATAATCCTAGACACTGGGAAAGATGAGGATGAATCCATCATTCTTGGCAGACCTTTCCTAGCCACAACAAAGGCTGTAATTGATGTTGACGGAGGAGAGTTGGTCCTTCAATTGAATGAGGACTACCTTGTGTTTAGGACTCAAGGTTCTCCTTCTGTACACATGGAGAAGAAGCATGAAAAGCTTCTCTCAATACAGAGTCAAACAAAACCCCCCTCATTCAAACTCTAAGTTTGGTGTTGAGAGGCCCCAACCATACTCTGATTATCTGTGAGGCTCCATGAGAGCCCACTATCAAGCTATTTACATTAAAGAAGCGCTTGTTAGGAGGCAACCCAATTTTTATTTATCTATGTTATTTTATGTTTTCTTTAGGTTGATGATCATGTGGAGTCACAAAAACAACTACAAAAATCAAAGCAAATTCAAAAACAGCATTAGAAACAGCACACCCTGGAGGAAAAACTTATTGGTGTTTAAACGCCAGTAAGGGTAGCAGGATGGGCATTAAATGCCCAGTCTGGCACCATTCTGGGCGTTTAACACCAGAAATAGGCACCAGACTGGCGTTTAACGCTAGAACAGAGCACCAAGTTGGCATTAAACGCCAGAAACAAGCAATAGCTTGGCGTTAAACGCCAGGAAAGGTATAAAAGCTGGCATTTAACGCCAGAAACAGGCAGCAGTTTGGCGTTAAACGCCAGTATTGCATACAAAGAGCGTTTTGCACGCCTAAATGGAGCAGGGATGAGAAGTCCTTGACCCCTCAAGATCTGTGGACCCTACAGGATCCCCACCTACCCCACCTCTCTCTCTCTCCCCCTCACACATCTCTATAACACTATACCCAAAACACCACTCACCTATCAAATCATATTCTCTTTCCTATATTCTCTTAACCAATCACCTCCATCCACCATTCAAATTCAAACCACTTTCCCACCCAAACCCACCCTCAAGTGACCGAACCCTACCCTTCCCCCTCTCCTATATAAACCCATCTTCATTCCTTCATTTTCACACAACCTAAACACCACTTCTCTCCCTTTTGGCCGAACACAAAGCCATTCCCTTCTTCCTCATTTCTTCTTTTGCTACTCTCTTCTTTCTTCTTTTGCTCGAGGACGAGCAAACCTTTAGACGAGCAAACCTTTAAAGTTTGGTGTGGTAAAAGCATTGCTTTTTGTTTTTCCATAACCATTTATGGCACCTAAGGCCGGAAAAACCTCTAGAAAGAGGAAAGGGAAGGCTAAAGCTTCCACCCCCGAGTCAGGGGAGATGGAGAGATTCATCTCAAAGGTCCATCAAGACCACTTCTATGAAGTTGTGGCCAAGAAGAAAGTGATCTCTGAGGTTCCTTTCATGCTCAAGAAGAATGAGTATCTAGAGATCCGACATGAGATCCAAAGAAGGGGTTGGGAAGTTCTCACCAACCCCATTCAACAAGTCGAAATCTTAATGGTTCAAGAGTTCTATGCCAATGCATGGATAACTAGGAACCATGATCAAAGTATGAACCCGAATCCAAAGAATGGGCTTACAATGGTTCGGGGGAAATACTTAGATTTCAGTCCGGAAAATGTAAGATTGGCGTTCAACTTGCCAATGATGCAAAAAAACGCACGCCCCTACACTAGAAGGGTCAACTTTGATCAAAAGTTGGACCAAGTCCTCATGGACATGTGTGTGGAAGGAGCTCAATGGAAAAGAGACTCAAGAGGCAAGCCGATTCAATTGACAAGACCGGACCTTAAGCCCGTGGCTAGAGGATGGTTGGAGTTCATCCAACGCTCCATCATTCCTACTAGCAACCGATTCGAAGTAACTGTGGATCGGGCTATCATGATCCATAATATCATGATTGGGGAGGAAGTGGAAGTTCATGAGATCATACCTCTTGAACTCTACAATGTGGTTGGCAAGTCCTCCACTTTGGCAAGGTTAGCCTTTCCTCATCTCATTTGTCACCTATGCAATTCGGCTGGGATTGACATAGAAGGAGACATCCTCATTGAAAAGGACAAGCCCATCACTAAGAAAAGGATGGAGCAAACAAGAGAGTTACAACATGGACCTCAACAAGAGCATGAGGAAATTTCTCATCAAGAAATCCCTGAAATGCCTCAAGGGATGCATTTTTCTCCACACAACTATTCGGAGCAACTCAACACCTCTTTGGAAGGCTTGAGTTACAATATGGACCAACTAAGGGTGGAGCACCAAGAGCACTCCATCATTCACCATGAGATTAGAGAAGATCAAAGAGCTTTGAGGGAGGAGCAACAAAGGCAAGGAAGAGACATAGAGGAGCTCAGGCATTCCATTGGATCTTCAGGAGGAAGAACTAGCCGCCATCACTAAGGTGGACCCGTTCTTTGATTTCATTGTTCTTATTTTTCTGTTTTTCAAATTTGATGCTTATTATTTGTCTATATTTGTGTCTTCATTACATGATCATTAGTGTCTAGTGTCTATGCTTTAAAGCTATGAATAATTCCATGAATCCTTCACATCTCTTAAATGAAAAATGTGCCTAATTACAAAAGGACAAGAAGTACTTGGATTTCAAATTTTATCTTGAAATTAGTTTAACTATTTTGATGTGGTGGCAATACTTTTTGTTTTTTGAATGAATGCTTGAACAGTGTATATTTTTGATAGTGAAGTTTAAGAATGTTAAAATTGTTGGCTCTTGAGAGAATGATGAACAAAGAGAAATGTTATTGATGATCTGAAAAATCATGAAATTGATTCTTGAAGTAAGAAAAAGCTGTGAAAAAGAGAAAATAGCAAAAAAATGGCAAAAAAAAAAGAGAAAGAAAATGAAAAAGCAAGCTGAAAAAGCCAATAGCCGTTTAAACCAAAAGGCAAGAGTAAAGAGGATCCAAGGCTTTGAGCATTAATGTATATGAGGGCCCAAGGAAATAAAATCCAGGCCTAAGTGGCTAAATCAAGCTGTCCCTAACCATGTGCTTATGGCATGAAAGTCCAAGTGAAAAGTTTGATACTGAGTGGTTAAAGTCGTGATCCAAAACAAAAGAGTGTGCTTAAGAACTCTGGACACATCTAACTGGGGACTTTAGCAAAGCTGAGTCACAATCTGAAAAGGTTCATCCAGTTATGTATCTATGGCATTTATGTATCCAGTGGTAATACTGGAAAACAAAGTGCTTAGGGCCACGGCCAAGACTCATAAAGTAGCTGTGTTCAAGAATCAACATACTGAACTAGGAGAATTAATAACACTATCTAAAATTCTGAGTTCCTATAGATTCCAATCATTCTAAATTTCAAAGGATGAAGTGAGATGCCAAAACTGTTCAGAAGCAAAAAGCTACTAGCCCTGCTCATCTAATTAGGACTAAGTTTCATTGATATTGTGAGATTCATTATATAATCTCTTCTTTTTATCCTATTTTATTTTTAGTTGCTTGGGGACAAGCAACAATTTAATTTGGTGTTGTGAAGAGCGGATAATTTATACACTTTTTGGCATTGTTTTTAGGTAAATTTTAGTAGGATCTAGCTACTTTTTAGTATATTTTTTTAGTTTTTAAGCAAAATTCACATTTCCGGACTTTACTATGAGTTTGTGTGTTTTTCTGTGATTTCAGGTATTTTCTGGCTGAAATTGAGGGACCTGAGCAAAAATCTGATTCAGAGGCTGAAAAAGGACTCCTGATGCTGTTGTATTCTGACTTTCCTGCACTCGAAATGGATTTTTTGGAGCTACAGAAATCTAAATGGCGCGCTCTTAATTGGAATGGAAAGTAGACATCCAAGGCTTTCCAGCAATATATAATAATCCATACTTTGCTCGAGTTTTGACGACGCAAACTGGCGTTCAAACACCAATTTAAGCCCTATTCTGGCGTTAAACGCCAGAAACAGGATAGAAGCTGCAGTTAAACGCCCAAACTGGCATAAAAGCTAGCGTTTAACTCCAAGAAAAGTCTCTACACATGAAAGCTTCAATGTTCAGCCCAAGCACACATCAAGTGGGCCCGGAAGTGGATTTATGCATCATTTACTTATTTCTGTAACCCTAGTAACTAGTTTAGTATAAATAGGACTTTTTACTATTGTACTCATATCTTTGGATTATCCTTAGATCATCTTTGGACGTTTAGTCCTTAGACCTTAGTCTTGGTTATTCTGGTTCCCTCTCTGGGGCCGAAGCCAATGAACACAATGATCACTTATGTATTTTCAACGGTAGAGTTTCTACACACCATAGATTAAGGTGTGGAGCTCTGCTGGTCCTCGAGTATTAATGCAATTACTACTGTTTCCTATTCAATTCATGCTTATTCTTGTTCTAAGATATCTATTCGCACACAAGAACATGATGAATGTGATGATTATGTGACACTCATCACCATTCTCAACTTATGAACGCGTGCCTGACAAACACTTCCGTTCTACATGAAAACAAGCTTGAATGCATATCCCTTGGATTCCTGGTCCATGCATTTGATTGCCTCTCCTGACAACAGAGCCTTCAATTCCTTGAAATCAGAGTCTTCGTGGTATAAGCTAGAATCAATTGGCAGCATTCTTGAGATCCGAAAAGTCTAAACCTTGTCTGTGGTATTTCGAGTAGGATCTGGGATGGGATGACTGTGACGAGCTTCAAACTCACGACTGTGGGGCATAGTGACAGACGCAAAAGGATCATTGGATCTTATTCTGACACGATCGAGAACCAACAGCTGATTAGCCATGCGGTAGCTGTGCCTGGTATTTTTCATCCGAGACGAGAAATCCAACAGTTGATTAGTCGTACAGAAACCTTAGAGGACCACTTTCACTGAGAGGACGGGAGGTAGCCATTGACAAAGGTGATTCCCAACATACAGCTTGCCATGGAAAGGAGTATGAATGATTGAATGAAGACAGTAGGAAAGCAAAGATTCAGAAAGAATAACGCATCTCCATACGCTTATCTGAAATTCCCACCAATGAATTATATAAGTATCTCTATCTTTATTTTATATTTATTTATCTTTTAATTATCAAAACTTCATAACCATTTGAATCCTCCTGACTGAGATTTACAAGATGACCATAGCTTGCTTCAAGCTGACAATCTTCGTGGGATCGACCCTTACTCACGTAAGGTATTACTTGGATGACCCAGTGCACTTTCTGGTTAGTTATGCGAAGTTGTGAAAAAGAGTTGAGATTACAATTGTGCGTACCAAGTTGTTGGCGCCATTGAGATCACAATTTCGTGCACCAGAGAGATTTTCATTTTTTCTCCTGAGTAACAAAAACGGAAGCAAAGTAGAGAAGAATTGAAGAAGTAACACCCAGATGTATCCTGGTTCAGCTACTTAGTGCAATGTAGCCTACATCCAGTCTCCATCTCAATTATGATGGAATTTTACTAAATTTTTCAACACATTACATACATCAATGCTTTTCCTAGAATCTACCCAGTCCTATCTGGGACAAATCCAGATTCTAACCCAATCTGAACTTGACTAGGACTCAACCTAACTTTCAACAACCAAGTGCTAACCCAACTAGTAAGGGAATCCCCACAGGATCATGAAACAAAACTGGAAGATATACAAGGAAAATTTGTGACATCGTATGGCTTTTTTTCTCCTAGTTTAACTCATTGTCTTTTACCTCTCATGGGCTTTTTCTTACAAACTTCACCATGATTGCCTTTTTCAATGAGACTCAGACAGATTAAATAGAAGAAAAAAACTAAATGAGAACCATGAAGGAGAAGAACTCAAAAGCTTAGGAAGCTATGAGAACCGAACTCTGTGCTTTGTTCTTTTTCTCTTGCCTTCAGCCCTTGACCGTTCACCCTTATTATAGAAGAGTGAAGCTTTCAAGTTTGAAGCTAGTTCAAAGTCCATACTGTCTTCTTCTCCTTCACAGAGCTTACAGTGGCTTTGTCAGTGATGAAAAAGAGATCCAAATCTGTTGCATGCAACTTACCCATTCTCTCTCATCCTTTTTCTTCAAACTTCTTCAATCTTGACCGTAGATCTTTGCTTTCGCTCCAAGTTTAGATTTGGTCCATGGATGAGCAACTGACCAAAGTTGACTTCACTTCCTCCATAGTTGCTCAATTTGTGCTTGAGACTTTGTAGATTTCTTCTTGGTTCCTCAATGTAGCACAAAAGAGGGAAGAAACTTTTTGATGTGCTCTTACCGAAGTATGACTAACTTCTTGGTTGTAGCCCTTTCTTCTTGCTTGGAATTGGAAACAAGTCTTTTGTTCTTTGATGTGAGAGTTAATGTTGATCTAAAATTTCACAAAAATAGAATCTCGTTGCAAACATAGTCTAGACCAACAATTAACTCTCAATCAAAGTTTAAATCAAAGATGTCACAATCAACACAAAATAACTGGGAGTTTGAAATTCCAGGTCGTTCTCCCTAGGAATTGTAATTAAGTGCTCAATTATTGGCTATGGAGAAAGTGGAGTTTTGATGATAGCAATCAGCAAGAAAATTAAAAGGCAAGAAATTAAATAAGCATGTAAGGAAATTAAAACTCAAAGCAAGCAATATCAAAAATAGAATTCAAGTGACAAAAATGACTCTTGCAAGGATTGGGGAATTGAGGATTCCTGTCCTAATCATGGACCACAAACATGGTAATTGCATAGAATTAATCCCAATTAGTCTATCCTAACATCGAGGATGAGTCAAAAGGACATAATTGATCTTAATACATAAGTCCTAGTCAACTCACTAATTAACTTAGTGAAAGACTAGCGTCAATGGAAACAAAACCAACTAATAATCCTAACACAATATGGAATGGACATCCATAACTTAAGTTCACCTAATTATCTAATTCCAAGTCAAGAATGTGAAAAACTATACAAAAACTATAAGAGACATTTTATCAAACACCTAGCATGCATAAAATAAAAATATCATAAAATAAAATAATAATAAAATCTATAACTACCAATTGTAATAAAAAGATAATAACAACTCAAATAAGCATCAAATAAACATAAAATATTAAAATTTTATTAATGAAACCAAAATTGATAAGAGTATTCATAAACTAAAAAAAGACAAAATTGAGAAAATGACAAAAGAAATTCAGAAGATTAAGACAAGAAAGCATAGAAACATAAATGAAACTACATTAAAACAAGAATTAAAATCTGAAATTAAAAAGAAACTAAGACAAAAACCCTAAATTCTAGAGAGAAATGGGAGCTTCTCTCTCTAGAAAACTACCCTAAAACATGATAAAACCTAAACCTAATTGCTCCCCCTTCATCCCTCTTCAATTTGGCTTGAAATAGCTTTAGAAATGAGTTGGATTGGGCTCTGCAAGCCCAAAAATCACTGCCAATATTTTGCATTTAATGAGGTCACGTGCCAGGACTTGTGCGTACGCACACTTGCTGATTTTCTTCTCGTCCGTACTCACAAGTGTGTGTGTACGCATACCCAAACTCCATGTCCACTATAGACATGCATATCATTTTGAAACCTCGGATATTAGCTTTCCATTGCCGCTGGAAATGCCTCATTTGGACCTCTATAGCTCAAGTTATGATCAATTTAGTACCGAGAGGTCAATATTAACAACTTTACAAATCCTTCATTTCTTGAGAATTCTCTCATTTTGCATGCTTTCCTTCCTCACTTCTTCAATCCATATTTGCCTTCAAAACCTTAAATCACTTAACAAACACATCTATGTTATTTCAATGAATAAATGCAAGAAAAGTCAATAAAATTCACCCAATTAAACCAAATAAATACCATGAAATGTGGATTCATCATTCTTCAACCTACCATACCTTTTGCACTTTCCTTTTCTTTCTTTTTTCTTTGTGAATGACGTGACCAAAGTGAAAGGAGAGAAGAGAGAACTGTTGACTTTAGGTGGAAGCTAAGTAGGATTAAAGTGAATTGAACTTGGGATTCAAGTTTCTTGAGGTATGGGAGTAGGTAACCGTATGAGGCTTGAAGAATTTTGGGCTCATTTATTTATTTCCTCATATTTGGTTTATGGACTTGTGATAGGGCTTGGCTTAGTTATGATGGACCACAATGTGTGGGCTTGATTATTTGTTCCTTGGGCCAAGATGTTTGATTTGTTTTTTATTTTTTTGCACACTAAACCAAATAAGTTAAACTAACAATTATGTTTGTTCATCATATGGATTAGTTTTTCAAACTCAACATGATGTACTTTTCTTATCATTGAACTAATTGGGTGGTATTGAATTTATGTATAAGAGGTTTAACTATTTTTGTCTCATTTATAACAAATTGATGTATTTTTTTATTCTAAAATATATTTAAATATATTTTGTTGGTTGAATGAGTTAAGATTTTAGATTTGTGATTCTTTAAAGACTTTTTGTGTCATTTACTAAAAATTTCTATGTCATTTCTAACTAAATGATATGTTTTATTATCACTAAATTGATTGTGTGGTATTAAACTAAAAAAGAGTAGTTTTGAATTATGCATAATTTAATAAACAATAGCACCGGAACTTTTTAACCATGATACAAGAAGTTTTTTAATATTTGACATTGAAATTTTTTAGCCGTGACAGATTTTTATTAGAAGGGTGAAACAAGAATTATAAAAATATGAAACAAAAAATGACTATGATGACCATAAGGAGGAAGAGGAGAAGGAGAAATGATAGTTTTAAATTATCCAAAATTAAAAAAAATCGAAATTTTTAATCGTGACAGAAAATTTTTTAACCGTGTCATTTACAACTAAATGAATCGTTAAACTAATGGTATAATATTTAATTAAAAAGAAGAAGAAGATAATGATTATGGTGATGATAACAAAGGAAAAAGAGAAAAAAAAGGAAAAACAAGAGAAATCAAATAAAAAGAAGAAGAGAAAGAAGAGGAGGTAGTCCGAACTGACGAGGACAATGATAATAACAAAAGAGAAAGATGAAGGGGAAAAAAGAAAAAGAAACAGTAGAAGTGTAAGAAAAAAAAGAAACGAATAAGAAATAAAAAAAAACAAAAATACACATAAAGTACTTAGTTAAGTATTTTACTTTATTGCAGATAAATATTTTTTTGCTTGTGTAACTTTTTTATCCTCTAATATCAGGGAGTTTTTAGACATTAGTTATTATTTTCCCAACGGACCATCTTCAACTTAATAAATTAAGGAAAAGATAAAATAAAAAGCGATAATTAGTCTTCAATTTGCAGTTTTGCACATTTGTGGCAATGATCATTTAATTAAAAACAGATTTCGGTTTGAAAACTAGTAACACTTTTTTTCCAAATGATCTACTTATGGGGGACGATGTCTTCAATCCAAACACTTTGGTTCTTAAAGCTCTATTGACTCCAAAACTTAAGTTGAAAAGAAATCCGATTTATCAAACAATAATTAAGCATATATAGGCATAAATGCAGTCCAACAATTACGCCAGCATTTTACACTTTAGATTCAGCATATTGGGCAGTATTAGAAATCAAGGTCTTTCTACACAAATGAGCAATTCAATAACTTATGCACGAGTTAACTCATTTTTTTAAGAGTTACTATATTATTTGCCTATAGAGCTTTGTCCCAAACATAACCTGTGACATCAACTGATTATGTTACTGCCGCTGCAAATTTTTAATTGCAAGATTTTAACAGCTTAAAGGCATGATCTTGATTTTGCTCAACATGGACTTCCAAAGAGTGAGACAATGAAGTCAACATCTGGATTCTCATTAATTTTTGTACATAGAAGAACCTATTTTTTTCCACTCTTATCAGTTGCGTTATATAAATTCCCAAAAGCTGGAAAGCCAGCTACCTGCAAACTTTCTGCAACACCAAATTTTGAGGTCGAACCCGACTTCGTGCTATCCTGAATCCAGTAGCTCCACAAGATGATGAATCCTAACTATCTCCTCCAAAATCAACTTGTTTCCTTGCCATTTTACAATTTGATGAATTCAGCACTTAAGTCTGAGGTTACCTCGATCCTTCTAGTTTTGTTAATTTGAATAATTGACTGAAGCTTTTTTTACCACCTTCACGAGTGTTCTGAGAGAGATGTTGACTCATCTTAAACCCCATTTCCAAAAGAGGATGTATTGAAATTTTCCTTACGCTACTCATTCAGAGCCTAATAGGTTGTTCTGAGTCATACAGCCGGAATCTATACTGGAGTCTATCATCACTGTATCAGCCGACACAGCAGCGGAAACTGGCTCCAGCTTGACTGACATCCTAATGCGATCTAGCTTGATCTCTTCCTTGACCTAAGAAGCAGCAGCTTTGGCTTTAAGTATGGGAGAAACTAATTATATATAGCATACAAATTCACAAGGTAGTGTAATCACACAAGCCTCATTAGATGATTCAGAATTGCCAAAAATATGTAAGAGAAATACTGGTTTACATCCTCTGCATGTAAGAGACATACTTTGTAATGTTCCAAGACAAAAAGCTAACCTTCTCATTAGGATTAAGCCTATTTCTTGAAGCTGAATCGCCTGACAAAGCATCAGCAATAGCATCAATAGGCCCTCCTACTACCTGTACATTTGTTACATCATCCCATCAACCATCAGCAATAATTAGATTTATGCTGTTCACTCAGGCCAAAACAATAAAATAGCATCAATGCGAGTAAATTAAAACTTTTGATTTCAACCATAGGTGCAGAGGAAGTGCATCAAGGTTGCACTAAGACTCACCTGTGGAAGCTCTAAAGTTAGACAACTGGATTTAATTTTTACTTGTCCATTCATATCTTCATGCTGAGAGCAATCCTCCTTCAGATCATAAGAAAATGGAAGGGTCTCTGAGATATTAACACAGGTTGAATTATCAATGACAGTACTTTCTTCTTCGGGTGTATGTTCAAAATCTAGCAGATGAGAAGCTTCTACTCCATCTTCAACAGGAGCAGTATCTACGACCTGTAAGGTGATCATATAGGTTTTGATGCACACAATTATAACCAAACAAAAATCTGAAAATATCAACAATTTTTAAGCACTCAACTGTGTCAATTAGGCTAGACCAGGCCATTGGGGGCCTAATATAGTGAGGGGCGAGATCGTAGGCCTAGTCCAATACTATGCGGACATGGGTTATGCACTTATGCTGGCCAACCAGTTAGTTGGTACTCTATGTATACATACATTTGACTATAGTCTAAAAATAAAAATTTCAGTAACTTGTTTAACTAAAGATACTAATTTCAATAACTTATTTAACTTTTATAAAATGACAAATATTTACTTCTAATAACTTTTTTTTTCAAAAATAAAAATAGATTACTATATGTGATAATGATGTGAATGGAACTAAGGCTTGTAACTTTAATAATTGATTTTGGTATCTCGGACTTGCAGGCTGACTGTAACCAAACCCCACATTGGCAGAGTGCCAGAGTCAAGTCAAACTTATTTTTCACTTCAGTTTTGTTGGTCCAACACACATTTGGTCGAGATTTTCAGGTCAGCTGATCAAGCTTATAGAGAAAGGAAAGACGAGAAAGTGAGGAAAATAGAAGTGCTTATAGATATTTTATGAATAATTTTTCAATTATTGAATTGTAAATTATGAAATTGGATAGTTCATACACATAAAGAACTTAATCCTATATAACATTGGGGAATTAATTAAGAGCCATACTAACAATGACACAAGATTTGTATTTTCTATCTCATTGCATACTACACACTGGATACAGGTATGATAACAGACTATATACACACCTTGTGTTTAGTCAGATTGACTTAGACCGTTCATCTTGATCATATATATAATTATGAACAAGCTTCCAGGAAAAGAAAAATAACCACCAAATAGTTAAGAAATAAGATTAAACCAACACTATGGAAGTCCCTGTATAGTACCACACGTACATAATATCAAAAAATACAGTCAAATCATTTCTAGAAACTTTTAACTGTAAAATATATATCACTTACACTTGCTTCTTGTGCTGCTTTCAATCTTGCTTCCTTCATTTTTGCAGCATATGTTTCTTTCAAGCGTAGTGCCGCTTCTTCAAAAGGAGCAGCATTTTGAATGGCATGTCTGACAATGTTGACAATGACATCAAGATTGTGATCAACATATGGGAGCTTTGATGATGTCAATCGCCGAAGACCGCTTATAGTAACAGGCATCTGCTTTGCTTTAGATGATATGAAC
Organism: Arachis duranensis; assembly: GCF_000817695.3. Classification (NCBI taxonomy): domain Eukaryota; kingdom Viridiplantae; phylum Streptophyta; class Magnoliopsida; order Fabales; family Fabaceae; genus Arachis; species Arachis duranensis. The sequence continues at coordinate 85,102,387 of NC_029777.3, forward strand.
AAAGTTTAGTTTGATGTATGTCCACAAACTCCTACTTGTTAGACCAACATTCTCCAAAATCTTCCATAACTTTTATTTACCTATTTCAAGAAGTACTTTATTTGGTAAAATAAAGCCAGTACTCTCATCTTCTGAACGAGCCAAAATGTCCCGCCATTCATTAAGCCCCTGCCAGCCACAAGAGTAAAATATTTGAAATATAATGTATGGGCCATAAGCAACGAATGCTACTATTTCTTTTGGTACAAGTGTGTGCCAATTTTATGAACTCTAGACACTGCACCTGGTTCATGCTGTATTACATGTTCATACCTGGTTCATTGGTTTATGTTTCTAATTAAACTTATGTCATGCAGTTTGCTATAAAAGAAAGTATATTTGGGGGCCCAACCAAATCTGTTTCTCATGATAGAACCCACCTTCAGCATGTTAACCATTCTAAACTAGTGCCAGCTGGGTTACTAAGAAAATAGAAGGCAAAAAAAAAAAAGAAACAAAAATGCATCTGTATTAGAGAAGATACAAGAACAACATGCAGTATGCTTTATCTCCATATCCGTGTTGTAAAACTTGAGGTGGATATGATACTAGACACTATAGTACAAACCTGTCATTTTATTTCATTAAAATATAGAATTACCCCTATAACATCATAAGTACAGGGTCGGAATCACTTTTCCACACTTGAGTGAAAGAGAATCCTGATGAAATCCTAGCTCCATCCTCCCCCCTCCCAAAAAAAACAAAAAAACAAAAAAACATCCATGTTTCTCTTCACAAAATAGGACTGACCAGTAAGTCCAAATCTTGAAAAGATTTTGCCAAGGGGTACATAGACACATAACAAAACTGGTGTTCAACAGAAGAATCAGACCCATTTTCATTTCCCAAGTAACTGAGCGTATGCGATAAACAAATCAGAAATTGAAGAGCAACTTACTGAAACAACAGCAAGCTGCTGAGCATTAAAACCAGCCCCCAGCAACCTGTATATAAAATAGTAATTCATCTTTCGTGGACACCTTTTGGGAGGAACTAAATGAGTAACAGAAACCTCAACAGACAAATACTACATATATAGAGGCAAAAAGTTAATCAAGAAATGAATGAGGTCCAGAAAACCTGATACCCACACAGGATGCTTAAGTAATGAAAATCAGAAAAAAATAAGAATAAATAACATTACAAACCCATATATATGAAGGTACGAGTCTTCTGTTAGAAGCTCTTTCTCATATAGTTGCATGCAGACATCATAACTACGCTTGTAAACCTGCCAGTGACAATAAATGAAATTTAAGGGAAAAATAAACAAATAAGTAGATAAATAGAAGAAAAAAAATCATTAAATCAGGCAGCCAGGTACTCAGCAATGGTTTACATTTTCTTTCTCAAAAAGCTGTTTTGCTGTTTGATTAAGGGAATAAAAAGAAGGATGTATAATTAAAATATTGACCAGGTAAAAGTCAAATAGGTCACCAGCAATTGCATGCTTTCAGTATCCTTTAGAGTGCAAACAGTAGAAACAAAGCAGTCTAAGAGAGAACAAAGTAGGCCCACAGCTTAAGTAAAGGATTGATAGATTACTTGCTCATCTAGCTAGTTTGATATCAACTTACCTCCACCAGAGGATTTTCAGAACTTTCAGATTCCTTGGACAAAGCAAATAACTTGATTCTCAGTTGGTCATATATATACAGCAGATAGTGTGTATCTTCTCTGCCATATCTGTCATCAGAATAACAGTTCATAAAAATTGTAGTAATTAAACTGCAGGGAGAGTCTACAAATCCATGACATCAGGGAATAACAAGAATAAACAAGGAATCAAAACAAAATTGCACCTTATCATAACATCAGGAAGAGGGCGTTGTCTCCAATCTGCATTCTGGTATCTGCAAGGAGTTGAAGAACATCAGCAAGAATGAAAGGAATAAGCCAAGCCACAGACATTAAAAGATCTGTGTTCACGCAATAGAACAACTCAAGGAAGGGCAACTCTTAAAATAAACAACACAACTTACTCTTTGTTTGCAGTAACCCCACACAAGTGTAGTAAAAGATATTGCAAACTAAATCTCTCCAATTTTAACACCCTAGAAGCCTGAACAATACAATCAATATTTCAATACATGTGTTTTAGATATATAATAATGCAAGAGTGTATAGCAAAACATGGGATGACGGAAAGCTAAAAAACTATACAACTTGGTTCACCATTTCTTAAAGCAGTGTTTGGTTAGTGTCCATGTCAACCAGAGACATGTACACGATGGTACATGTCTACCGGTTTTTTTGTTGAGACATGAATGAATCTCTTTAAAGCTGCTTACACTAAGACACAAGTTTTGAGACAATTTTTCCCACTTTGGTCCCTGATTAATTTTTAAAATTTCAGCTTTGTCCCCTAACATAACCCTAACCCCTCTTATCCCACTCTCTGCTCCCCCCTTTTTCTATCCCTCCTCCTTCTGCCTCCTAGCTCCCCCCTCTGCCACTGCCTTCTCCCTCAATCAATGCTGGCCGCCACTGCCTCCCTCCTCTATCCACCTCACCTCCTGTCTCTCTCTTCCTTCCTCCCTCTACCCTCTTTGTCTTCACTGCACCTCCTTCCTTCTTCGTATTGCACCTCCGTCTCCGTTATATGCCTTGCCTCTCTTCCTCCTCCACGTCCACCTCTCTTCCTATTCATGTCATCCACCACCATCACGTTTTCCAGATCATCCACCTCTGCTCAACCTTCACTGCCTCCCTCTCACCTTCCTTTCTTTTCCTTTTCAATCTGTTTTAGTTTTTTTTTCCTTTTCTTTAAAAAATAATTGTTGAATTGTTTATTAAATTAGAGTTGTTGATGGTAATAATTTAGCTTGAGGTTGAAAAATCCCTGGTGGTGATGGTGAAAAGCAATCGTGGTGGTGGTGGTGGTGGTGAAATAGTGGTTATAGCATAGAGGGTAGAATTGACATTTGGTATAGCCTATTGTGTCTAATGCATCATCACCAAACATAGCAAAAAATTTGTATATCTTTGTGTTTAAAAGACACTAACCAAACACTGCCTAATATCACAGAAGAGACCAACGCACAATGAATGCATGAAATAGTTTTCATTTATGTAATTGTCAAAATGAAAATAAATTTCTTATTAGATCTTGAGGTTATATGACTAGCTTACAGCCAATAGAGAATCCACGAAATGCCTCAAAATAGTGGTGATGGTGATGGTGAAGGTGATGGTGAAAAGCAATGGTGGTGGTGGTGAAATAGTGGTTATAGCATAGAGGGTAGAGTTGACATTTGGTATAGCCTATTGTGTCTAGTGCATCATCGCCATAGTAAAAAATTTTTGTATCTTTGTGTCTGAGAGACACTAACCAAACACTGCCTAATTTCACAGAAGAGGCCAACGCACAATGAATGCATGAAATAGTTTTCATTTACGTAATTGTCAAAATGAAAATAAATTTCTTATTAGATCTTGAGGTTGAGGTTATATGACAAGCTTGCAGCCAATAGAGAATCCAGGAAATGCCTCAAAATACTAACATAAAAAAACAGCTAGCTATTTTTCCCATTTCAAAAGCACTCATATAATTAAATATGCAGAAACTCGTGAAGTAACTAGAGCAGACCAGACAAACAAGGAAAGGCTCAATAAAACACAAAGCACCGATAAATCTCACTATAGGCTCAATTCAAGCATTTTGTCCATTGCTGGCAAAAGTACAATGATATATTATTACTCCCAAGGTAGTTGAAAATTGGTGGTCCCAAACTCGTCCAAAATGCATACAATTCATGTATGACTAGTTTAAAAGATAGATTAAAGAGACAGTTGAGGACTTAGGATCTGCTGAGATAGTGTGCTCAGCATCTTTGGAGCTGAGTAGAGATTTCATACTTCCATCAATGCGGAGTTCATTCTTTTAAAATTTTATGACTGCAGGCAGCATGATATGGGATTCATTTTCTAGAGTTACTCTATATTTTCCTTTACAAAGATTTGGTTTGCCCATAATGAAAGCCAAATGAAGGATGTGGAGTGGTGGTAATGGAAAAAGAATATAAGGACAATAGAAATTCAAGGAATTTAGTTGTAAGTAAAGCACTTGTTGGTAGCTTGAAGATCATTGAGGTTTTATAGCAGTTTCCTGTGGAGATATTGGCACAAGGTAGATATAAGATATGCATACTTTCCTCTCTTTTTAGGTTAGTTTACCATTGTACTATTCTCACCATATTATTTTATTTGGAATTATAATTATAATACACAAACCTGGCCCGTGTCAAACATATTACAAACATATATTCCAAAATCCCGTTGCAACCACACAATATCTCGATCTGCTCCATGCAAGACCTGATTAACCATTAAAAGGGTCAACACAAAGAAGCAAAATTTAAATAAATAAACATCAAGCATGTATATCAGACCTTCTTCTTTGTAGGGTCCTTAAAGACTTCACGCAGATAAGGCCCAACATGGACACGGAGCTTTAAAGTATCTACAATAAAATCCTCAGTCCTGGTTGAGATTTGCATCAAGCAAGTCAAACCTTGGAATGAACGATATTGATTATGTTCCAAATCCACCTAAATATCATAAGAGAATAAGAAAAAAGTCAAAAGAATACTATAAGTAATATTATAGGTGCAGTAACTACAACAAACTGAAAATGTTGGTCCAATAGTTATACTATATGAATTGAAACAAAATAGCATTCACAAGACAAAAGAAAGAGCAAAAGAACTACATAGCACAAAAACAAAATTAAATCATCTTAACCTAAATGCATTTTGAAAGGGGGAAAAGATCCCCAAAATAACGGACTATGATTGACAACTAGGTAAACATAAATCCAAACAACACAATTATGAGATCATATCTGTGATATTTAAGCATTGAGCATATCACTACATTACTTCAATAAATCATCCACCATGTTAAGTACATAAATCACAGTTTCCTATTTTCGTTTTCAGTTTACAAGATTTTTTGAAGAAAAAAGAGAAAGCATAATAAAATTGTGTTTGCCATTTCACTTTTCATGTCACATTCCAGAAACAGAAACACTACAGAGATCGAACACATAAACCAAACAGGAGGGTCTATCGCTAATTTCGTTTTTGCTCACTCGCCAATAACTGTTCAATAAGCAGCACATAGCAGAATAGTTAACTGGATGCAAACATAGAATCTAGTGGCATAACAAGCTATGAAAAGGAAAACTTTTAGCAACACATAACAATAGGACTTATGTTTTACCGCAAATTCATCAGCAGCACGCAGCTTCGCAGCCAATTCCTTCAATCCTTTGACGTCCTCCACTAGCTTGAAAGGAGTGCATTCCATTGCAGGAGGCTTCATTGGCATTAAACCCTCAAGATTTTTATCAACAAACTCCAAATAAGAGTGTTTCTCCTGAAATGTAAATTAGTTATAATAATCATACAGTAATTCAATAAAAACATGGTAATAATATAATACTGATAAAAATACAAAAGCAATACAACTAAACACAAATAAATAAGAACCAAAATTTTGAAACATTTAAGCATAGCAAAAACAAAAACAATGAAAAGAAATGTAAATTTGTTTGCAGATAACCAATGAAATTATGCAAAACAAGTTCAGCCAGCCAATAAAATATAAAGGTTCAATACTACCAAGTCCGACACCAAGATTTAATGCCAATAAAGACGAGGGAAAAAAAAAAGAAAAGATTATACTTATTTAATAACAACCATTACTTCACCAGAATAACTACGTGGGCAAAAATCGCAGTAAACTTCATGGTTTATACTTGCATGTAGTAATGTCACACATAAATGCAATCCAAAAATGTTCTCCCCATTTCCTCACCCCACAAGTGTATCTTCTCCGCTCAGGAGAGAGAGAGAGAGAGAGAGAGAGAGAGAGAGAGAGAGAGAACAAAAATCAAACTTCAATATATCAACCAAATTCCAATGTGCATTGTGGAAAAAAAAAAGGAACAAAAAAAAACAAGAAAAAGAGAAACACACCAAAGGATGAATGAACCTCTGATCATCCTCACTCTTCTCCAACCAAATATGCTCAAACGGCACGTTGGTGTTGTTAACGACAATGTCGTACACGTCCTGAGGCTTCCTAACCGTGGCTAAGTGAAACGACACCTTCGGCTTCGTCGTTTCCGTAGTCCCCGCTGCTTCCACCTTCTTCTTCCCAACACCAGCTCCCTCCTTCTTGACTCGAACCAACCCGAACCCGTTCTCCAGCTCCACCTCCTCGAACTCCTCGTCCTCCTCCCTCGCCTTCCGAACCTCGCTCACTGACTCGTCAAACCATTCCAAGAGCTCATCGTTCATGTCAACCACCCACTCGTAAGCATCGTCGATGTCGGACGGGAAATCCACGCCGGTGTTCCATGCATGCGTGGTGACGCCGATGCTCTCCAGCATCGACTGCGAGCGACGTGCGATTTCGTCGATCGGGCGCTTGAATTCGTCGAAGTTGAGGTAGAAATGGTGGAAGCTCTGCTCCGTCGGGATTCGCTGGGAAGAGCCGGAGAGCTCCTTTAGGTAGCGGTCGACGTTCATGGCGATGACGAAGGAGAATTGGTCGGAGAAAATGAAGGCTATGGAGTTAGGGTTTGCGCAAAATCGGCATTGCTGTTTGGGAATTTTGGGAACTCTGCGTTTTGGTTTCGGAGACGGAGAGAAGAGTGTGTGTCTCTGTTTTTTTTTCCTTCCTACTTTTTTGTTTGTTTCGTTGAGTTTTGAGTTTTGACTAACAACTGAAAAAGCTCAGAATAATGAACGAAAGTAAGAAGGCAATGGAAATAATGGGTCTCAAAATTGGGCATTGCAATGATAAATTGATAATACTAAATAATAGTCAGAAAAATAAAATTACAATTTTGCTAACGAATATTTTTAAGATACTAAAAAAAGAATTTATATGAAAAACTGATAAAAATTAATTATCGATGAAACTAAATACATTAATTCTAGTTTTTTAAATAAAAAAAGTTTTTCTTTTGCTTACTTAACAAAAATTAATATTTTTTATCTTTAAAATAAATATTATTTTTATTTTAATTTCATAAAAAAATAATATATCTAAATAATTTTTTATCTAAATATATTAATTTTTTAGAAAATTATAAAAATAAAAATAACACTTATTTTAAAACAGAAGAAGTAGTAATCAAAATCCATTAAAATAAAGATTATTAAATTATTATTTGATATTCAATTCATCTATCATTCATCCTGTGTTACTTTGGTAACATCATTGAAAGAGGTGTTGCAGAATATGCAATCCAACTAATCTAATAGTAGATGATGAATGAGTTGTCACATCATCACGTGCTATGTGGTAGGTAAATATTTCTTATATTTAGTTCAGTCTTTTGAGGCTGATTTTTTTAACGAGACATCTAGTGTACAGATGTAATTGTGAAGATTTTTGTTTTTTATGGTTATTTGTTGATTTTAAAAGTATATCACTAAAAGTGTTACTTAAAGAGAAAGTGTTACCCTTAATCGTTAATTTAGTTCTGATACCAATTTTTAGTTGTAATTTCTTTTTCAAAATTTCTATTAACTCTTCGTATTTTGCTTCGAGTAAGTTTATAATTTGTATAGATTTGGTTGGTAGTACTTTATAATTTACAATTTCATAATCAAAAGTATTGACCATTTCTACTATTACTAATTCTGATTTCATTTTTATAGTTTTTCAATCTTGTTTTAGTTTATAATATTCTTTTTTGCATGGATTATTGTATATAAAATCTTTTATCTGTTTGTCTTTTTCTTTAATATAATTTTTCAAATCCTCAAAAATTTCTTTTATTTCTACACTTTCTGTTGTTTCTAAATATCTTTTTAATTTTTCAACTTCATTCTCTATTTTTTCTTTCAACAGCTTTAATTCTTTTAAGTCATAATATGGTTTTCCAGGCATTTATAAATTTTTTAAGTTTAGCTCCAACTTGTTTATATTTGTTCGTATTTCTATCCTTTTTATTATAAGGTCATTAATTTCGAACCGAAGATTATTTAATTCCTTTTTATATTCCTTTATTTTACTTTTTAAATTTTTCGCCCTTTTTCTTTTTATTTTGTTTTCTAGTCTTTCAATCTTTGTATACTTCATTATTTATCTTAAAATTTCTG